>NW_017306272.1:227849-242294 GCF_000935625.1 Nanorana parkeri
ACCCCCCCCCCCCCCCCCCCCCCAAACACACACACACACACTATCTGTCCTGGTTGCAGAGCAGTCAGGGAACTACGTAGCATTTTCAAAGGAGAGTTGAGTAATAGGGCCAACATTAATTAGGTTTACATCTACTTTAAAGAACAATTCCAGGCAGTGCACAAATGCAACCAGTAAGATACTAATGCTTTCTAGTGAGCATTGCAACAACACAAAAGTCAGAAAATGCACTCTATTTACCTATTCACCTATTCTTTGTTCTGCAGAAGAAGCACAGGTAGAAGTGTATTTCCTAAAATCTGTGCTGTATAACTTCTTCTATATCTGATTCCTACCTCATCAAACAATGTAAGAAAAGAAGGTCTAAACCATTTTGTGCAAACCATTAGTGTGTGTTATACTGTATGTGTCATTTTAATGCCCATGTGAAGGACAGAGTGCAGTGAAACTGATAGCTACAGATCACACCTGGTTGTCAGTAAATTGGTTAAGTGGAAAAAAGGCCACATACCTCTTCATTATTCTCTGCTTATGGTGCAGAGATAAATCACTGGTGCTTGTCGCTGCCTGTTAGGGCCTTTGTAAGCTTTCACGGCACAGTGGAAATGCATGTTTTTTGAATAAGTGATTTTCTCACAGTCTGATTGTTCTTTTATAAATAATGAGAAACTTTTGTGTGTCACCACCTTGGTGTTGACAGTGGAATAAGGTGGGGGAGTAGTGAATCCAACAAAAGGGTAGCAACTACTAACAGAACAGAGACAATAACTTGCTGATGTATGAGAATATTATTATGCTAACCTCTAGCATCATTCCATAGCAAGAAGATCGTTATCATGATCATCATACACATCACTGGGCTAAAAACATAATAGTGATGCCTGCTTTTAAATGCAGAACAATTTAAGGCAATCTAGGTCAGGTCAGACAATAGGGAGCGTCCACTTCAGCAGGAAGCAATGTGGGCACTACAAGAAGGACCCTTATACACAACAGACTAGAAGAAAGAAGATTTGGGACCCAGTCTGTGACTGCAGTTTTATCTAAATAGTTGGTACTTCCAGCTAATGTATTTTTAAAAAATGGCAATTAGCTAAAGAGGTCGGGGAAGGTCAGTGGGTTTATTATGTTAACCAGAGATCAAAGTTAAATTAAAATATATTGCAATAATCAATATGACAAAAAGGGTCACTTATCTTCACAGACAGCTAAGAGTTTTAAACTCTAATCGAACTTCATCTATTAAACCCGATAAATGGCCATATTTTATTCATATCCTATTTTTATTCACGCATGTAGATATTTTTAGTACATATAGTCATACAATTGTCCAAGTCCAAGTGATGTGCTTGGTGTTTCAGATTTTCCTGCTTATATTGTTTTATGTTGACTTGCCCCTCAGCCCAAAACACATTGGCTATATCCTGTAACCTGTTGTCAAAATAAATAAAATTGTATTGCACCTGGTACAGACCTGTGGCTCTCTTGTTTTTCATATGTTGCTTTGACCACTCAGGGGACCATTGGGGTTGACAGAGAGCTACCTTTATGAATATGTTGAGTTATTTTTCACCTGTAAGCGCTCCTAGGATCAGGAGGTGGGTGCATGTGCAGTAGAGATTGTCAGCCGGGAGAAGAGGAGAGACACAGGGTAAGTCAATGCAGCAGCGTGCACCCACACAGACTCCATGGGACATGAAGAGACAGGATTTAGCGTTGGATCAGAGACTGGCACCAGCGCTGGAGTGACTCCTGAAAACTACTGGAAAGAAGAAGAAGATCAAGAGGCATCATTTAAGGTAAGTCCTTAAAGCAGCAGTGGGGGTGTCACTTTAATGTCACTTTAATCGTTTAGGAGAGATGAGTAATAAATAGTGGTGTTGTATTTAATTAAAAAAAACTTGTCTTGAAAGTTAAAGAAATAATGGAAACATTTGGATGTTGGACTTCAAGAAAAAGGCTACCCCTTTTGAAGAGAAATAGAAGTAGTGAGCAGGTTCAGTATTTGACTTCCCTTTGCCCTTTAGTCTGGAAGCGTGCACCTGCTCCTCTTCTCACAGGAACACACGCAATGTGCACAGCACCCCCAGTGGCTAAAAGACGGACTGGCCTCTAAAGGCTGCTTTGAGGAGGAGGTGATATCAGAGGGTGAAGGGAGTGGGCAGAGAGCCCAGAAACTGCATTCTTAGATTCTCCTCCTCTCTGCATGTCTCTGCAAAGGTAACAAGGGGCACAGGGGCATAGTAAGTTTAGTAAGCAATAAGAGGGGGGTTAATAGGATTGGATTATTTGAAAATATGGTTAGCCTTTAGGCTTTCTTCAGACCTATGCATTTCTGTAATGTACGTTTTACCACAAAGGTTACACAAGGCACTATGGGGTGCTATAGGTCTAATAATTTAGAATGGCATGCCATTTCACAGGTACAAGAGGTGCCCATAGGCTCACATTGCAGTGTACCACAATGCACATGCCTTGCAATATGGTGCGCTGTATAAAAAAAAAAAAAATAGCTGGTCTGTATAGCAGGTCATTGGCTCCCTCGTCTTAATGAAATAGTTACCCTTATGCAACACATGTTAACTTTAAGGGATAAGGAAACTTTCAAACAGTATTTTCAAAATGATTCCTCACCCTTTACCCCTTTCCCACTCTGTTGAGTTAACCCACCCTCACCTCCTCCTCTGTATAAAGTTCAGTAGCTTTCTCTCTTAGTGTCCTACTTTTTGCTGCTTCTGCATGTGCAGTAGAACCCCATAACTTTCAATGGGGTCAGGATACTTATTTGTCTTTTGACCCCATAGGAGACTATGTGGTTCTACTGCACATAGGTAAAATGTTCGATCCAGGCTCAGGATTTACTGTAAGTGCTGCTAATTTTCTCTAACCTCCAGCAATCCCCACACATACCAGCAATCATCTTCCAACACAGGAGTCTCCAACCACTTATTTGTGACTCTCCTCTGTAGATTATATGAAATGTAGAAGCCACAAATAAGTTTTCAGTGGAGACTTCCTGTGCTAGAAGCTGATGGCCAGTATCTCCAAAGATCATTGCAGGTTAGAGGAGATCAGCAGCACTGTCAATAAATTACAGGTAATGTAGAGTCTTTGGGATAACCAAAATGGTGCCAATACCTGGTGTATGCCCAGTAGTCACAAGTAGGTAATAGCATTGTGTTCGACTACATATGTGTGTTACCATGGCCCTTTAGTTGAAGATCACTGCCATCCACAACAGCCATAAACACTGCGAAACACATACTGAGTGGTCCCTGCAGCAAGTGAGTCTGTTTTGCAATGGAATGTGGCCTTCTAATTTCTGGTCCCTTCAGCTCACACCACCTTAACTATCCGGTTCTGCTGTGGCTTACACAGGCACTAATCTTAAATCTGACAGGTCACACCACCAACCCCACTGCCTGTCACCAACTTCCCCACCTGAGCTTTGCTGCTGGCCAGCAGAAAGCTGAATTTCTGTGCTCTCCACCACTACATTGACACGTCCTTGCTTATTTTGCCTGTTCAACACATGGGCACACTTTTGTCGGTTATCATTTCATACATCTCTGTTTTTGTAACTAAATTGTTAAATTAATAATAAATACATTGAAAATAAAGAGTAGAAAGGTAAATATACATCAAATCTGAAATTGTTTGGTTGTGTGTGTTTAAATAGAAGTGGGTATTACTTGATTTACTATAGCTACATGTAGAAATCCATTTTATAATGGAAGAGGGTATGATAATGGAAAAATATGCTGTAACCCTCTTTCCTGAGAAAGTGCTCAAAATCTGAAATTACATTATAAAATGATTTCCTTGCAATATATAGAGGGATATTCAATTAAGCAGAGAAGAAGCTGAAATCAGCCGTACCAGCCTGAAGTGAATAGCCGAACGGTGTTCGGCTCACTTCACTTCTGATCGGTCATTCACTCGGCTGCCCTCGGCAGCTTTGTGAATAGACCCCAATGTTTATTTGTTTATGTTTATTGACATAATATTTATGTACCCCACATTTATCTCTCAGTACAGGTTTACTTCCAAAAGGAACTATAATTATAAAATGATAGACTATGAGACTTTGTTTAAATTATTTTACCTGTCTACTAGCATTTTTTTTGTTTGTGCATTGATTGTGGTGCATGTGCAGTGTAGTGTGCAGTCCTGGCATCTAAAAGATTCCAATAATGTGGCTGGCAGTAGGATAATCTAACTCTTAGGCACATCAGTGACCACTCCTCAGCTGCTGCAGATACTTTCTGATCGGCTTCTGATTCCCCTGCTGTGCTCGTGCATGAGAGGGGGCGGGGCTAGCTGCTGCTCTGTGAGAACCGAAGATCTCACACTACGGGCAGCATGAAGTAAATAAAAACCCGACCCTGAGCGCAGAGACCGATCGATTTTCCTGTGGAGGAAAATTTGAATGTCTGGGTCTCTGGCCCATTAAACAGAACCCCCCCAAAAATAAGCAAAACAGCACTGTAAACACTGAGAATGCACACACACATGCATCCTCACTGCACCATTACATTAATGTAAAAACTGGCAATCACTTACAAAGGTGGAAATGTGCCCATACCTAGCTAATTACACATGATTGTTGGGCCAAATGTGTATGCATACCTTACATGGCTAAGTAAAGCATTTTGCTAGACAAACCTGATACTGGAGCAATTATATAAAAATCCACCTATGAAGCACATGTACAGCATTATGTTTCAGATTTCAAAGTTGATGAAGTGAGGAAAGGGCACATATGTTGTTTGCAGAGAAAACTGCACATTTGATTTAAACATCTGGGTCATGCAGCTGCCTGAGCTACTTGTGTAAAAGTCCGTGCCAATTTTGAACATTAACTGTGTTGAATATATGATCTCATGATATTAGCTTCCTCCCTTAGTATCTGCCTGAAAAACTCATATTTGCTAATTTAGTATAATGAATCCAATCCTGTAATTAGCAGTGATATAGCTGGAGCTTTCTTATTCCCTTTGCAAGATTTGCTGCAGAGCCACCCGAAGTGCAATGTAATTACACAGAATAGGACATATGGGCTGTTTTTTAAATACAGAAGTGCAATGTACAGTAATTATGTACGCATAACAACCAACAGGATATTAGCTTTTATCAGTTTAGAGTAATCAGAACAGTGATTGAAAGATGATTCCTGATTGGTTGATAAGTTTCCTTAAGTCTTTAAATTGCTTATAAACCTCATACTGGTAAATGGTACTACTGAAGATCTTGTGATTATTATTATTAGTAATATTAGTAATAATTTAAAAAAAGTGGAATTACATTATTAAATAAATAATTAAAGTGGAACTCTGTGCAACCAGCCGAGTTAAAAAATACATACGTGAACTCTCAAATTGGCCAAAGGACTGATCAATCTGTCTTGCCATTTTTTGTGATTTATATACCTCTGCTAATCAGCTCATGCCGGAAGGGTGACATCACTTTATGAATACAGTAAGTGTCATCTTCTCATTATCAGCCTGCAGCCTGCTGATTGGACAATAAAGAAGCAGCAACACATTGCTAGGTTGTCATCTCTACCCACATGGCTCTCTTCACCTGTCTGCATGTTGGTTTTCAGCACATGTGCATGCAGAAGAGCCTGATTGGCTCCTTATGTTGCCCCTCCCTTTCCTATTCTGAGTAATACTTGTCAAGGGATTACAGGAGTTAGATTTCACTAAACACAATTTCCCCTTACTCACCAATGTACATTCCCTTTGAAAAGTGAACACTCTCTACTTTAGCAAATCAATACACTTTTTCTTAACTGTAATTAAGAAGAAGCATTACCATTAGATTTATTTTGCAGGGCATTTGTCAAACTTATTGTCATCTCTTGAAATTGAAACTTTTAATTAGAACCCCATTGAAGTCAAAGTGTAGCCAATCTTTAAAATAAGTTCTGGCCATTTTCAAGGCTGGCAGTCATGGCAGTCATGGCAGACCAGCAACAGTGCAGGACATTGTAATACTATAAGATATGATAATGTTTTGGAGGCCAGATTCCAAGGAAAATAAATATTAATTAGCACTAGCTGCAGGGGGTTTGTTTGCATTACTGATTCAGGACTAGTTAATTTTTATAAAAGTGTACCAGTTAAGTCAACAAGCTAGGTCAAAGCGTAGGTAGGCAAAACACTGGTCAGGTCAGGAGCTAAAGACCACTTAGCAACTTTCCTCAGGCCAAGTTCACACCTGGGTGATCCATGACCGTGCGGCATTAATGCACAAAACCGTGTGGATACCACCGCTGATCAGGCTGGCGGTGCCATTATTTTCTAATAGCACCCAAGGTCGCGGCAGGTGGATCGCGCGCTTTCCCGGTCACGACTGAAAAAATCATGTGGTGCATGTCGCAGAAAAAGGTACATTTTTCAGCGATTACTTTTTCAGAGATTGCCGTGTGGATGTAACCGTATTGAAATCAATGGGTCTGCGCGGCAACCTCTGTGTGCAACTGCACACGAGTCTGCACCAGTCCTCAGTGATGCTCACATTTAAATAGGCCTCTGGGTGCCAAAGGTAGTATCCCCGCTTTATGTGTCTCTTAACACCTTGTCAAATTTCCATTCATATCACTTTAGGCCATAGATCTTGCAGTGGATGATGATAGTGGATTTCGTGGTGTGACTAAAGCCATATTTCAGTAAGAAAATAACATGTTTAAAAATAGGGTATATCTTCCAATGAAGACACGTGTTCTGGTGACAGAAGTGGGATTACTTTATCTCTGGGGATAGAAAATGCAAGACAATCTCCCCAACATGGATGCTTGACAATGGTTCTAACTCTTCCTAATCTATTTAAGTGTAACAAAAAAGTTTAGGATGTTACATAATACAGTTTAGTCACCAGTCAATCCCGGACTCTTAAATAGTCAAAGAGGAGCAGCCGCACACTAATGAGGCCATCACTCTTCTCTTCCCTGTAAAAACCATGTTCAAAAGGTATAGTACTGTGCAATGCTGTAGAGCCTTATTTGCTCACAGTTCAAAAAACCAGGCACTCTGCTTCAGGTCTCTACCTAAAAACACCTCTACACTGCGGGTGATGCTATGATTGCAAGCCTGGCCTCATCAACCAATACATCCCGAAAAAAATAAAATTAATACTGCGCATCAAAAGAACTCCTTATGTAAATATTAGACATGTACACAGCATAAAAATTTGTTTCAGACTAAACAAATGAAAAGGGAAAAACCTTTTGGAGTGAGGTATGAATTTCTTTTCTAAAGCATTATTGGCTCACACTATTGACCCATCCACTTCCACTGTGAGTGCCATTGAAGTTTGACAATTGGGGTTATTATCAAAACAAATTAAGGTTTTTATAGCAGTTATGTATGAAAATATATTTAAAGCTAATCTTCTGCCTTCTACCACCTTGTCCCCCAGTCTTCCCCTCTCCCTACCCAAAATTCCCTCACACATATTGTTAAAAATTCCCCACATACCTTAATTCCAGGTGTCTTCTGGCCAATCTGGTTATATCACTAATCCTTCATCTTCTGCCAAATTGATGCCAGTGGCCGAACTTTGCTGTAGCACAGAATGCCACTCAAGTATTGACGTGTGAGCAATGTTCTGTGCTGCAGTACTGAAAGCCCAGGCCAACATAATGATGCATTCCTAGTGAATGTGCCTGGGCTTACAGGAAGTGGGCTGAAGGTTTTTGGTCATCATTCAACTTAGAAGAGGAGCACCATCTGCTAGGGGCAACAGGGGTCAGCACTGGGTGAAAGGTAAGTACTACAGCATGATCTGCATTTTTTAAGTGCTGGGCAATTAGTTTTAACTTTTATAAACATATGAAGTTTTGATTTAATACATACCTGGTGTTTGCTTTCATGTCAACTTTGAGTTTAATTTTTAAAGCAATTACATGCAAAGTCAGCTTTTAAATTGTGCCCCCCCCACATCTTGCTGAAACACTGAAAAGCACTTAAAAAAACTGTAGGGCAAAACTGAAATAATATACTCACCTATAATCAGGCTTTTGTAGTGCTGAGTTTAATTTAACAATCTGTTATGTAAATATTTCAGGTACTACTTCATCTCTGTCCTATTCTCCACTTTTAATTTCTTCAGATTTTGCTATCTAAAGTAAAGATTCTGATCAGCTGTGCAGAAATGTTATGAAGGCCAATTATCAGCTTCTTCGGTGATAGAATGTAGACACTGAACTCATGCAGACTAGCCTATATAATCAGCTATGCTTTCAATTTTAACTAATTAATCTCCTGAATATTTTTCTGGGAAGCTTTAATTGATCCCAGGACATGTTAAATAAAATAATATACTGGTTATGGTATTGGTCTGCGAGCTTGAAGTTGATTAATTAAATTACAACCATAGCTGTAAATAGTGGAAGTTGTATTAAAGCATTTACAGCTGTGTTAACCTAGGGAACATAGTGCCGAACTGTAATTATGTACAGCATAACACATGGCTCTTGATAATATGCATCCACATGAAAATTTGGCAAATCCCAAGGTATTTTTTAAACACAACCACAAACGCGGTGGTCATCATAATAATCTGGCCACTCAGTGTGTGTGTATATATATATATATATATATAAATTTGAAAACTGGAAGCAAACAAATATACCAATGCTTACTCACTTGTTGTCTTGGTTAACACCATGATCATTTACCATCATTATGATAGGGAGTGAAGGGGGTGTGATTAGGCCTGAAAGAGATTTTATAAAGAAAGATATTTATTTTAAACTTCTGTTTGACATTTGCATTCTTCCTCCTGTCATGGCCTACCATAATACATAATGACACTCAAGCGCATGTATGTTATATTTGTTTGCTTCCAGTTAAACCTCTTAGAGGATATTAACTTTGTGCTAAATAGTTATAATTAGACATGTGCACCAGCAAAAAATTCGTTTAGTTTAGTTTCGTTTTGAAAAAAAAAAAAAGATTTGTTTAAAACTTTACGCTCCCATGGCTGGACTTGAACCAGCAAACTTCACAATGGCACTCAATGGCAAGCCTGTACCTCTAACCGCTACTCTATAGCCCCCGTACTTAAAGTATAGAAGCATGTGATATATATGACTGCAATATGTAGCAGTTGACAGCTGAGGATGTCAAATGGGCGGAGCGAGCCGTGACGTCATGGCTCGCTCCGCCCATCTGTTGACTTTCAGTCAACAGACTGAAAGTCAAGTTGTTAGTTGTTAGTTTTCGTCAGATTCGGGTGTTAGTTTTCGTCAGATTCGGGTGGTCGTCTGCGGCGGGACTTTTTTTATTTCGGCGGGTCGGCGGGGGTGCTGCATCCTGATCCTGACTCTGGATTACATCGATGGAGCCATTTTTTTTTCCATTTTTTTATTAAAGGAATAGTCAAAAATTGACTGTTTGTTTTTTTTTCAATTAAAGGATTTTGTCAAAAGTCTGGACTTTTTACTAACTATTTGATTTAACTCTTTAGTAAGGGGGGGGCGGCATCTGGGTGACCCCTTATTTAAAGGGGTACCCCGATGCAAATAAGCCCCCTTGCCCGCAGACCCCCATAACCACCGGGTCAGGGTTGTGGGGAAGAGGCCCTTGTCCCCATCGGCACGGGGACACCCTCCCAATGCCGAGGGCACGTGGCCTGGTAAGGCGCAGGGAGGGGGGGGCGCTCGATCGTCCCCCCCCTTTCCTGCCCTGCCGGGCTTGTGCTCGGATCAAGGGTCTGGTAGGACTGTTAGGGGGGACCCCACGTTTTTTTCCCCCCATTTTTGGGGCTGGGGTTCCCCTTTAAAATTCCTACCAGACCTTAAGGGTCTGGTATGGATTTTGGGGGGAACCCCACGCACTTTTTTTTTCATCTTCTGCAGACTGTAAAAAAATAATAATTTTGATGCAACAGAATTCGCCCAATAACGAATTTCGTTGCGTCAAAATGACATTAAGGTGAACAAAAATGACTTTTTTTTTTTTTTACAGTCTGCAGAAGATGAAAGAAAAAAGCCTGAGGTTCCCCCCAATTCATACCAGACCCTTTAGGTCTGGTAGGAATGTTAGGAGAATGCCAATTCAAAAGCAAAGGAAAAAAAAAAAAAACTTTAAATATTAGTTGACTTGGCCGCAATTTGAACCTGGGACGTTAGCAATGGGAATCCTGTGCTCTAACCTCTACACTATAGCCTCTGCACTTTCAGCGTAGATGTGTTGTAGAGGTAAAATTGTGTCATTTTTTTTTCCTAATGTTCTTTTGCTGCAACCAAATTCGTCCAATAACAAATTTCGGGAAATCGGGAATTTCGGATTCGTTTGCATTCGTCTTAGCTGTAATTCGGAATTCGGATGCATCCGAATCTCAGAATTTCCGAAAATTCGTCCGAAACGAATTTCGGAACGATCCGAATCGCACATGTCTAGTTATAATGCATTTTAAGTTTTGTTAAGTTTTGTCTCTCTCGTGGGGTCTGTTTATAAGTGACCTCTCACTGTATACTGCAGCAACCCAGAAACTCATTGAGTGTGACTTTTAAATAGCTAACTTGTGGCTTCAGTGAACACTGGAGATTCTCTACAGTAACACACAATTCAAACTGTATAGGAGGACAGTGGCTGCTGCAAGGATCTGATCTATCTATATCAAACTGAATAGTAAAATGAATGGTAAACTGAGTAACAGCATCACCTCCCATTGGTGAACTGAGATCGAGTGTTGGTAATGTATTGACTTTAGAATGAACCAATGAGTACTATGCTCACACGGTAAACTTAATAGGTACTATAAGTTGCTTTATGGAAATGCTTGAGGGTATCTAAGACAAAGGACACTTTTAAAGCTTGCAGTGATCTATCCTACATTTAGATATTTTACCAAAGTAACTTTTAATTTTTGCTCATAGAAGCCTTACTGCATCATAGTTGTATAGCTGTTTGCTTTCCGTTCGGTCACCCACAAAAGGTTTAGCATCCTCTGTTCTCAAATGGTCATTTGGACTATCAAAGTGTGACTGCATCTGTTGCTATAGATCTCACCAGTTTGAAGTGACAACCAAGGTGTATTTACAGAAAATAGCTCCTATGGCAAGCACTAAAATTTCCCCTCTTTCCAAAATATGACACTAATATTTTAGCTAAATTTACCATAATAATAATTCAGAATAACAATTCACATCAGAGTTCTCCTTTACATCAGAATCCCCCTTTACATCAGAGCCCCCCTAACTATAGATTTACGCTTACATCAGAGTCCCGATGATTGGTGTAAGGTTTCCACATATCTGTGCCATGCCATCTGGATGTTGTTTTATTTTCTCTCATGGATCAGTGAGGTTCCACACTATGGCAACTATTCATATTATCATCTATGCTGCTCCATTTCCACGCCTAGCACCTGTTATTCATTGTCAGCCATATCCACTCAGGTGCTCATAAGTGATGGTTCCGATGTTCGAAACGACCAACAATTCGACTCGAACACCGGCAGTTTGTGTGTTTGACGAACACACGGACTGTCAGGGCGTTCGGCAGACTGTTCGCCCACCGAGTGGGCATTCACCGCACAGTGCCTTGTGAATGCCTGATTGGGTGATTTACCCAATCACAGCACAGTGCACTGTGAGAGCCATGACTGGGCAAAGTCATGTTGACTTTGCCCAATCATGGCTCACACAGCTAAGTCCTGTCAGGTTCCGGACAGATGTAAACAGTTGGGCGGAGATAGCTATCACCACTAGCTCCGCCCAATTGTTTATATGTTGCCGACATCTGTCAGAATGACATTCTGCAGCCGGAGTTCATCGCGAGTTTATTTTTATTATTTCTATTTTTTATTTGTTTTATTTCGTTGAGTCATCGTCGTGGACAACGCTGGACTTCGTGATTGACCCTAGGATTGCATCGGTGGATCCATTTTTGGGTGTTTTTTTTTTTTTAAATAAAAGACTTGTCAAAAATATGTCTTTTGCTTTTTTCAATTAAAAAAACTTTTCAAAAGTCTGGTATTTTTATTTAAATGTAATTTTCCCCTTCAGTGAATGGTTAACCCACTGGGGGAATGGTTTGTACCCCTAACTCATTCACAAGGGGTAGAAAGCAAAAGGGAACAGAGCGCCACCTCCGTGTGTAAAATCGTTTATTACAATAAATAAAACAAGGGATAAAGGTACTCACAAACAAACGTTTTCATCAGGCTTTAGCAACAAACGAGAGGCCACACTGTCTGTTGACCCAACATGGTATCCCCCCGACTATGTAACACGGTAGCCTCCGGTCACATCACCGCCCACCGACCGCAGTCAGCCAAGATTGACGCGTTTCAGGGGCAAGCCCCCTTCATCAGAATCATGGTGATTGCCCCTGGAACGTGTCAATCTTGGCTGACTGCGGTCGGTGGACGGTGATGTGACCGGAGGCTACCGTGTTACATAGTCGAGGCGATACCATGTTGGGTTAACAGACGTGTGGCCTCTCGTTTGTTGTTAAAGCGTGATGAAAACGTTTGTTTGTGAGTACTTTTATCCCTTGTTTTATTTATTGTAATAAACAATTTTACACACGGAGGTGGCGCTCTGTTCCCTTTTGTTTTCTATGTTTGTGGTGGAAGCCCCAGAGCCTTGGATGAGCAGCCCCTCAAGTCTGTGTGAAATAATGTGATAAACTGTTGAAAACTTTGAGTGCGCAACAGCAAGTGGATTGTCCAGCTGGCAGCCATTATCGCCAAAAGAGTTAAAGAACCTTTTTTTTCATTCACAAAGGGTGGCTGCATCTGGGGGCCCCTTTGTTAAAGGGGTACCCCAATGTGAATCAGCACGGGGACAAGGTGCTTTTCCAGGGGTGACCCAGGAAAAGCACCCTCCCAGTGCTGAGGGCGTGTGGCCTGGTATGGCAGGGAGGTGGGGTTTTTTTTTTTGCTTTACTCCTCTTTTGGTGTCTGATTGAAGGTGGGCTCTGCCTCCCTAGAGCCAGAATTGAAGGCTGGCTCTGCCTGATTGAAGGCTGGCTCTGCCTCTCTAGAGCCAGAACGAGCTGTGCCCACCCACTCCCTTGACTGTCCCTCCAATGAGAGCTAGGGGAACACAGATGGGAGGGGGGAATACCTGTAGCGAGCAGTGATTGACAGCCACTGCTCTCTATAGGGAAGAGACCTTGAGCTGAATGGGAAGGGGTATCCATGAGTATTCATAAAAATACCATCAGTTCTGACCATGATTTGTCAAATAAAAGTGTCTCAGGGGACATGTTCCCCCTTTACAAGTTGCACACCATTCCACAGATATTAGAAGTTGCTAGCTATTATGTCATTCATTTTTACATGCAAGTCTGTGCAACCTGCACCCAATTTCATGCATATCATCACAGCTCAGTTCTTTTTATCCATGTGTATGCCTCATACAGAAGAAAATACACTTGAGTTTATTTAAATCATTATTTGAAATTATCTTCCATATTTTTGAGGGAATTATCCTTTTAGTTATGAAAATAATTTTTAAAACTGACAAGCAATAATGACGCATAATGTTTTAGAAAATGCAAAAAGCAGTAAAGGATGGTCCATGGTGTTCTGTTCAGATTTCCAGCAGATATCAGACAGATATACTTCTGATTAGAAGACAGGTTCTCCTAGTCTTAAAACATAATTAAAAACCTTGTTAGGGACAATTCTAGGCATCAGAGATTTCACTGATGCAGCAACAGTACCATCTAGTGATTTTTTTAAAACATTACAGTTTTCACGTTTTTTGCTTTTCATGATACATTTAACTATAAAAATGTATGTTAGTCCCATGTTACATTCTTAAATAAAAGTTTAAATAGTTCCACATAATAGTATTACTGTGCTGTCACAAGATCACATACGTCACCTGACAGCACTCCCCTACTATCCGCAAACATATGCAGACAACACTCTGCAGAACATTAGAGACTTTAAAGCACATAATGCCTAAAATTCCAACAAAAGATTGAATATTTCCAGCAATGTTCTGCTATGTTTGCAGTGAACACCTCTCCTGTATGAATATTCCTAATCATTGTGCTGAATCTGTAAAGTTTGAGTGTTATACCTACTATCTTAGACTTTAAAAATGTATACTTGTAAGCTGCCTATAATGTGCCAATCACTGGGTGAACTACAAGGGTCGCAGTGGTCGCAATTGCGACCGGCCCTGGCGTTCTGCCTGTTGGGGGGCCCAGAGAGGAAGAAGATAGTGCCTCCCCCAGATAGTGCTGCTCCTTCTCCGCTGCTCTGCCGCCCGCAGCATGTCGGGCAGCTGCACTGACCTGTCACTAGTCCAGCGGAATGTGCTGCAGGCACTGCCAGTCAGCACATTCTGCTGTGTGGGAGAGGACCCTCTACAGTTAGTCCCACCCCCTGGCCACCGAGATGAGGAAGAAGGTGCTGCATGAGAGTCAGGTAAGTCTGGAGGATTGGAAATGGGGGCGCGGGGAAGGGGGGGGG
>NW_017306272.1:243336-252825 GCF_000935625.1 Nanorana parkeri
GTTGTAAGCTGGTGGTATTCTGCATTGTTGATTTTTATTATAATGTATTGCTGGGACTTGCATATAATCATTATACAACAATGCAGAATACCACCAACTATGCAGGACTACAAGTCCCAGCAATACATTATATTTTTAATTATGGATGCAGCAGTCAGTGCCAATACTGGGCATTTTCAAGTGTACTCATACTCATATGAAAATGCCCCGATACTAAACGCAGATACCGTGTTCTGTTGAGAAAGCTGTCGTAGTCGAATTTACCGACCTCAGCTTGCACGCAGACCAGTATTATCGAGGAAACATTTATTGACAAAGTATTTAATGCTAATCGTTAATTGTGACCGTTATTAATATGCCATCCATCATTTACTGCTATCAATCATTTACTGCCATGCATGGTATATTATTAATGGTCACAATTAGAAATTACAAACTAATACTTTGTAAATAAATGCCGGTTTCCTCGTTAATCCCGTCTGTGCACAAACGCAGATACTGGGTCGGCGTTCTCGACAGAACACCAGCACTAAATTTTGTAAACAAGCGGCTGCCTGAGGTCCCCGTGCTTGCTGGGGACCTCGGCAGCCTTCCTGTTAACCACACAGTGCCATGGCGGTGGGAGGTTGGGGGTCCCTTCATAGTTTCTTGCACCGGGGCCCTGAATATTCTAGTTACGCCTCTGGTGCCAATATTATTATATTACTATAAATCTAAGATTGCATGGTGCTACCACTACTTAAAAACTACAAACCTTCTCAACTACATAGAATTGAAAAAAAGCACTGTCTGCCTTATGAGCTCCCTATTGTGATACCTGCCTGCAATGTTCATCTGTTCATACTGATAAACTTTGTTCTATCAAAGAGCAGTATAGACCCAAATATTTTAATTCTTTTGTATGCATTTGGAGCAAACAAAGTCTAATAACAGAGGTTTGGGAACAGAGATATATGGGAATGGTTCCTTTAGGGCATCAGGGAGTTGTTTGGTTTGCCTTGCTGCTTTGTTTGCTTGTTTTACATGTTATATTTGCTTGTTTAATGGCTTTGTAAATATGTATAGTTTTGTGAGTACCGATACAATTAATATGAACAGCCAAGTAGCTGATTAAAATCTGATAATTAATAGAATCATTTCTACTGTATGAATCATGGAAATGGGAGGAAGAGTTCTCCTCTCTGAGTCAAACTCGTTGCAAGGATCCAATATGTTACAATATTAGAAGTACACTATCACCATAGGAAAAAAAGCATTAGATCATGTATCAGCTGGTAAAGGAAGGGTCCATATTTATTAATTTGGTTAGATTCTGAAGATCAGCCTTAGGGGTTTTTGCTGTAAGAAAGTAGAACACAGAGTATGTCATTAATATCTTCCCATTCAGGATAAAACAGAGCAATTGCACACAAAAAAGATGTAAAGAGCATAATTTGCACCAGCACTGACATGGGGATCACATAGTTTTGTTAATAAATCCAACCGGCTCAGCTCTTGTAATAAATGACATTGCTCATCAACAAGCCTTATTATACAGTGCTTGCTTTTGGCATGGCAGTTGGCTATAAACAAAGCAGTCCAACTATGTAAAGTGCTGCGCAAATTGTCCGCACTATATAAATTCCTGTAATAAATAAATGTAATTGTAACTAATTTTACCACATGGCAAAATTAGAGGTCAATTTCAAATAAATCTGATAATATCTCTTCAATATCAAAGTTCATTAAAAATGGCTGCTTAACCCTAATGGTGGGTAAACAATTTATAACTCTCATCATCTTTACCCTTAGCCGCTGCAGCGACATTTGGTTTGGTTAGCAGATAATGTTTCATGTATCTGCTTATTCCCTCTAGCGTTCTCTAAAATTTTTAGATTGTAACTCTTGTTACTAAGATGTATTCATTTACTATTATCCTCAGCTCTATCTAGTGGCCATATTGCAGTATTTTCCAGATTCACTACTGAATCACTATTCAGGACTGCTTTAACTCAACCAGATAGGTCCGAATCTCAGAAATGTTATACTGAAGAAAAGTTTAATTTTGGTGTATGTTAATTCTATACAATACATTACTCTGTGTCCTTGTTATCTATCTGTACAGTGCACAGTGCTTGTCAATGGACATTGAAAAGGCATACTGCAGCAGTAAAGATTTAAGCTGTCATATCTGGTGTCATCTCTGTATTGAAAATTGTAATGACTATGCACAAACTGCAGTAAAAAAAGATAAAAAAATATATATATGTATATATATAATTTGTTATCATTTGACTCCCTAAACAAAAGTTTCTCTCTATGGAATCTTGCAAAACTTTTTATATAACTTTCATATTCTGACATCCAGTTAGCCACATAGAGAGGAAGTTGCTTTAAATCAGTCTGACTGGACAAACTGAGAGAACAGTACAGAAAAATGATTCTGTAGTACTAGTGAGAAAAAAGCACAGCCTGCATATGAAACAAACAAATGCCCTGCCCACTAGTGTCAGGATCCAGAGCACCTCCAGGTGGCGCTGGAGCCAGATCCTGCAGTTCCTGTGCTCGCCTGCGGGTGTCTCCAGCAGCCAGGAACTGTCAGGTACCAGACCACCACTGGGTGGTGCTGGAACCTGCAACTCCGGTGCTCACCTGCGGGTGTCTCCCAGCTGCCAACAATCATCCAATCTCTTCCTGGTATTACTGGTGGTGTATTTAATCCCTCCCTGCCATCAGGACTGTTGCTCAATATCCTGTCGCCCTTCCTTGTTGCCAGTTCCTGAATCCTGAACCCCAGTATCCTGTAGCCCTTCCCTGAGCCCTGATACCTGTTTGCTGTATCCTGTTGCCTGTACCCTGACCCCCCTGTGCCTTAGCTCCCCTGGTCTTGCCCGGCTCCCCGGGTCCACCTGGCTCGTATTCCCTGGGTGTGTATTTGGTTCTACTTAGTTTGTTGTTAATTGTTAAAAATGTTAAACTACAGTTCTGTGCACACAAGCAGGGCAATTTAAAAAAACAAAACACCACAGCACTGCAATTCCAAGGACTTAAGCATAGTTTAAAATAGATGTAAACTCAACCACTAAAATCTAGCATAAGCTTTAACATGATAAAATTACAAAAGACAAGATGATCTTCAATTTATTAACATGAAAAGGAGAATGTCCTCTTTAAAATAAGTGATTATCTATCTTCCTACATCACCAGGGGGTAAAGATATGAGCTAAGTTATATAATGATTAAGCTCAGTTACTATTAAATTGATGGGTTCATTTTCCCCGTGGCTCTAGTGGTATGAGAAGGCAAGCTTATTGTCTGAAGCAACAGACTTTGAATAGTATCATGGCAGTGCTGCAACTATGTTTTCCTGCAACAAGATTTATTAACATACAGTATATATTTTTATTTATTTCTGTATATCTTTGCATTCTTTGGTTTGTTGTGTGGTATTTTACATATACCATTTTCATTTGATTTGAACCTATATAAATTCTCATCTTTTGAAGTCTTGTTTTTTTCTGTATTCATGGAAGATGCATATTTACTGCACTATACATAATGCCACTTGACACATATATTAGATACTCTACATATGAAGCACAAAAACCTAATTTGAAATACCTGTACAGTCAGATCTCACAGATTTTCCCATCATTGAAGTGGATGACAAGCACCTGATACCATCAAAACCTATCTTACAGGGGGAAATCGTCATCCGATCACAGCTACTCATCGATTTTTTGTTTGCAGGTTTCAGTTGCAGGTTCACACGTTTCAGTTTGGTTATGTTAATGTGACTGCCTCTGGTTTCTGCTTTGTGGGGTACATATAAAGGGCTTCAGCTCATATGGAATGTCAGAAGGAGAAATTTCATATCTGCTCCCTAATTCATCTCATCACCACCAACATTAAACCGATTAATAAAATAAAAGATTGTTTTGGGAATGTATAATGGTTCCTTTATTTATTAAGGTCAGGACTACAAAATAAAAATGTGTTTTCTTTTTTGAGATAAATATAAAATATTGCATATTAATATCATGTATTCTTGTAACCAGCTAACAGGTAGAACTTTAGGCTATCTTTACATGTTTCCCAGTTTCTCTCTAGCACCATTTTTTTTAAAGCTGTATCTTACAGAGCTCAATAGCTCAAGCTGAAATGTATACACCCACAATTGAATTGTCAGCAAAATGACTTCTTACCCTCCCTTCTCGTCCTACTGTACAGCTCTGACCAAAATATTTAAATCAGAGACAGCATGCCCATAGTGCTCTCAGATTTTTAGATCCCTTTCACTTTTTTCAATGTTGTTATGTTGCAGTCTGATACTACAGGTGTTTAGTTTCTGAATACTTCTGCCAATGTGATATTTCCGTTTTTCATTTTTCATACATTTGCAAACATTTCAAAAATTCTGTTTTAATTTTGTCATTATGGGGTACTCAGTGTAGATTAATGAGAGAAAAAGAATGTGAACAACTGTTCAAACAGGCTGCAACATAACAAAATTGAAAAAAGGTGAAGGGAGTCTGAATACTTTCTGAATGCACTATATATATCACCTGGGTGCATCCTGGATGGCAAATATGTGTGTCCCAGATTCAGGTTATATACGGATTGCTTCCACTAGAGGAAGCGTTTGAGTGGTAGAGGTAATGAACCCTGCTGAAGTAAGCGGACTCATTAGAGCCTCTAGAAGAACTCCCAGACTGCCTAGAGTTTTGCTCTACTCTGGAACCAGAGTAGACTGGGGAGCGGTCTACCTACCTGTGTGGTGAAAAGGAAAAACAAACTTTTGCCTGTGTGGCAGTTTGCTCAATAGGGAGATAGGTGCTAGGGGCAGCACAAGGTTGCACATAGTTGTTAGTGAGGGAAAACAGTGTGAAGTAAGTTGCCAAAAGGCAAGGATTTATTCTCATATTTTGTTTGTTTTGCTCCTTTTGCTTGTAAATAGTGTAAATAAACTGCACGTGTGTTTTCATCTGAAGAAATCGTTGCTTGCTGTGCCTAATTTTTTGTGGAGTGAACTCATCCAGGGAGTCACACACACCAGCTGCCGAGCTAACACTCTCACAATCTATATATCTATCTATCTATAGATAGATAGATATATATCTATCTATAGATAGATAGATAGATAGATAGATAGATAGATGGATAGATAGATAGATAGATAGATAGATAGATAGATATATTATATATTGAATTACATAAAAATGTAATTCCTAGTTCTGTTTTCTTGCTTAAAAGTGAACACCTGTGAAAACTCGTTATTTTCCATATTTCATTCCCAGAAGCTATTCATAAAAAATCCAACAGCAAGTATTTTATTATCCCTACTGCCAGTACTACTATATACTCCACCAGTGTTTGAGAAGAATCCCTGTAGATTGTTACTGATTGTGTTGCCATGCTATTTTTAGAGCATTTTATACCAAATATGAAATTCTATTTTCAGCTACCATTTGGAATTTAAAGGGTTAGTACAGTAAACATGGGCTTCCTCTATTTAAATGCTAAGGCATCACCAGTTAGTCTTATTAAAGTGATGTTGGCAGTAAATGGAAGGAGGCAGGAAGTGTGAACACATAGCCATGTGTTTGAGAAGAAGACTGGAAGGAAGAGCAAGCAGCAATGCTGTGTGTTGTCTGACCAAATATAAACTCCATCGTAACCAGAAGCATGCATCAACCATCAGAACTAACTAAAGTAAACATCTAAGTAAAAAGGCAAAATTTTGTCAGGCGGTGAGCGCCAAGTATTTTGTTTTGGTCGGGTCTGCAGTCAAATATACATTGCTGGATGAGGAGATCGATGCTGGATTGACATTGTGGGACTTTTTTGTTTTTAATAAAGGAATTGTGAAAAACCTGGTTTGTGTTTTTTTTTCTTCAAATAAATTACTTTTTATGGTGTTGTGTGTTTATTTAAATTTTTTATGTTTTTTCGGCAGATGAGTAGAGGTAACAACTACCCCTTATTCATTCACAAGGGGGGCGGGATCTAGGTGCAGAGGCAGAGAACTGACACAGAATTACACACAGCTCTTCTTTGTTCCATTCTAAATGACTTTCTGGAAGCATTTTGAATGCATCTGAATTTTGTTATCAAAAACATTAGGATTCGTTCAGATTAGTTATTTTTGTAATTTGGAAATTCAGATGCATTAGGGCGTCCTAATATGCAGAAATTTGTATGAATGTCAATGCGGAACAAAACAAATCGCAAATGAGAACACGGCGCCTGTTTAGAGTGCCGGCTCACACATCTGCCCATCCTTAGACCCTCCACCCAAGATATCAGGCTGGCACACTGGAGCAGAGCGGCAGCACAGAGTAGGTAGAAAATTAATATACTATTATTCTGCATTGCTGTATAATGTATTACTGGGATTTGTAGTCCTCTATAGCTGGAACCATCCTGCATTGCTGAGATTTGTACTCCACTATAGCTGGTGATAATCGGCATTGCTATATAATGCATTGCTGAGATCTGTAGTCCCACTACAGCATAAGAATGTACAGTACGTACATATATACTGTATATATAAAAGTATGACAAGAGATTAGACATGTAAATTTTGTTTTGCTCCAAATGGGTATTCGAACGAGTTTTGCACAATTTGGACATCCAAATCATCAGAATTTCCAACTTTTCGATTTTTTTCTGAATGTCATTCTGAATGTATTTGTTGTTAAACGTTAAAATAAAAAAAAACACGGAGTCACCTCCCCAATTCATGCCAGACCCTCTTGGTGTGGTGGGAATTTTAGGGGGGATCCCAACGCCAAAATAAAAAAATGCATGGAGTTCCCCCTACACTTGGAGACCCTTGATCCAAGCATCAGCCTGGCAAAGGGGGGGGGGGGGGGGGGAGTGGGCGTGCGGGTGCTGTATTCCTAAAATTTACATGCACATCCTTGAAACGAGCGGCCGCGCGAAGGGGGGGGGGGGGGGGGTGAGTGTGCAGCCCCCCTCCTGCACCCTACCTGGTCACATGCCATTAACATGGGAAGGGTCCTTTGCCAGGGGGGACCCCCTGGTCAGTGTGAGGGTCTGTAGGCAGGGAGGCTTATCTGAATCTGGGTGCCCCCCTTTCATAAAGGGGGCACCCAGATGCCACCCCCCATAAATGAGTGAAGGGAAGTTTTCACCCCATATTCATTCACGAAATAAACACTCAAATTGTAAATAAACATACCACACCATAAACAAAAGTTCTTTTTTAAAAAAAAAAGCACAACAAAGGTTTTCAACAATTTTTTTTTTTAAACCACAAAAAAGGTGTCCATTGCTGTGATTCAAAGGTCATTCATGTCATCCAGCGATGTAGATCCACGTCAATCATGGTGGACGACGGCCTTTAACTCACCGAAAGTAAAAATACCCAATGCACGCCAACCTGTCCGATCCTGACGAACACTGCCTCAAAATAACAGCTCTGACCGGAATGTCAACAAAGAGGGCGAAGCGAGTTGTGACATCATGGGTCTTGTTCTGCCCATTTGTTGACATTTGGAAGCAGGGCTGTCAATGATAGTAGCTCTTCTCCCAAATACTATTCAGGACTCCTGAATATAATTCAGGAGCTCCTGGATGTTATTCGGAAGCAGAACTAACATACTGACAGATTGCTGGAACGAGGAGGAAGGTAAGTATTGCAACAGCAGGCTGCATTTAGAGGGGTGGGAGGTGTACTAAATTACAGTTTTTGTTTAAGAACAGGAAAATTAGTCGATTGGAATGGGTATAAAATACAAATTTATAAAAATAAGAGTATTACTTGCAGCAACATTCACCCCATGTAAAAAAATCATTATTTTATATAACCATGTGATATTCATGTTACTGAACTTAACATTTTTATGACAAAATTATGGTAATATTTGAAAAAAAGTTGGTGTGTCTTGGTAAATTCATCTGGGGTGATTTATTAGCTTTTCCCTTCAGCAGCATAGTTATGGGAATACCTAACAGAATCATTAGTAACTACCCAGCACATATGGTTTCAATAACAGGGAATCGTGGGAAAAATACAAAGGAAGTAGTCAGCATGGTTCTCCAGCTTTATCCGGTATGTAGTAAAACAGATCCCCCTGTAAAGAAGAGATATTATGTTTGTGTTGATGCGTGTGCTGTCAATCTTCACTCTCTCTAATAGGTACAGTGCCTCAAAAACCCTCTTCATCCAACACACTTCCAGGAATGTATGATTCCTGGTTCACTCCAGCAATGGCTGTGGTTCCTCACCCAAGTAGGGGGTTCTCCAGACAAAGTTGCTCTTGAAGAGAGTTGAAGCGTATGTGAGGTGAAGAGAACTGAAATAACACTTTAAACATCCAACTGGGTGAGGAGCAGTGACCTTGTGTTCAGTGTATTTGCAATTTCCGGGTCTGTGACTGGATGTTTCAAATGCACTAGCTCCGTTCCTCACACCTTGGAGTCTTAGTGCCATTCCCAACCACTGCTCAACCAAGTTCACGTGGTGGTGTGCGCTGAAAAAAGTATGGCATGCGGTACTTTTTTCATTGCAGCTGAGTGGGACAGGGTACAACTGCATTGCACCCCGCTGTGGCCATAGAACTCAATGAACTCAACTTTGACATTTCAAAAAATTCTTACAAAAAAGAAATAGTGCGATGTTTAATGATCAGTTTATCAGCTCTGTGCTGGGCACTAGTACACCAGCAGGCATGCAGTGTAGTGTGGCTGCTGGTGTGAATGGGCCCTTACTCCTGTTGCAGCATAAGGAGTTTCACGCCTGCTGCTTCATTCTCTATGATAAAAAAAAATGAGGTTCACGTCTTCTTATAAAGCTGTGACTTGTGGGAAGACCTCCTTCCAAGTACAGGCATCTCACTCCGCTAAAATTTTAGATAAGTAAAAGAACACATGCCAACATCTAGCAACAATTGGGGCTTTTTAAGTGAATTTACCTTTTAAAGTGACACTAAACTCAGGAGTTTAATCTTAAAAATACATGTAAGTAACTATTAACAAAAATGTACCTTATTTGTGTATCACTCTTCTGTAGACCTCAAATCATCTCTGAATTGGTGCTGACACTGTCCTTCCTTCTGGAGGGTGGATACTTTTTTCCCCATGGTCCCTGTGTGTGTTGTAAGGTAGCCACCACTCCAGCTCACTCCCGTGATGGACTACAATCTCTTTACAAATTAGTGAATTAAACGTGAGATTAAAGTCCATCACGGGAGTGAGCTTGGAGTGGTGGCTACTTTACAACACACAGGGACCATGGCAAACAAAAGTAACCAACCTTCAGAAGGAAGGACAGTGTCAGCATGAATTCAGAGATCATTTGGGGATCTACAGCTGAGTGATACACAAATAAGATACATTTTTGTTAATAGTTAAGGAACGTTAATGTATTTTTAAGGTTTACCTCCTGAGTTTAGTGTCACTTTAGGTATATATTTGATATACTACTAGTCATTTGCAATTGTCACACACATGTACACATTCAAACCCTGAGTAATATATATACTG
>NW_017306272.1:253491-273868 GCF_000935625.1 Nanorana parkeri
ATATATATATATATATATATACACATATATATATTAGAATGTATTATTAATAGAATGTATAATAGAATAGAATATATTAAATAGTTAGGAAGATCTTCAAGTCATTGAGCGAAGCTGCGGTTTGGATACGGTCTATTAGATATCTATTAGAGATTGTGTTATCTTTATAAAAACTTCACAACTTTGTCTTAGGTGAAGATCAGATTCAATTTTTCCTTAATAAATTCAAAAGTGTAAAAAAAGAAAATTAAATGGATCACAGAGTGGTTTTAACACATTAAATGAAATGTAAATATTCAATGAATCATAACATATCAAGGTTGCCTTCGTATTCAGAATCTGTCTTCTGTGTTTTTATTTTTTTCAACATGGACTGTTTATACAGGTGCAAAATTGTTCTTTATATCTTAAATTCATTCACACATGTGCACGAATAGCGTAAAAGGCCAGAACACATTATTTCCCTTCTGCTATTACAGCTTGTGGGTCAACAGCATTCTTTTTTGATTGCTAATGTTTTATTGTCTTTTAGTATACATTGGAATAATAATGGTAATTTATGCAGATATTTTGCATGCATAACAAATAATGAGAAACACCTGCAGAATTTCCTCTTTTCTCTGAGTTTAGCAACTAATTATATTTTAAATAATGGCTACCATTGAATACAATTATCCAAATCACTTTAAGTAATGGAATCTTTTTAAGGTGTTTCTGAAATGTTAACACAGTTTTTAAATACTCTTTTATTCCAATGTGCAAATTAAAAAAGAGAAAAATAGACTAACAAATACATATCATGAATAAAAATTAAGTTATGATGTAGCGCTACATATTTTGCTTACCATTTCTTGGTCTTAGATGTATCTTTTTTTGCTTAATATGTTATTTTTGATGTGCCTTTCCAAGCACACACCTCAGTGTGCAGCTCAGTTAGACCCTGTCTTGGTTGGCTGCACTGTGCCTGGGGTTGGGGGTCATACCAAGTAATTATTATTATTATTATTATTATTATTCCCAGAACGGCTGACACTTCCTAATTTTTAAAGCTTGTAAACACTTGCACAGGGCTTCCTGGGCCAGCTAGTGCCATACACAGAGGTCCACAGACAGGCAAGGAGAAATTTACATATGATGGCAGACGAAGGAGATTTGGGGGAAAGGTCCTAATTATTGATAACATCTAATTGAAAATACATTTTTCTACCAATGTTATTAAAGCTTAACACCAGGCAAACAGCTAAATACACATAAATATGGGCTGTTTTGCCAAAGGATTTTAATTTCTGTCCACTCAGTTTGAAAATGTACACAGCCGTGCTAAACAGCACAGGTGGAAGACACTGCGTTTTCTGTTACAGTTAAAAAAACAGTAGTGGCATCTCCCCAGCCTACTGACTGGGTAGTAAAAGAGCAGTAACAGACAGATGAGCTCATCTCTCTACCCACTCTTTCCGATTAGCACATTCCTCGTCAGCACATTACCTGATTAGCTCCCATTTCTACCCCTCCCTCTCCCAGTGGTAGGGCACCTGTGCAGAGAATTGTAATAGACTCATAATAAGTCACATTGAGGTATTTACACTATTTGCTTAAAATACATTTAATAACTGGAATTTAGCTTTGTTGCCAATAAACAGCACACTACTCCCCATTCATATTTTCCTGTTCTCAGAACAAGGGATTTGTATCCTACAGGAGCCATGTTTACAGTGTGCATATGCAAATAACTCATTCTCACAGCTAAACTTATCCAAAACCTAATTTTTTATTTAGGAAAGGAGTTAAAGTCTCTGTCAGGTTTTTTAAGCCTACAGGGGAAATGTTCTGTCAGTACAGGCGGTGATGGAAAATCTCTCCAATGGTAACAGAGACAAAATAACAATTTTATTAGGGGAAGGGAAAGAATTTCTGTCAATGCTTTATTTGCTGGCCATGTCTTTCTGTCGGGTGACACTTGCAGTTCCCATTTCTTGTATGGGTATTACAGGAAGTAAGAAACAATTTCCCCAGTGCAGTCAATGACAAACTTCACCACTCTATTCAAAAGTAAAAAAAAAGTGTCTGGGAGTAGTAGTAAATTATTAGAAATATGATTATATTTTTATGTTACTCTTCTTGTGTTGTATTTTTCTCCCAAATGCCAGTTAACATCAAGAAAACATTCAGACAATCCAGAAAATAATTACATTAGCCCAAAAAACTCATTCAGGTATTCACAATAAAAAATAACCTCCATAAAAGAACATATACTGGTAGTTGAATATTATACAAATGTAAGTCAATAAAACAAATCAGCCAAAAAAAATCCCCAAAAAGATACAAAATGATTCTAATATGTGGATGCTTCCACCTCAAGTTCTTAACCACTTGCTGTCCAGAGCTATTTCTTAACCTCCCTGGCGGTATGATTTTTTCTTTTTTTCATGTAATTTTTCGGTCTATTTTTTTTTCGAATTTTTTCGCTTTGTCGTTTTTTTTAAAAAATCCCGCCGGTTCCGCCCCCCTGCAACGCGTATGCTCGCAAGGGACAGAACCAGGAAGACGGAGAACACAGCGCGGCTCGAGGGACAAGGTAAGTAAATGCTATGCGTCATTCCTGAGTGTAGCTCGGGGTTATGGCTTATGGTATGGAAAATTAACCCCGAGCTACACTGGGGAATACCGTCAGGGAGGTTAATGCTTGCACACATAAAATTAGAATTTTTGGCTAGAAAGCTTAAAACATCAAACAACTATAGTTTATGAAAACAGAGGCCCTGCAGAAGAAAAAAATGCTAGGTGAAAATTTTATGTTGCACAATATTTGCACAA
This sequence comes from Nanorana parkeri, assembly GCF_000935625.1. Lineage (NCBI taxonomy): Eukaryota > Metazoa > Chordata > Amphibia > Anura > Dicroglossidae > Nanorana > Nanorana parkeri. The sequence goes on from NW_017306272.1 coordinate 256,306, forward strand.
ATGTTTATCAAACCAGTATTTTTAGGATATAATACACTAAAATGAAATTTAGTCCACAGAAACAGTATATTATACCCAATTGTTTAGTAAAATATAAAAGATGGGGTCATATCGGGTAAAAAGATTCCAAACATGTGAAGTGTTAAAATTGCATTTGCCCGTGAAAGCACAAAAAACTAAAATACCCGAAATGTCCCATAGGCGAAGCTTTAAAGGTTTTTTACTGCTCATCAGATTAGTGTTAACAGTGATTGATGGCCCTAGAATTATTGCTCTCACTCCAACGTTCGCGTTAATATGTAACATGTGTGGTGCAGTTTTCATTTTTGCATGTAGGCGCACCCAATGCATTTTTGCGCTTGTATGTGCATGCAAGTCGGAACTTTAAAAGAAAAAAAGTATTTTTATTTTTATATTGCTATCACATAGGGGGCAAACAAGGTCCTATTTATGGAGACATTGATGGTCTGTCAGGCCCCTAATGTCACCTAGGGACCCCAAAGAAGCTGATGAAGCAGCAATCTGCTTTGCCAGCTTCTTCTCCTGACTGCAGGACCCCGAGAATGTAAATAGTAAATAGTGACAGGTCCAGTGATCGGAGGAGATATCAGCAACTAGAAACTTGCTGATCTCCCTCCAATCGGTAAGGGGAGACCCACTGTGCCGGTCCCAGGCCCACACAGGGGACAGCGGAGCCCGGGGTAGCCAAAGGCAGAGGGGAGGGGGCACACATTTTGCTGCACTGTACAAGCAATCTGGCAGCTGTATAGCCGCAGGATCACTTGTATCTAAACAGCCATTACCAACTGTTTAAAATGATACCAAGAACATGGCTGCAACAGCAGTTGTGTTCTTGGTATAACTACTTCAGGACAGGATCTTTTTGACTCTGGGTAGTTGTAACTGAAGTAGTTAATAGTAGTATTTTCACATGCTTCAACTGGACAACCACCAACGTGAGGTTTCTCTATCTATGTTAATTTTTCACTTCTTTGACTGCAGAATTGAAGCCTGGTAGGCTGGCATGAAAACTGCTTATGTAGTACATCAGTCCATTAGTGAATAACAGTTCTTGGACTGTTGAGAACAAACTTACAAGTGGAGACTGTGAATTACCCTAATGGGGACACGGTAAGCAAATAAAAACCACAGATTGTGAGAATATTTCAGAGGAACTGGGAGGAGCCTCTTCCTATCCTGTACGGTAGACCCAACTTGATTTGTAAGTAGCTCATTAGCTTATGTTTAGGTAACTCAAAGATGCACAGTCTTCAATAGGAGATACTGGGAGAAACTCAGGGACAGAAAACAGAAGAGCGTCAGAAGAAAATGAAATTTAAAGTCCATAAAAAAGTTTAATAACTGTGTTGATCAAATATAGCACTAAAACCTGACAGGGATTCTAACATCATATCCCGTTGTACAATACAAAAAAAACACCTTTCTGCAGGCAGAAGACACCCCTAAGGGATCTTTATGTTAGAAATAGGTAGATAGTATTCTAATCATGTAATAACTGTGGTTGGCAGTCCTATAAACTCCCAATTGTAATCAGTGACTGGGAGCTTTTGGCGATAGCTTGGTCACAGTTTTGTAGTTGCTGAGTGAGTGCGCTCCCAGCACAGAACAGTTACACCGGCTATATGGATATATGTGGCACCATAGTGTTAAAGCCCACCACCGTGCTGCCACATCCATGTGTACAGCCAGTGGTAAGGTGTTAATGAATTGGTTTTAATAACACAGCTCATAATATTGAATTTTAGGATTTAGTGTTTTGTCATGATGCAAATTTAATAGTAAATCTAGCACAGTTGAATACCTATGCAGTTTGTTGTTCAAGGATTGAGGGTGCAGGCATTATAATGTTCTTTGATAAATGAAAGGCAACTTAATTTTCACTAATTGTACACTTTTTTTTCTTGGTAATTGTTTTAATAAATATGTATTTTATGTAGATATAGTTTTCTAGTTTTATAATATTATTATATTATTATTCTTTACAGTTATAATGTTTATGCGATCATGCCATGCATTACTTTTTGTCTCAGCTAATCATAGTAAACTGAAATATATGTTAGAAAATATTTTTAAAAATCAGATTCATGTGTTTTGTATCTAATTAACAGGATGCACTGTTACTGACAGAGTTCACATTCAGCTGAACCAATTAATACAAGTACCGTATATACTCGAGTATAAGCCGTCCTGAATATAAGCCGACATTGCAAGTAGTCGATCAGACTCTTAAGCTGGGTACGTGTGTTAAAAGTGAACAGGTAGGGTTGCCTGGATCACAAAATCACCCATGGAGAATAAAACATTCTTCATCGTGTAAATTAGCACACATTTATGCATGTCAGTTCTATATTCAGTTGATTGCATGGAGTTGGCCTTTACAAAAGGATGTGAAAAAATGAAATGTGCTAAATTGGATTTGTCTGGTGTCAAACTTATAGATTATATTATTATTATATCAAGATTATATTATTTAAATAAGAAAAAAGTTTTCTTTGTTATCCTGCAATACTGTATTACACCACAGGAGGGAAGTATTGTTTAATTCTTTTTTTAAAAAGCTGTTCTACTATCACACAGTAGAGAGTTAATTAGATTTTTTTATTCTGTTTATTTTACCATATTTAGCAAACAAAACTTTATAAAAAGGAAGAATATAGCCTAAAGCCTGAACAGAATAACATTTCCTCAATGTGAAATGTCCAAGCATATTATAACAAGTTAAAATGCATTTTTGCATAAAATGAAATTAGCATAGTATATTTGTCTTTTTTATAGCAGTGTCTATGCTCATCCCTGTTTAATGTCAGTTTCTGCTCTAATAGGTGAGATATCATAGTTGCAACTATGATTTAATTAAACAGATTACAGATTTTCAGTTTTGTTCAGTTTTACAGAAAAGTAATTGATAACACATAATTTAAAGTAATGCAAGTACAGTTTTAAATTTCATATCCTAGGATGTTTTTTTCAGTATTATCTATTTTCCTTTTGATTAATTTTCTGAATATCTTGGGTATAATATTTTAAGAAAGAAAAACGAAACAAAAATCCATGTGCAAGCACAATCATTTTCGCCTTAGCCTCGCAAATGTTCTTGTAAACATTTAAAGCAGTAAAAGCAAAATACAAATTACTCACTAAAAACAATTAACACTGTTATTACACGGAGAGTAGAAGCATTGCTGGGCTGGTAGAAGGTGTAATAGGCGACGTACACTGTACGTCGTCAGTCACGAAGGGGTTAATCTAAAAATAATACGTCATTATTTGCAAATGGCAACAAAATGTATTTCAAAAGATATTTCATACTTTTGGGTTTTAGAAAAATTGATTGTGAAATTCTAAATAAAAAACAAAATATTGGGCTTAGTTTTTAGCAATGGAAAATGACCTGTATTATTTTATAGGTCATATAAAAGGTCACTAGACAATATAGTAAAAAGAGTATTTGTATTAAGCAGATACTGTATTTCCAAAACTTTTTATTTGCAAATCTGTGTCAACATTCTAGATGTTTAAACAACATACAAATACATTTAAATCAATTTTACAAATCTAAAAGCTGTTTTCTACATTTTTAGTGTGCTAGTAGGTTTACATTTTGCAGTTAAATTGTACATAAACGTTTAACATGCCATTTTATGTTGCACTGTTTTTAGTTGTTTGAATAATTTGTGTTCCGCATTGTTTTAAGTAAACACTTGTTTCTTTTTGTTTGTATTTGAATGTATAATGTATTTCATGTTCTTAAATTACATTTTGAATAAAGATAAAACCCTTACACATCCATGCAATGTTTTTAACTGACAGATGCATTTTTCATTTTGATGTGATAAGTTTTATTAACTAGTTATGAACAAATTGGAGTGAGACGAAATATAAAAACAGAATTTTTAACCTGATCTGGCTCTATTTATTATTATTATTATTATTACATAGTATTTATATAGCGCCAACAGTTTGTGCAGCGCTTTACAATATAAGGAAGACATTACAGTTACAATACAATTCAAGACAAGATGGTAAGGAGGGCCCTGCCCCTAAGGGCTTACAATCTAAAAGAGGAGGGGGAAATGATAAATGAGGTAGCTGTGGTAGCTGTGGGAATGAATTATGTGAGAATTACTTCTTCTCTGATTTATTGATTTCTTTTACTTTGGTGGCTTTTCCTTTTCTACAAATAAAAGTTGTTCCTCATAAAACACACAGACAGAAAAACATTGTGACTTTCTTATTTCTTGTGTCAGAACATGTAAAAAATAATGATGGTGTATCTTTGCCTAAACATTTTGTTTACTTTCCTAGTTTTTTGTGTGTTTTTAGATGCTTAGATGTTAAGTCATATAGAGTTGGTAAACCCCTTGTACTACGATAAAATGCAGCTATTCTGTGCTATTACTATGTGACAAATGATCAAATGTATATTTGTGTCTGCTCTTTTTACTTGACTCGAAAGGCATCTACTAAATTTTCGGGCCTATTCACACCAGAATACATGCAATGGCAGGCATTGCTGTAACATGTTGTTGACATGTGTTTTTAAATTGTTGCATTATGTTTTTAAAAGACTTCATCTGAATTGATTAAAAAAAAAAAGATTACATATCCAAAATGCAGTATACTTTTCATGGGACTGGATCTTTTTTTGGATTTTCTCATGATCAGAACTGGAAAGCATGGGAACATTCTGTCACAGGAGCCATCAAGAGATATGAAAACGTGTGTAATTCAGCCAACCACACTTCACATATAACTAAAATATTATACTTGCATGCACTGGACTAATACAACAAGGCAGTTTATTTTTTGTATAACTCCCATGATGTTTCCATAGGGGACTCTCACTTTTCTCTACTGCACTGCTAAATGTGATGCTAATTTTACATTCTGCCAACTAAATATTTTTTGAGCTATGCTGTGCTAATCATGAAATCTACCTTCTTGTCTTATCTTGGATCGTTACTTGACTTGGCTGTGGAACAGTCCGCAATAGAAGGGCCTTTTGCTATGCCTTTTTTTAGGTGCAGGTCAAAAGCTTGACCATAATTTTTGGAAAACAGGGGTGAATCATATTTGAGAGCCAGGAAAATCAACTAAATTAATGAGATGTCCCCACTTTGGTGGTCAGTGGAGTTCTATGCTTCTTATATTGGCAGTCAGTATGAAAGGGCCCACTTAAATTGGTGGGCAATGTAACTGCTTAAATTGTTGATCAGTGGGATGAGGATTGCCCTTTACATTGATAGTCATTGGAAGGAATGCCTTGTTAAGGTGGTTTTTCAGAAAACCCCCTTACAGACAAAAAAGATAATTATTGTCAATATTTAGTTTACCTACCTGAAACACAGGAGAAGATTTTCCACTGGTTCTATACAGTTGGCTCTTCTGAGCTCCCGTGGGGAAGGAGGCCAGTAAGCCTGAACAGCTTGCAAAAAGCATATCCATTGCCTTCCCCTTAGTACAGCGCTATTTATTGACCAGATCACAAACTGTTCCTTGGGAGAAAGTGTAAGAGAAGCAGTTACGCTAGAATAGTGCTGGTGTTTAGAACTGCACTATGGGCCATAATATTAATGCCTACAGTAATAAAAAGATTTAGCAGTGCTGCATTAAAATCTGTTCCAAGCCCTAATCCAATACACATGATCCTTTTTTGTATTCCGCTAAGCTGTACTTTTAAGGGATATTATATTTTGGTAATTTCAGTGTTTTGGGTTTTGTACTGACGTTGTTAGACATTTAAAGATGTTGTGTATCTGGCTTTGAAGCAGAAGCAGTGTTATGTAAGCACCTGTAGCCACCACTTAGTCTAAGATATGGAAGGTAAAGCTATAAAAACTTTATGTGCATCTTTGTTAAACAGCAGCATAAAATAAAATTCTGCTGATTCTGAGACTGAATAAAAGTGTGCACGTGTACATTCAATGGCAGTGGTGACTCCTGCTATTGGTAACTATTCATTAGTGTTTGGTTGAGGTAGTTGAAATATAACAGTTTTTTATGGTCACTGATAAAACAGAGAATACTAGTATAAAAGATATATACTTGATATATATTTAATCCAGCAGAGGAGAACTCTGGCAGGATTGATTATGGTGCTGGGATTTCATTGCAGCAGTGGACATGCTGTGACCCACTACAGGAAGTTAGGAGTTGACGGCATTTCTAGCAGAGTATCATGTGTTTTTTTCTATTTGCAGCAGTTTTAAAGAGATGTAACATGGAGACATATGAATATTTTGGAGAGCTGTACTAAATATGTTTTTTTTTTTAGATTTTTCCCACAGATACATTTTAAGATCCTATAAAAGATCAATTGGCAGTTCAAGAAATAATTCATAGGAAGCAAGAGTAACAATCGTCTAGTTCTTTGAAGACTCAAATATAATTAAGTGGTCTATAGAAGAGCAGCAATTACTTCAATAATCAGGGCATCAATAACCAATATACTACAGAAAAAGTTCAACAAATTAATCAAGGGAAATGTGAAACTCCTCTTCCATGTAGAAAAAAAGGTAAACATAATAAAGCTAATATCAATACGGAGATGGATAACTGAAGGTCACATTCTTCACTTTGAGGAGCCCACAGAATTATTATTGTCTAGCCACCAAAAGTTACTGTAGAGAAAAAAACATCAAAGGAAAACCAGCTTGTCACTGCAGATCCTTGATTCTTTATAGGTCCTCCCCCTTGTTGCCCTGTATTCATTCCCAAATACTGTGCATCAGTAGATAATTACTACTGATAGCCCCTGATACCATTACATTATATAGTATTGTAAATAGGCTTATGTTAGGGCCAAGGAGACAGCAATGTGGCTGTGTAGGGGAGTACCCTCAGAAAAGCTTGCTTGGTCCATTGCCAATCTTGGCTAAAAGACAAACAGTTGAAGAATGACAGTCTCAGCTTAAAGGCATACTACTGACCATAAGAAATCTTGGGTATCCTATGAACACTATCTCTCTCTCCTGGCCTCTGAACTAATAATGATTAAGAGAGTGGATATTGGTAATTTGGTTGCTTCTGGTGGGTCAGTGACTGCTTTAAAGGCTGCTGTAGACCAATAGAAACTAGGAGGACCCATAAAAAATGATGTATTTTTCTTGGGTGAGAGCTAAGATTCTGTTTAAATCTTATTACATGTTTCCTCTATTTGTGTTTTTTCTTCTGCTATGATGTTTTATAGTAGTAAAAGGATTGATGTGTGAATAGATGCAATATTATTGCAAAATTAATGCAAATTCTAACAAGATATGAAGTGACTGATCTGCTTGAATGCTAGTGGATGTCATGCTCTTTTTTTGGAAAAAAAAAACGAATCCTATTATGTGTGGAGATTATCTCAACATCCAGATTGTCGGAAGGTGCTGGGATTATTGTGGACTTTGGGACACTCTTAAATTAAAGTGTATTTCCACTTTTGCAGACAAATTGGGTTAACACCTACTTTATATTTATGACTCCTATTCTGTTATAGTACCCCCAGCAGTACTAATGGTTGTCAGAACTGCTAATGACACTCACAGGTTTTCTGCCAGTACTTCTAATGGTGCTTTCAGATTCCTTACTAGGAATTCCAGGTCTCCCACCAGTGATTCTGGGTAAGTCTCCTGATCCAGGTGTATTTAAAGAACTCTGGGCAAATTAAATCTTAAACCTTGCAGTGACGCTACCTCCTCACTGTAAGGGTTAAGTGCTTGTTTTGTCTAGGGAGATAAAATAACAGTTATACTCACCCAAACCATGATCACAGTTTGCTCCTAGAAGACCTGTCCCTTCAGCCTGTCTCCTCCTCAGCATCCTCATGTCCCTTATACTGTATAGGACTTAATGACACACTAGCTGCAGCTTAGGGGGAGTGAGGCTGAAGGGACCAGTCTAGCAGCCAGCCAGGACTGCTTTTCGGGTGAGTATAACTCTGTAATTTTAGCTCCTTAGTGTAGGGATAGCCCCATTGCAAGGGTAAAAAATTTCACTTGCCCAGAGATCTTCTTTAAGCACCAGTCCTGGAAGTGGCTGGTGCTGGGTCTTCTTTCCAGCCACTCTGCTTGTTGCTAAATTGCTATAATACATTTAAATTGCCCGTTTTATTGCTGACCCGGATCGACTTGACTACTCTTACGCTTGCCGCTTGCCTATGACCATCTGCCTGCATCTGACGAGTCTGCCTTGCCTGTCACCATCCTTTGCTTGAACCCAACTATCTGCCTGAACCTGACCACTCAGCCTATTCTGCCTCCCCTTTACAACTGTACTTCTACTTCCTCCCTCAGCTTATCCTTCACAGTTATTACCTTTAGTATCACATGCCCCTTCTTTTAGATTGTATGCTCTTATGAACAGGGCCCTTCTAATTGACTTGTATTGAATTGTTTTGTAACTGTACTGTCTCCCTATATTTAGATGTGGACACTGTCTGTCCTAACAAAGGTTTAAAGATCTCAAGGCTTGGGTGGTACATTCTATGTTAATGCACCTAAATAAACTGACCCTCTGTTTATAATATGCACATTGACATATATTCTAAGCAATATAAGCTACCTAAGGAGTCCTATGTATAAACCTGCTCCAAAGAAACAACCAGAAAGGTAAGACATATTTTTTACATTTATTTTTAGGTATGTTGTATGAATGAGAATACATAAAAGACATATCATGGCGGTTTGGGTTTTGACTGCAAAAGTGTAAAAATATACTTTCTCATGCAACCACCCAGCATGCTATTTAGAATGGGGTCGCTCGTTTATGGGTCTAATGATGTCTAAAGAAAGTAAAAGGTCTGATCAATGAATAGTTGCATAATCCCTAAGTCAAAACAAGACGTAGGTTGTCTGAAGGTGTTGAATAATGGATAATTTCTGGACAGAGCATGCTTAGTAGATATTTAAATGAACTATAAGTTCACTTGGAACCACAAAAAGATCCATTTTAGTTGATCTATTTCCAAGTTAGGGTCAAATTATAACTATGTAGAGAAAATAAAATGTTATGTTTGAGAAGAAAAAGTTGATAAAATATGCATTATGTTGGTATATTGACTGTTTATGAAATTATTTACTGGTGAGCTAGGTTTCAGAGCTATTTTTATATGTTATGCTTATGGTATGGCCAAATAATGTTTGGGTATATTAAGTGGTACGTTTTCGTAACTGCAGTATTTATAAAAAGAATGGAATATTGTTTATATCTTTATACAGTCAGATAGCAGCAGTACTAATTTGCCTACCACTTTTCTTTTCTTTTTTGATGTAAATCTTAGCCTTAGCAGTGTGACAAAGAATATCAGTAGAGTTCAGTGTTTAACACTGAAGGCTGCTAGTTCCAGTCCAAGGGACTGAGGATATTAAGTTGACTGGAGAGAACACAGTAGAAAACGTCCAGAAGTACATTATAAGGAATTGTAGCAGATCTTATAGAAAAATATGATCAAACATGCATCACAGAAATATGACTTGATACAAATGCATATCCCAGTCTAGATGCAGCTAATAATGTCTAGAGGTAGTACTTAAGCAAGACTGCAAGTCAAGTGAGCAAGCTGTAAGTAAGCTTATTTATGTCACCTTTATAGTCTACCCCGCTCTGTTACTTCTACACAGTCCTTAGAATGTATTCATGTTGAAATGTCTGCTGGAAATGATAGCAAAATCATACTGTTTTACATTTCTACAGCAATTCACACACCTCTGGACTATATTGGTAGGTACCTGTTACATGTGAAGTACTTGTATTTTCAAGATGAATCAAACTTGCTAACCATGGGCTGTATTGCCACATAACCATGTGCTGTATTGCTACATCGACTTTTGGGGAGCTTATTTTGCTGGAGGTGTATGCTACATTTTTCTGGATCCTGAGAGGACCCTGCCGCTGGATTGTATGTAGTACATGAGGGACACCTGAAGAAAGACCCTCCTCCTCTGCAGTAAAGTAAATGGAGAACTTGAAGCCTGGTGTGTCATGTGACCATAGATTTAGGTAAATGTTTTGGCCATTTAGAATTGATTTTTTAAGTAACTCAGTAATTAGTTGGGGAGGCGAAGGGTGTATTGGAGGAACTAAGTCCAGTTTCAGTTTTAATGCTTCATATGTAGAGCTAAAATGGGAAGGACTGCTTGGCTTCCCAATCACAACACTACCACAATTCTCAGTAACCTTTACTTTCACAGTTTTTTTTGTAATTTTTATAGTTCCATGGTAGATAAGGTTGAAAAAAGACATAGGGGTCTATTCACTAAGCTGCCGAGGGCAGCTGAGTGAATGACCGATCTGAAGTGAAGTGAGCCGCACATTGTTCGGCTATTCACATCAGGCTGGTACGGCTGATTTCAGCCGTACATCGGCTTGCTTCGCGTGGCTTTGGGTCGGCCGAACATGCTCAGCATGTTCGGCCAACCCAAAGTGCAGAAGCAGTACGACTCAGCCGATCCAACATCTGGATCAGCTGTGCCGAACCTCAGGCAGGCTACTCCCTGCTGTTCGGGCTATTCTTAAAGATGCCGAACAGCAGTGAGTGAATAGCCGGCATTCGGCTCGGCTGTTCTGCTCGGCCCCTCAGAGGTACCGAGCAGAGCAGAAAAAGAGAAAAGTAGAAAAAAGTAAATAGAAAACGATTGTGTGGCGGCTCTGCTGCTGTAAAAAAAAATAATAAAAAAAACCTCTCCCGGGCGCTCTGGGAGCCTCCCGCTCCCGGCCGCCCAGGAGAGAAGCACTGATGTGTCTTTTTTTTTCTTTATTCTGACACGAGTGATATCAGAATAGAGTTCGGCTCGACTGAGCCGCTCGGCCATGATCGGGAGCTGTACGGGCTATTGTGAATAGCCCGTACAGCACCCCTTCGGTTCAGTAAGCTAGCCGAAGGATCGGCCGAAGCTACGGCCAGATCCTTCGGCAGCTTCGTCAATAGACCCCATAGTTCCATCGAGTTTAGACTCTGTATGTGAGTTGTATATGTTTAAAGATCAACCCCTACAAGCACAGACAAATTTGCTATAAGAGGGTAAAAAAAAAACCTTTTTACTGTTTTTCCCCAACCACATACTGGCAATCAGATAAATCCCTGAAGACACATACATGGTCTAAATGACCCCCAGCTTCATGCCAGTTAGAAATCATTGGAGGTAAGAAGTCTCATCTAGCCCCAAATAAATGTAGGCACTTTCATTTTCAAAATATATAATGTGGCCACCACCCACAAATTACCAGCTTGTGAGAAACATTGCTCTAAACACCCAGTTCGCACACTCTGCTCTCCAGCAGACTTTCACTGATTACACACTGCTCTTACTTACACTTACATGTTAGCTAAACCAGACATATATAGAAAGTATAGAGAGCTAGTACACACACCTACTCACATTCTCTTACTGCCAGCCAACACTAGTGGGAGATTCTGCTAAAATCTAGCTGGCTGGGCACACAGGCAGATTGAAAAATAGTATACAATCGGGTGCACTCTAATGGTTGTGTGGCAGCTACGTCATTCCCCCACACCCATGAGATGGAATCTGTCTTTGCCTACGTCAGGTATAATAACTTCCACACAATTGTACTAATCTGCATGCAATCTTATTGGAGGTCTTATTGTTTGTCCGCTAACCACTACCATATAGAGAACAAGAGACTTACAATAAAGAGCAATGCCTTACAACCAAGCTTATAGACATTGGTAATACAACAGTCTCTTCAAATTTGTGCATTCTTTACATTAAAAACCTGCCTATTAAATTTTAAATTCAATGTACCTAGAAGGCAGTACTTCTTCCAGAGTTGGATAGAAATCATGGACCATACCCCCCACATACCCACATAGATGGGACCCCTCAGATCCGTTGTTACACAATATAGATCAGTTAGTTGCCACCTACTCAGACTATGCAATTGGATGGAAGAGGCTGGACCTGATATTACCTAATTAATACAGGTAGGATTTTGATAATCATAAACTTCAAAACTTCTTAATTTTGTTCCGTTATGAATGATGGATCCAAAAGTAAAAGTATTGGTTCTAGCTATTGTTCTGCTTTGTGAAGATACAAAATCCTGAATCTTTTCGACTCACAGAACCAAAACCAGTTTAAAAAGGCCCAAATATTAATAACTCCCCCATATTTTATCGTAAAGCTAGCATGTTTTTGTAACATCTTCTCTCTGCACAACCAGGTATTTGCAGAATGTTTTATGATTGTGTGCTGCACAGGATGAGAGTTAACACAGCATATGTAAAAATATATATTTTTTACATTTCTTACCTTTTAGATATCTCTATTTAGCAGGCCTTTGCAAGCTTCTTCCTCAATTCCAGTAACAGGAAAAACTCTGTCTGTCCTAGTAGAAAGACTTAGAACAGACTAAGCTCCCCCCTCATTAATTTACAAGGCTTGTGGAGCTTAAACCATTTCTTAGGATTGACAGTGTTGATATAGAGTTTACGACTGATAATGAGATCTGTTACCACAGTGCAGAGAGGGTTCACTATTGCAAACATGATCCTTCCCACCTTACTTGCATCCAAGACAGACATTTAGCACAGAGAACAGCTCACGCCTAGCAGCAGTGGTGGCTTGTTCAAACACAGCACTCTCTTACCCTCTGAGCTCAGCACTCCTACTACAGTGGGGAAGAGTGTATTGTGCCATGTTTAAACGTACCACGGTGCTCATCCCTTCTGTCTTAGGACTGTGCAGACATGCCCTGAAGTTTACAGGGATGGAGGCGGATTATCTGCCAAGGAGTTTTTGTGGTCAGGCCTTGCTCAGGCCTAAGGTATGACATACAATAGGAGCATTTTTGTTAAAGTGGAACGGTGATTTGTAATTTGTAGAGCATGCCGGAATGCATAGGGGATTTTTGTGAAATGTGCTTAAAGGTAAACTAAACCTTTAAGTCTGTTTTGTGATCTAGTTACCCCTGGCAGAAAGTACAGCCACATTGCAGACCTTCTGGAGGACTACAATGCAGTTTGAAATGCAGTTCAGTCCATAAGCTACCCCAGTCTGTTATAGGATAAAAGAAGTAATTGCATCACATGAATGTTCACAATGTTAAACTGACCCATTCTGAGGGGTTGATTTACTAACCTTATAAACACACCACGAACATGTATACACCTCTGTAGTGTGTTCTCTCCCAGCATGATCTATGGGTGGAATCTAAACACCTTTGTAGTGTGTACACACCCAGCAGGTGTGTTGTGCAAAGCCTTGCATGAATTGCAAGGTGATGTTGTGTAAATTAGCTCTATGTTGTGTTGCTTGCGTTGATGAATGCAGGAATGTAAATGCATGAGCTAACCATTTTTGTCTAAACTGTGAAGCAGCATTATATATGCATCATGTGCATGATTTTTCCATATATGGCATTAGTGGAAATATGCTTTTAGAGACTTTTTGGTTGATAAATAAGTTTTGCTGTGTGAAAATCACACGCACCTGGTGCGTGCGTGTGTTTAGGTTAGTAAATCACCCCCTGAGTGTCAGAATGGGTCAGTTTAACACAAGATTACAGGAAGTGATTAACACAGATTTGGGTGTGCATGTTAAAACACATTTTTTTTAATTGAATAAATAAGCTAACCTGTCATGATCAAAATAATTTTATGAGAAACCTCAGATAGAACCTATCATTGTCTGACTTCTGGGGCCTGCATACTTTTTCAGGACAGTAACTAACTATAAATGAAGTGAGGTTGAATGCATTCAGTTTCCCTGCACTAGAACTGGCACGGGAGCAGAATGTTGGGAAATTACTCCTTTTATCAAATATACTTGTTTTATGACAGATTACCTTCAAAATATTGTACTAAATGTTGATATTTCAGTTTCAGGTATTTTTATTTTTTCTTTCTGTTTAATTTTATTGTACATATGTATTAACAGTACATACTGTATTTTTCCATCTATAAGACGCCCCCATGTATAGGACGCCCCCCACTTTTCTTACCCAAAATTCAGAAATCAATATTTTTCATGCTCTTTTGCATAACTGATTACATCCAGTTTACATGTATAAGACCCTCCATTTTTAGGTATAGTCTTATACATGGAAAAATACAGTACTTATATATTTGTATGTACAGTGTGCATGTTGTTAAGCATTTGTTCATGAACCAAAATGAATATGTAATACAATCAATGAAAAATAAGCACATACTATAATTCAGTTTGCTATAACATTTCTGGTTTATTTATTTCGAGGGGGCATATTTAGGTTGGTTTAGCTTATACTGTTTTATTTTCTTTGTATTTTTGTTTATATTCGATCGATATTTGTGTACTTAACATCCAATATATAGAAATAAATGATGCCAATAAGAGGCAGTTTTTTAGCACAAGAACCAATCCAGATTAATTAAAAGGCACTTTTATAACCCTCTATAACCCAATTTCTCCTTTAACATTGACCCAAAACAGTTCACCAAAATTGCAAAATTAAAAAATAAATTCTGATTTTCAACAAAAATTGGGAAAATTACATTTCTTCATTTCACTCACAACAATGATACAAAAGTAATTTTCAGCTACATTTTCAGCTAGTGGTATACATTTACCATGTTTCATGTTACTGTTGTCATTTATTTTTCATGGAGAAAACACTGCAATCTATGTAAACAAATGAACACATGCTACAAATGAGTATACCGTTGAATATAATGTGTATACTGTGTACCGTGGGTCAATTTTCAATTTAGCAAAGGGAATAAAATTACAGCTAGCCTACAAGAAATATTTAGTAGTGGCTTTGAATTCCTGACTTTATAACAGTTATGCTTTCAGCAATAAGGTTAAAATATATAACTGTGTTAAGCCCTTTTATATTGAAATGAGGGACTAAGATTTAGCTTTTATATGCAATTGCCAATTGAGACGCACATGTATATGTAGCCTTGACCAGCTAAGCAATGTCAATAAAAAATATGCATTAATCCAGATCACATTTCATACTAATCAATGTAATCTTTGAGCAAATTTAGAGTATTCTTTTTCTAGTATTTGGAACTGATCAGTTGAGCACTATGCTTTCATGTAAGAAAGGCAACTAAACTAACAGACTGGACAATAAACAGAAATCACTACAGAGCAGCCATGTTAATCCAACTAAGTTTTGTTTTGCTAAACTAAGCAAAATTAGTTGAATGCCCTGACTATCTGCCGTATTTTATTGTAAATTATTTTTTCACTTGTTTTTGTGTCTATGCATAAATTAAAAATCTGCTGAAATTTATTATTCATCAGAGATGTAATTAATATGCAAAATTATGCAAATGAGGATGCAATTAGGCTTCAATTCTCTAGTGGAATTTTCCATTATAATTTAATACAAAGTAATAGAGTAATTGGTGTCACGTGTAATTATAGTTACTCAAGTGTACTTGCAGACATGCAAGTGATGTGGTATATGTTAGTTACCCTATGCAAATATGCTAGCCAGTCAGTTAACACTGGGGGACAGTGTAAACAAAGACTGTATAAAAAATAGTATGAGTAATAATGACCCCATTTTCTTTTATTTTTAAGAATTGCATGAGTAATTTTAACAAATTTTCTGCATTTACTTACAAGATTTTAATTAGTTTTATACAGTGAGCTGTTTATTACCTTGAATTTATATGATGCAATTATTTTCTATTCAGACCGAGAAAAATGCATCAAAATAACCATAAAATAGAGATTATTTTTCCTTGCATATATGCCAAGTAACTATCTTCATAGTACACAATAACAGAAACCCAAAGGGAGTAGTAATGATATACTTCAACTATATTTGTTAATTTTTGAAATACAACAGAGGACAGATATTTAAATTGCATGAGAGGGAAACAACAATGTACATATTACCTGGAGAGAGACCTTTTATGTCTTTCTTCTTCAGAATTATAAAATGCGCTATCTATGCATTTTCCAACACTGTATTGTTAGTAATTATCATTAAGTAAAAAAGTGACTGACATTAGCTGAGAGCAGGTTGTGAATGACATGAGACAAATTTAATGAGTGCTATTGGAACAAAAGCTAAAAATGGTTTGTGGGTTTATTAACTCTTTTTCTGCTGAAGAGGAAGGTAGTAAACCCCAGTCATCAAATGCCATTGCTCTCTAAGCAGTTTAAGGGTGATTAAAACAATTTGTCATTCAAAATTGAAAAATATCCAATTAAACAAGATCTGTCATATAAGTGCTAAGATCTTTATTTTTTGTAACTTTTATTTTACAAATTCATGCTGCCATTTCTGATTAACATTCAGGTCTTTTATTTAAACATGTGCAGCTTCTATGAAAGGTGGTGGCCTTTTCTTTAAGCTGCACAGAAGCTGCATGGAAGCTGCACAGAGTCAGAATTATCTATAGTTCTCTATAACTGAACACTGCAGATTAAATCTAAATTACAGCTGAACACCTTAATACACAGATACATTAAATACATATATGAGAAAGTTATGATATATGCTATGATATTTTACATTTCTGTCCATTCAGTCTCAAGATTTACAGATGGTACAGTCAGGGGATGACCCAATTTTCTCTGCTACAGTTTAGGCTGTAGAAGGAATATATGAATGTCCTCTCTCTACCACCTGTCTTCTGATTGGACAGTGAAGGACAAGCAGACTGATAAACACACCCATCTGTTCTCTCCTCCTATCAGGATGTTGCTGTTTGTCAGCACATTCACTTGCAGCATACCTAATTGTCTCCCAGTTCTACCTCTTTCTTTCCAAGTCTGAATACTGTTAAATAGGGGATCGCAAAAGGCTGAAATTAGGTCAGATCTGGTACTTACACTAATTGCATTAACAAAAAAAATGTATTGATTTATTAATGAATAAATAAATAAATAGCCATATTAATTGGGTTAAATTATCTTTTATATTTGCTAGGAAACCAGCTGTAATTATTCAGTATGGCTGCACCCACAAGGTATATTGTTTCAGCGTCTTCTCTGCGCATGAATTTCCAAAACTAGCAACTTGGACTGCAATAAGAGAAACTGAAAACTCTTCCAATGCCAGGAGTGTTCCCAAAAGCACAATCAGCAAGTGCTGTGCTAGTAAATAACCAGCTCATAATCGTATGCATATTTACAGTATGTGACGGTAGCACTGTGTACCAGTTAAAAGTGAACACACAAGGATCTTACAACCCTTAAGCAAGCCATACGCAGCTCGAATTTTAGCAAAATCCCACTGAATTGTCAGCACCAGCCAGCTCACAAAAAGTTTAAAAAAGTAAAATATTTACTGAGCTGGTGGAAGATTCTCAACCAAACAGTGACTACATCCAATCAGATACAGTTACTGCTCAAGTATTCAAGCAGCCATGCATGTCGCAGCTGCTTGAGTACAATAACCAGTAGCATGGATGGAGGAGTCAAGTGATTTTCTTTTGTTAAACCTGTAGGCTGAGCGAGAGAAAACAAGGCATGTATTGCTAGCCTTAGTCAATGTAACTCTCCAGGTGTGTCGCTTGTTAGATACAAATTTAAAGGACAAATGTGTTTAAAAGACAGGATGCTTGAAAATTGTGTGAACAAAGAGCAGATTC
>NW_017306272.1:273899-317967 GCF_000935625.1 Nanorana parkeri
TTGCAATACAAATGCTTTGATATTTTTTTAAACCACAATGAAAACTGAGCAAGTTTTGCTTTTCTGAGCTGCATCAGTTTAGCTCTTTTTCTGTATGAGAGTCATCTGTATTTAATATTGTTTTTTGTGATAGATCGGGTTTAGTACCAGTAGTACAGTTACATAAATAAGAGTTGCTAAGAACATAGGCATATACTAAAAATTGTTTTGCAACTAAAAAAAACAGGAGCATATTTATAGAGCAGTGAATGTGACATTGACTAAATATTCACTGCAGGTAAAATCTGGTGTATGTGTTTTAAATTACAAAGAATATTAACCACCTGTTCATGTTTGGTAAATATCACATTTGCTGATTAATAAATATGCCCCATAGTGTACGCTAAACCTAAGTATTTTTATGCACTAGTTAATTATAATTAATTAAAATATACTTGATTCATAAGATTTTATAACACAAAAATCATCTTACGTCAATGTAGTACATTGCTGAAACTTCTTTATCATTGTTTTGTGTGTGGTAATACTGTATATAATAAAATCACCCAAAATCTTATCACTATCAGGGTTATTCACAAAAGGGTGAAGGGTTTATCAAACCCAATTTTTTTTTAAAAAGTGCATTCAAATTAATTCTAGTGCACACAAACACGATATAATATCCACGTTTTGTAAAATATACAAGATGAGGTAGTGTTAAATAAATAGATAGCAAACATGTGAAGCCTCAAAATTGCATGCAGCCATGAAACAGCAAAACAGCAACCTGTTGAGTGGGTAGTGGTAGATGGACTAGTTGATTTAAATGGACTTGACATATGTGATTAACAAATTAAAGCCAAACCCCAGCTAAGACCCCGTTCACACCGGGGCGGTTTGGGCAATCCGCACGATTGGGGCGCGTGGATCCGCCGACATGAACGATCCCATACATTGCTATGGGGACCGTTCATGTGTCTCAGCGCGATCCGAACTACCCCCCGCCCGAACTGCTCCCTCGCTATTTTTGCTGCGCTGATCAGTGCGGTTTCCACACAGCTTTCAATGGAACTTTGCTGATCAGTGCGGTTTTGGGTGTTTTTAATTGTGTTTCAACGTTGAAACGCAATTAAAAACTCCCAAAACCTCCCTTTTGAAATCAGTGTGGTAACCGCGCTGATCTGCAACCGCCCTGGTGTCAATGGGCTCTAGCATTGTTTAAGGGGTCTATTCACGAAGCAGCCAAAGGATCTAGCCGTAGCTTCGGCTGATCCTTCGGCTAGCTCCGGCCCCAAGATCCCTTCACTATAGCCCGTACAGCTTCCGAAGTCGGCCGAGCGACTCGGCTCGACTGAGCCGAGGTGAAAGCCGAAGCTGGCTGAGCGGCCGGCCATTGGCTGGCTGACAGCCTGCTTCTGGCAGCTGGGCGGAGCCAGCCGTGATCTTACAGCTCGCTCCGGCCACTTGCAGAGAGACCAGTGTCCCTGGTTACCAGCTAACCAGGGACACTGATCTCCAGACAGCCCAACTCTCCAGGGCGCTCTGGGAGTCTCCCGCCCCCGGCTGCCCAGGAGAGAAACACTGCTTGTTCTTTTGGCTGTCGGTTGGCTGTCGTCAGAATAATAAAAAAAAAATTTCACCATAGGAATGCATTGCTAGATTCCTATTGGCTATTTCAATTTGCAATCGGCTATTTACTAACTGCATCTATAAGAATAGACCAAACAGCAGCGAGTAGCCTGCCGGAGGTTCGACTCAGCCGATCCAGATGCTGGATCGGCTAAGTCGAACTCCGTCTGCACTTCGGGTCGGCCGAACATGCACTTCAGGTCGGCCGAAGCCACACAAAGCCACCCGATGTACGGCTGATTTCAGCTGATGTACGGCTGAAATCAGCCGTACAAACCAGAAGTGAATAGCCGAACAGCGTTCGGCTCACTTCACTTCAGGTCGGTCGTTCACTCGGCTGCCTACGGCAGCTTAGTGAATAGACCCCTAAGTGTTACAGCAACATTTCTTTCCTTTTATATAAGGGTTTTAACTATATGAATAAAAGCTGACCATTGTAAGCACCCTTGCCAGTGTAACATGGTTTGCAACCATCATAGTAACCATTCTAACTGTCACTTTTGCTGGACAGCTTGATCTGTTGAAGAAAGAAACAGTTCATACAGCTATGTTAACAGAGGGACTGCTGTGTAAATTTTAGTGACACTTTGCATCATATATATCATTTTTAATGTTGCCCATAGTTACACTTTAACCTCCCTGGCGGTATGATTATTCAGGATTTTAGCATCAATAGTAAATTAGAATCACTTGCAGAATTGAGCGATAGCGATTCGTTGGGAAATTCGTCATCAGACACTGAAAGTGACTTTCAGTGTCTGATGACGAATTTCCCAACGAATCGCTATCGCTCAATTCTGCAAGTGATTCTAATTTACTATTGCTGTTT
This sequence comes from Nanorana parkeri, assembly GCF_000935625.1. NCBI lineage: Eukaryota > Metazoa > Chordata > Amphibia > Anura > Dicroglossidae > Nanorana > Nanorana parkeri. The sequence goes on from NW_017306272.1 coordinate 276,337, forward strand.
TTTACGTGGTCTAAAACCGCTTTTGACCTAAAGGGACGCTTTTTGGATGCCATGGGCGTTCTCAAGTTTCCAGTCAGAAAGAACAGTAAAATTGCAGGCAGGGCACTGGTCAAAGCTCTAGGGACAAAAATTGAAGTGAAATAGTTGATACATAAATGTAATTATAGCAGATTACATTGTATTCTGTGTAAATGTCATGTTTGCACTTTTGAATTTCCTGCCGGCTCCGCCCCCCGCTGTGACGCCTGAAAACTAAACTGAAAGCTGAATGCCTGCATCGGCCGGGAACACACAGCAGAGGACACCGCGGGCTCGCAGGGACAAGGTAAGTGACACTTTTGCGCAATCCCAAGTGTGGCTCGGGGTTACCGCTTTTGGTACTGAAAATTAACCACAAGCCACACTTGGGAATACCGCCATGGAGGTTATTCATTGAATTTACTATTTTAACATTATTTGTATGTTTTAAGTGTATGTATCGTTACAATGTTTTTGTTTGTGAGAACAACGAAGGGTTAAAAACCCTGTTTACTTCCTGTTTCAGAGATGCAACAGGAAGTGACAGGAAATCTCTGCAAAGTGAGAGGAATTTGACAGTTGTCACTGGAGAAGGTGTACTCATTGGAAGATTTCCTCCCACTACTTGTTTTTGTTACAACCGTAAAATTTGGGATTTGCCATTACTTTTTGTCTTGGCTACAATAGTCTAGTTAGCCTGGATAGAGACAGCAATAACAGTTTTAGAGGGGTTCTAATTATACACTATCCAAAAACCCTTTTGGCTATATATACACTTTAGCAGCAGGAGGAGTTAAACCCCTTCACTTGAATTTGTATTGGCTATTATAGGGGGGAGTTCCCAACAGATATAAGAAGCCAGTGGCTGATTCAACTCACTAGTTTCCACCAGATATTGATACTTCACTTTTTGGATAACATTCATTTTAAGATGCTGATTTAGCTGTTACATGTAAGTAACAGATTTACATAGCTAAAATACATAGTAGATTGAATTTAAATATTCTAAAAAAATGAAGAACAAAAATTATTATAGAGACACTATGATAACATGAACTGTTATGCAAATATGCTAAAGTTTAAGATGGTTATTTCCAGGTTTGTTTTTGTGAAAGTGAACATTAATATTAGAATCATTCACTGTATACTGTATTCCATTTTACACCTAATGAATATTCACCCAAAATAATGTTTTACATTTTCAAGTATATCAGAGGCAAAAGTGGAATGAATCAAACAAGGACGACTCATTTACTCTCATAAATTTTAATCACTGTGCTAAGCGCAGTATATTTTCAACTCTACTTACTCTTATTCCTTTGAATATTCTAACTACACTAATGCAAAGACTTTTTAAGAAATCTCTTAAAATATATTATTAGTTATTCATATCACACACTCTGAGATCTACTGATGAAACCTCCTGTCACATGACTTCCACCTGTTCACCCAGCTATATTGTACACATTTACCATCACTGCTAATTACTGTGTAATCAGCGCTATTCATGTTTCTATCAGTCTGTACAAGTGACATTTATTATATACAATAAGCAAAATTATTAACCTAAACAACATCTATTATGGATCAGTTATGCTGCCACTAGTTAAAAAACTCATGCATACCTTTCCAATATAGCAGATAGTTGATAGAACTCAGCATCATTAATATAATTTCTGTTTTTTCATAATTGATAAAGTGCTATCTTCAGATGCACTTTCTTGAACAATATATTCCAGAGGTCAGCTACATTAATTTAAGTTAAAATATTAATATTGTAAAATTAGAGCAAGTTTTCTTAATTTATGAATATTTTAATACAGGCATGTGAAAAATTAAATACATCCCATGGAAATTGAGGACCTTTTCAACAAATTTGAACACAAAATCATTAGATGTTTATTCAATCAATGCCTACAGATAAAAGAGAAATACTTGAATAGGAAAAGGGAGTTTCCTTTTTTATCTTTTATTCAATAAAAATATCAGATGTAATGATGTACTTTGGAAAATCACACCCTTGACATCAAAAGCTAGCATTGCCAACTGTAGCACAAATGGCTTTTTGTAGGCATTTTGTATAACTGCCCACCAGTTTTTGATATTGACTGCAAATTTGTGTTCACTTCTCAATGCAAAATCCCTTCAGTTGCAAGATGTTTGTAGGTTTCCTTGCATGTAGTGCCCCTACAAAATGTTAATGGGACTCAAACCAGAGCTTTGACTAGGTCAGTCCATAAACTTCTATTTCTGCTTTCATCCATCCCTTGGTGGCTATGCTAGTGTGCTTTGGATCATTATCATGTTGAAATTATTGGTTTAACATCATCAAACACAAGCTGATATGATGCAAAGTGTATGGCTGACTCAATGTGGTCGATTTACTATAGGCAAATAGGATATTATTTTCATGTGTATGGAAACTAAAAAAAAACAACTGTATTTTTGCTTGCACATGGTTAGATGATAGAAGTCAGCAGAGCTTCACCATATTCATTAAATTTAGGGGAAACCACCTGCAAAGTGCAAATTACCTTGCAAAGTAAACAGCCTATTTGTCTTTAGTAAATCAACCCCAGTGGCTGCGAGCTTCCCTGGTTCGGAAGCAGCAAATCAACTCGAAACCATATAATTTTCACTGCCATGCTTTACAGTTGCTTTGAGGTTCTTCTCCTGAAATACTTTCTTTAATTTGTGGCAAACATTTCTGCTGTTGCTGTGACAAACGACTCTATCTTTGATTGATTAGTCTTTGGTTTATTGTAGAGTTGCACAGATACCAAGTACAGTACTCGGTACAAGTACGAGTACATGTACCGATCCTTTTGAGCTTCAAGACTAGACTAGAGAAAAATTCAAAAGTTAGGAGGCCGCTGTCATTTGTAAGGAGCACACGGAGCTCCCGGGATTTGTACATCTCTGTTTTAATGTACGATTTTGTTTTTATAAATATAAATAAAGGGATGTACAGATACCAGTTTGCGAGTACGAGTACTGGTACTTGCCGAGTACTTACAAGTACGAGTACTGATACATTTTTGTTTATTGTCATTTGACAGTTTTTCTAAAACAATACAGACTAATGATTTCAGGACAGTTGGGGAGTGCCAGAGCCAGGTCCCAGCTGCAACCTCTGCAACCCTGGTAGTTCTCATGAAAATGCCAAGTATCTGCACTGGTACTCGAAAAGTATCTGTGCATTCCTAGTTTATTGTCCAGAAGGCCTGGCCTTTGCCTACATGTTCAATGGCAAACTTTTGGACAGAAAAGGCTTTGGGGTAACACACCTCACATGCAGGTGTATTTGGTGAAATCTTTTTCTGATTGTAGATGCTGACACTTTGACCCCAACTGCTGCAAGTGTTGCACTGGTGTGGCTAATGTGTTCAGGTTAGTGTGCAGCTCCTGTAGGAATTAGACTGAGGTGTCTAATCTGTGTCCTGAGAAACATAAAAGAAAGAAAAAGAGACAGAGTGCCACAACTAAGCACAATATGGCAGATAGGGATAGGAGTGAATAGATGAAGAGTGGTCTATGCACTTACATGAGAGGGTTATGAGGTTGGCTCAATGATGTAGATCCCAGTAAGTTCACGTGGGGTCATTGGGCTAGGTGTGAAGCATTGTCAGCAGCGAAAAAACTTGTAGCGAGCTGGTTGTTGTCCTGGAGATAGTGTGAGCCGTACATCGGCTTGCTTCGTGTGGCTTGGGGTTGGCCGAACATGCTCAGCATGCTCGGCCGCCCGAAGTGCAGAAGGAGTTCGACTCAGCCGATCCAACATCTGGATCGGCTGAGCCGAACCCCCGGCAGGCTTCTCACTGCTGTTCGGGCTACTTCACTTCAGATCGGTCATTCACTCGGCTGCCCTCAGCAGCTCCGTGAATAGACCCCAAAGTGTCCTGAGGGTGGATGATTCTTTATGATCCAGGAGTTTAAATTTTGGAGGGTGTGGCGGCCAATTGTGAGTGCAGTGGTTCTGGGCTGACTGTTGATCAGCTATTACAGGTGATTACTGGTGGTTTTCCTTCCTGGATGATGTGAATGAGGTATCTGGGGGTGTGGTGCAGCGTCCTCATGTTCTGTCGCAGGAGCAGAGGGGTAGCAGGAGGGGGAAAGGAAAGATGGCCACTGGATGTCAGCAGTGGCTGTGGAGAATTACAGGTGTTGATCGTGACAACAAGGGAATGTCTTTCAGTGCTGCATATAGGTAACAACAGCCCAGTTGGGCAGTTTTGGTTGCCTAGATACACAGCAAAACACACAACTTTTAGAAGAGTAACTTCTTTTTCAAGCCAAGAGCAGGGAAACTGCCATGTGCTGGCAGGCATTTTATTTGAAAAGGAGGGCTTGCTGTGGGTGGAGGGTGTGGGTGGAGGTAGAAGGAGGGGCTGGTTGTGGGTAGAGCATGTGACTGATGTCACTGGCTGTGTGTGGAGAGTTCCTCTGCTGAATGGGTTTTGTAGCTGGTGCCCAATCGTTTGGGCTGATGTAAAAGATGAGTTATTTAAAACTATTTGTTACAATTTGCAACAACATTCCTGAGACTCAAGGACCTGAAACTTGATTGATAGGTGGGTAATTTTTGTTGATATTGCTGGGTGGGACGGAGGGAAAATGATACATGTAAATCTAAAAAAACTGTGGTGTCTGGTGTGACCAAAAGTTTTGTTATTGCGGTGTGAGGAGTAAGACTACTGAGGTGCAGAATGATTTTCTCTGTGAAAATTATTCAAGTTTGATGTGGGTTGGCATGTTTTATGTGTTTTTTCTGTGGGTTAAGTTAATGGATGGGTGTACAAGAGAGTTTTGCAGCAACAGAAGTGACACTTCTGTTTGTTTTAGATGAGACTTTATGTTGTTTTAAATGATAGTACTTATTTTGAGTTCTTCGTTCAGGTCTGTGGAGTGTGAGGGTGTTTAGTTTATATACCCAGTATGTTTCCTTTTTTGCAAAGTAGATTAAATATTTCAGGTGGCTGGAGATCTTCCGGGATGCGTTCACTGGCGAATACTTGATGTCCCTCGGTTCATTTACCGTGTTTTTTCTGGGAAATGGTGTGGAACACTGTGATCAGTGCTCCCTTGTTCTATTAATCTTCTGTGTTTGCCTATGCATGTTCGAAGTGGACGGATGTTGCCGCCTATGTATAAGAAATCGCAGGGGCATTTTAGACTGTAGACCACATGGTTGTGGGCACGGGTTATGAATTGTTTGATAGAAAATGTATTATTCATGTTGTCTTGGAAGTCCGCTTGTCCATGGCATATGAACTGGCAGGTTAGGCATCTGGGTTTTTTGCAATTATATATTCCTTTTCTGTCATCACAGAAGACAGTGTTGGTGAGTCTGGGGTTCGTAGTGCTGAGCTTACTAGGGGACAAGATGTTTTTGACGGTCTTCACTTTCTTGAAGACTACTGATGGTTTCTTGGGCAGTTCTTGAATTGAATTTGCTGGGCTGGCCAGTTCTGGACAAATTAGCAGCTGTTTGAAATCTACACCACCTGGTGATTATTTTTCTCACAGTAGAATGATTGACTTCAAATCATATAGCGATCTCTTGTCAGACTCATCCACAACAGGCATCCAAAACTTTCTTTCTGATGGCCTGCTGATCTTGCCATGATGACACCATACATACTAATAGCAAATAGAACAACAGACCCTATTTGTCTAAGGTTTAAATAAGACAGGTTCCACCTGCACAACCCCTAAGGAGGTTCTAATCATTTGCACTTAATTTGGAACACCAGATTTAAGTGGCAGTTAATGTAAGGGTGTACTTACTTTTCCCAAATCTGCATTTATGTTAATTTAGGAAATGAGTACACCTTGTCAGTTGTATGTGTCATTTGTTCATGCCTGTTCAAATATAATGAAAAAGTCAACAATTTTCATGGGGTGTACATACTTTTTCACATGAATATATAACAGCAATATTTTAAAGGAATAGACTAGCTGTTCAAGTTATAAACAAATATATAAAGTATTAAGTCTAATCCGAAGAACAAAAATGTACTATGTTGCAGCTTAACAGTTTTTAGAAGTGGTGACTCGATTGCTATGAACATTTTCAGCAAGTACACAAAATACCTATTGATCTTGTCAGAAAAGCAGTGCCCTGGTCACTTCCTATAAGCTGAACTGAAAGCACAAACAATGTTATGTTACTTCTGTAAACTAATAATCCTGTCACCCCATGTAATGGTGATGAAGAGAGAAAGACAAGTTCAAAGTCCAGCCTGGGTGACGAGCATGGCTCCATCAGTAGCCATAATGCCATGAGTGGATGTAGACACCTAGGGACAGGAAATATGTAATTTGCAGCCTGAAAAAGAAGAATAATGTAGCCACCTGAAGATGGGTAAGCTGATATAGATAATTTAATAAGCTACATAAGCTTTAGACTGAACCTCACATATACAGTACTAAACCTGTACACATAGTAGAGCCCCCATAATCTACACCATCAGTTGTTTCAAATGCACTTCTTCTTTCCTCCAAACTGTATACTATGCAAACTATAGAGCACTGTTACTGATTTAATTTTTTTTGTCACACGTCAATCACTAAGCCCTCTTCTTCATAAGTCTACTGGATTACACAGCAGTGGCACATGACTGAAGAACAGTGGTGTATTTGGTTCTGGCTGACAGTCTGGTTTCACCTTCCCTATGTTGTGTGTGCGGCAAAATGGTAGCCTAATGGTGAAATAGCCTGGGTCTTGGGGAACAGACTGTAAATAGTTTTGTTTCATAGTTTCTGCACTGGCGAGTTTTTTTTAATAAACTGAGTAGCTTGGCATTGTTTTTGTAAACATTAGCAAAGAAAATTGTTACATTAAATGTGAGGAGACTGTTACCCAATAGAAACCAATTACAATCTAGCTATCAACGTTTTAAAACTGGTAAAAAATTAAGTATTGAAATATGTAGTAGGGGGTCCACTTATAGGGGACACCAAAGTAGTCAATATTCCAGACAAACAAAACTATTCATAAATCTATCCAAAATGTCTTCAAAGATATTCCCAAGGGGTATTGAGCTCAAAGAACATAAATTAAAAATAAAGTAGCTATTTTTGACTGCTGTCCTTTCTTTATTGTGGTACATTGTTTTCATTAGCCTGCCCAAACGTTTGACAGAAGTTACTTTATATGTCTCTTCTGCCAGAATACTCATCTTTTCTAAAACACTGCTTCATGCAGTGTACAATCCTGGCAGTAACCAGATACAGAAGAGTAAAGTCTAGTAGGGATGGTTGGACTCCATTGCACAAGTAGGAGACTTCCATCATCACAGGCTTGCCTATTGGCAAACCTGTGCAGGAAGAAGGTGAGTAGATAAGGTTGTAGGTAGTTTGTGAGAAGATGGCACCAGCAGCTGTGGAGATGAGATTCATGGAAATATAACAAGATACCCAGGTGACCCAGTTTGGGCTTTGGAGTGTACACTAGGTGAACCTATTAATGTGTAATATAATTTTGTGGTTTGTTTTAAAGTTAAGCGAAAACTTCACACATCTATCAATAGATGTTCTAAATGAACATATAGTCAATATGAAGCCTGGTAAACAGTGCTTACTGCCTGGTAGCATGCAGTTGCCATACCCTGATACATTGTAAGATATTAATAGAGTTTGATCAACATTTAACAACAATATAGTGCTTAAAATACATTTTATTTCATAATTATTTGAAATTGTTTTATTTTTAATTTGATAAAAAAGTTTCAATAAAGTGTTGTTATTTTTGTCAAAACAGAGTGCTCAAAAACACTTTAGAATAGAAAACTCCCATTCCTCAAACCCCCTCCTGTTCTTGAAACCATAATTATTCCCAAAATATTCCAAATATAGACTGCAAGAATGTCCTTGGTAGAAATCGGCTAGTGACAGGACAGTATGAGAGCACTAGAATAGGCAGCAGAAAGAAAGAGACAAGGCAGGTTTAATCTTGCAATAAAAATTAGAGTGCATTATCTGAGAGACACATATTGTTAAGTTATTGTTATAATGAAATAGAGATTAGAGCATATTATTTGAGACACAATAGCCCAAATATTACAGTGGCTGGACAATATGTAAGCAGCTTGGTAAGGCTGCAATGTAAGAGGGAGAAATGACACAGGCTTTATCGTGAAATAAACAGAGTAGGCTGACTAAACAGCCTCAATTTTGAGGGACAGTCCACTATTTACAAAGGCTGTTCCTGTATGTGTCCCTGTTTTAGAAATGGAGTCCCCATACTGAGAACTACATTGTAATCTACTTGGCAACATACCTGGTAACTTGACGGAATTAGAAGCACTGTCTGGTTTTTGCTGAAATTGCTGGCTCTCCAGACTCAGTTCTCCAGCTGCCTGCTGAGTGGCTGCAGCAGGCATTATGCCCACACCTTGCCCCCTACATCCACATCTCTACCCCTGTTTTTACCCTGTCCATCTTTCTGTCATTCTTCACTAATTAACACAGTACATAAATGTACATAAATAGCAATTACAAGAAATTTGGCAGTAAAAGAAAAGTCCAGCTACATAAACATGTAGCAAACCTGCAGCAAACATTAAAAATTTGGCAGGTGAAATCCAGCTACAGAAACATTGTGTCACACCTTTCAGAGCCTGGGCACTGGAATAGGCCCCAAACATTGAGACACAGTCCCACTTACCCTGCAGCAAACATTTTCATCGGATATCCGGCTGCAGAAACATTGTGTGACCCCTTTACAGTGTCAGAGCACCAGAAGAGGCTGCAAACGTTGAGGTGCAACACAGGATTCACACTGCAGCAAACAAGGGGAATTTGGCAGATGAGGTCCAGCTGCAGAAACATTGTATGGCAACTTTACAGTGCTGGAGCATCAGAATAGGCCAACAACTTTGAGGTACAATGCCGGATTTACCCTACATCAAACTATAAAATTTGGCAGCAGAAATAATTCTGTGGAAACATTTAAGGATTTACCCTGCAGAAAACATTAACATTTTGGAGCTGAGGTCCAGCTTCAGAAAACATTGTGTTGCACCTTTTCAGTACTAGAAAAGGCCAATAAAGGTGACAGGAGCTGGTAACAGCGGCAGGTATAATTTGTTATGGGGGGCACTGACTGCATCAGACTCCGTTCAAATTTTCCTGTACTTTTAACTAGACCTTTTTATGGACTTCTAGTGTGCTTACGTATAGTCATTGGTTGGCTACATGATGAGTAGCCACTACTTTCCAATCAATGTTTCTAGCTAAGTGGAAACTGTCCATGAATACTATATCCAGCTTGCTTAATTATGTGCAAAATAATTTCCCAATTGTCACTGAAAATTATATGGATATGTGATACCATATTTTCAGGTTCTCCCTCAGACCCTGGCCACCTCCACTATAGAGGCAATATATTAATAATATGATAACAAACATTTATTTACGTGCTGTTAGTTTAGGGAAGGGTAATATGTTTATATATTGCACTATCTATGTAAGGCTCTGCATTTGATTGTGTACAGAAGTTGAGAACATGAGCTCAATACTGTGCTGACAGAGACTCTCTAATATTGTGTATAGCATGTAATATATAATTGAATATGGAATCAGCATTGTGCTGTTTTGGTTCTAGGTTGTGCTTGATGTTTTAGTTGGTATTCTACTATATTAAAATAACATAACATTTAAAAAGGACACAAGAAGTCAGAGATAACTTCTATTCACAGGGTCCCTATTCTGAAACAGCCACTGCTTCATGTATTTGCACATACCTTCCTGAGACTCATTTGTACAGATAGTATGACAACTTACTGACTTGGTGATAATTCACTGATATGTCCAACTCGCTAAGAAGACTCGAAATAGAATCCAATAAAGTTTATTCAGCCTTCACAATACAATGGATGTGATTCTTGGAGGTGAAAAGACATTTCTATCTTTGCCATTAACAGGTTAGACAGAGACCCTCTTACCTCAGCAAGGGATGAAGCAGAAAGGAATAGAACATAGAGACTGGAAGGATGTAGCAAAAGACTGTACCAATGTACATAAAACAGCAAGGGTGAATGGAAGATACCAAATAATGTACAGATTAGGCTGTAACAATGCTAATCTACCACCAGTAATTAGAAATACAGCATACCACAATGAAATGTATATGAAGTGTAACTGAAACACAGAAATAATAAAAATGACATTGGCTGTTGCAGCACAGTCCCATTTCTTGATGCCAAGAGGGGCATTGGTCGAGGGACACCAACCTAACATTTTAAACAAGGTACTACTGTATATAACCAAATGCCAATCATGTTCTTTTTAAATCTCTCTCAGTGGGGTTATTTTATTAAGGTAATAGAGGTTGTTCACTTTGCCAAGTAAGTGTTAGTAAATAAGGTAAACCTGTAGCTGTGTTCACTTTAAATACCCAAGGTTGTGTTAGGGAGATTTAAAAACAGGATTTTTTGCTAGGACATGATTGGTTGATTGAGGTGAACAAAGTTTACTTTATCTATTAAGCAAATTCACTTTCTTAAGTGAACAACCTCTACTTCTTTAGTAAATGAGCCTTTAATAATGGTTTGGCATTTTCTTTATTAATGCTGTACCATGTTTTATGTGTATAATTAAAAAAAAAAGACAAAAAATAATTTTTTGTAAAGTCTTGTTATGGATCTAGATGTTAAAATTGAATTGAGTACATCAGAAAAAGACTTCAACTGTAAGTGAAATCAACCTTGGTTTAACTCAAATCTATGCATATTTTCTAATAAACAAACAGAAATACATACCGTTTTGGAAGATAAAACATCTCCCTTATATTTCACCTGTTTATTTAAATGCCTGTCTGGTGTTCAGCTTTAACATTGGACAGTTAACTGGGGTTGGCCATACACAGTCACATATTTCAAACAATGGCATGTAAGATCTGCTTGTCCTCATTGTGAACATCTAGGCTAGAAATTCAAACTCTTGACACAAAGCGTAGTAAATGGATAAATGTTTTTGGACACCTGGTCATCACACCTCACCTATATGAGTTTGTTGGACATGTCAAAACCATGGGCATTGATATATAGGTGTCTTCCTTTGCTGGTTTTCCATATAATTTTAACAATCTGTTTCAATGGGAATTTGTGCATGTTCAGCCAAGATAATTTGTATGGTAACGTGGGAACAAGAAGAGAAGAAGACCTGGCTCACTATTGCCATTCCAGTTTATCCCAAAGGTGTTCAATAAGGTTGAGAACAGGGCTCTGTGCAGGCCACTTAAGTCCTTTCACACCAAATATGTCTCTATAGACCTGGCTTTGTGCACAGGGGCACAGTAATAATGGAACAGAAAAGGGCCTTTCTCAATCTATTGCCACAAATTTGGAAGTACATAAATGTCTAAAATGTCTTTGTATGCTGCAGCATTAACAGCATCCTTCACTGGAAGAACATAAACTCAGTAATTTGGAAAAGTGTCAACATCAGGGGCAGGGCCCTCCTTACCATCTTGTCTTGAATTGTATTGTAACTGTAATGTATTGTATTGTAACTTCCTTATATTGAAAAGCGCTGCACAAACTGTTGGCGCTATATAAATACTATGTAATAATAATAATAATAATAATAACTACTGGGAAATAAGGCATTGGAAGTGGGCACTGCTTTAGGGGACATGTAGCATTGCAAAAAAAAAAAAAAATAACATACAGTTACAGGGTCTTTTATGCAGCTTTAAGGGCAACATTGAAAGTAAAAAAATAATATGATTTTCATGGACAGTCTCATTGAAAGCATACACTGGAAGCCCAAATTGGGCTGTGGATTAGCCTTCATACAGCAGAAGCATCCAAATCTGATTATGTCAGTTACATTAGTTTTTTTTCTGGTAGTTTTAGCAGTGACACATGTTTTTTTTATCAAATGGTAACAAGACCGTTTTGACTGGCAGATATAAATTGGCCAGTTGTTCATTGTGGCTGTCTTTATTCTTCTGATGTAAAACAGTCCTGCTGCCTGTCAATTTCTATACAAATTATATTAAAGCCAAAAGGTGTTTACGCTGTTTCGAATGCTGATAAAATCACTTACAATAGATGCTGCTCCTTGAGGTTTAAAAGTTTTAGTTTCCTGCAGAATCACCTGGTTCCCTGACCACTGGCCCTGATAATATGTTTTAGAGTGGATCTTTCTTTTGCAGGGTCATATGGAGTCACCCTTGTGTTTTCTAAGAAGCTGTGTTTGTGTGTATCTCCAGAAAAAAAGGGCACAGCAAACCAATCCACTCCCCTGTTCCCTGCTTCTCCCTCAAGCTAGAAGATGAGGAGTTTCTGGAGACTGCTCTGTCTCATGTGATCTTGTACTGGACAGGAAGTACAGGTAAGCAGAGCTGAAAGAAATGGAGCTGAAAATGATGGCTGGAAGTGTTTGGGTAAAATTGCAAAGAATACTTTGCTGGGAAATGTATATCTGTTTGATCTGGATCCATTATTAAAAAAGGTTTGAGGGTTTAAATCTGCTTTAGGCTCTCATTAAGAATTAAGAGACTACAGATGATACAGCAGTGTAAAGTTGACCAGCAGCAATGTTTAGATTATCACTATGAGAACTGTTAAGTTGATGATAACAATGTAATTATTTAAGATTCCATGTATATATTTTACTTTGTATGGAATCCATAGACAAAAATATGTTAAAAAAATAGTTTTTTAACTATTGGTGGTGATTCTTCTTTAAGAGCTGTGTCTGGTCTGAGACCTTATCATCCGTCCCACTGTTCTGTGCTGGGAGCGCTCTCACTAGTACAGTGACCGAACCATCACCAGCAGCCAACTGTCAATGTTTACAATTGGGGATGCGCCAGTACTAGTATCGGTATCAGTGCCGATACCAAGTATTTGGGCGAATACTCGTACTCTCCCAAATGTTTCGATACCGTCCCCGATGCCGCAACTTGCAGTCAGTGGAAAATTTCCTCTGACCGGCAGTGTCGTAGGGGAACATGGAGCCAGCTTCCTGGGCAATCAGGAAGCCGGGTGGTGAGTAAAGACCCGCCTCCCGGCTTCCTGATTGGCCGGGAAGCCGGCTCCATGCCGATTGGCTGGGAAGCCGGTTTCCCTGTCAATCACAATCGAGCTGACCAAACAACATGGAGCAATCAGGAAGCCAGCCAGCTTGTCATTACATGCCTCCCGGCTTTCTGATTGCCCGGGAAGCCGTCTCGATGCCAGCGGAAGCACCGCTATCGGTCTCTCAGCATTGGCGAATACCGAAAGCAAAACATCGGTACTTGATACCGGAAAAAACGGTATCGGCGCTTCTCTATTTACAATCAAGAGGCAATGGGACAGGCTGGTGATCATGTGACAACCAAGCACAGCGAGCACATGATCGGGGAGCTCGCCTCTGACTTCCAGCATTAAGATTCCTCCTAAAGGGCTTGCAGGAGCGGGCGGCACGGAGTTAAAGGCCTATTTATGAAGCACGAAATGCGACTTTCACCGAACGTTGACCGCCGATGAATCATTCTCATGTAAAGCACTGGAAGATTCACCTGCAGTGAATATTTGAAGGACAGATTTACTCGTTGGGTAAATGTGTGAATCTTGGGTGAAAACATTTCTAAACAGACCTCTCGAGATGTGACGACTTCTAGGAAAACATAAGATGAGATTGGACGGCGCATGAATCTCCGGCAATGTGAGGACCGAATACTGTTTTTTTAATCAGAAACCTTGTAATGTATCTGATCCGTGTCATGTTGTATGTTATTGCTCTACAGGTTTCCCGTTGATTAAACTTTTTTTTTTACTCGCAGTTTTGTTTATTTACCATAAATAAATCACTACGCATGGACTGGAACATTCCCATTCCTTAAAAAAAAAAAAAAAAAAAAGTTTTTTTTCTGTTCTGACCATTGATTTTTTTAAAAAGTAGTTTTACTGTTAATAAAAAGTATATATTTGATTTTGGTACAAACCCTGACAAACTTATTTTCCAAAAATGTTCTTTAAAGTTTTGTACTTTTTTTTATTATGTAGCACTTAAAAAAGTAACACAGAAAATATATGAAAATAAAAAAGTATGTTAATGTTAAAAAACAGAAATAAACAAATCAGCAGAAAAAATAATAGCAAAGGGGACCTTTAAGTGAGGTCATATGCGAATAGAAGATCACACTTTCTATGTATCTACATATGAATGAAATAGTAAACACAATGAAGCAATATATTTTTTTTTACTCACTGACACTTGCAGACTATCTGGAAGTTTCATTTTACATAGAAGCAGCTGCAGTTTGACAACCACTCCTGCTGTGTAATACAGAGAAATTACCGGCCGTCATTTTAATAACCAATAAATCCCAGTAACAGCATCAGGGGGAGTGGCAGTAGGTGAGTGGGGCTGGACATAAGAGATGCGTCCTAAAAACTTTGTTGAAGTTTTTTAGGACTTATCTTTTACATTCAAAGTCCTTAAGTGGCTAATGAAAACTAATATCTGATAGCCAGCAATAGGTGAAAGCGTGGCATTCTCGGTGTTGAACATATCCTCATGTAGCACATCTGAAAATATAAAAAATAAGATCTACAGTTTTCCACTTAAATACTCAGATGACACAATTCAACAGCTGTTTTCACTAATGCAAAAGCTATATATAATACACTTTAATTGGAGCATTTAAATGTTTTATTCAACCTAGGCTACATTTGAGAAAACAGGACCACGCGTATTTTTATAGCAGTAACACATTTTTTCTTTACTCAAAGAAGGGAAATAATTTGAGGATGGTGTACAATGGAAATGCCTTACACCTGGAATAGTTCACATTCTAAGACTATAAATTATTCCTTATCCATTCATGCATTTAGGAAATTATCTTTCAATGCAGGTGTTGTTTTCTGAAGCATTAGCACATTTTCTGTAATCTATTTTCTTTAAATTGATATTCAAATATTATAGTATAATATCGAGCAGGTATACCCAGGGAGTAGTCTGGGATGAAGTGCACATTGATGCCAAATTGTGACATTTCATTAGTTTAAGACACCAGAAGAAGAGTGCTGCTTAAACAGAACTGGAGTTCTAACTTTTTAGAGCTTTGGAGTCTGGCCAGTGTCCATGGGTTTTGTTCATGTCAGAACTTCTTCTCTCCCCATACAAGTCAATAGGAATGCAAAAGCTGGTTGATGAAGGTCAAATGCATTTCAGAAAGAGGTCAACTGCTGGTAAAATGTACCTGTCAAAGAACTGTAATTGATCTCAGAAGTGCCTCAAACTTATTTCAAATGTAAACAGAATATAACTTGTCATGTATCTGAAAAGGGAGCCTGAGATCAAGAGGGCAAACTTTCGTGCTGCCTGAGTCAAACACCCTTTGATAGGAAGACAGAAAATAGCATGAACGCTGGTGAGTGATGTTGGAATCACAGAAACTTTGGGAGTGCTGACTTCAAAGTGTTGGAAGTGAGAGGGATACTGTATGTAGTACACCAATGAGCCAAGATAAAGACACAAGCTAGAGTCAGCAATGTGTGGGCAATGCAGTGCCAATTCAACGGATAGAGATGGAGTCTGGAGCAGGCACGGTAAGTAGCTTGCGGACAGCGAGATACCAGAGGGTCAGGCAGAAATTGCAGTCGGAGAAACAAGCAAAGGTCAATACATTAACAGATGATCAGACAAGAAGAAGTCACAGACAGCTCAAGACACAAGCCAGGTAGGTGTCAGGAATTGACAAAGTTAGGATACAGGCTCACAGGTCACAGGAAAACTGCTAAAGAGCTTTTGGCACTTGGCAGGACTCAGCTTTAAACAACCCTTGGGACCACTGTGAGCAATAAGTATGCATACACCTGCACACATGCCACAAGGCACCATTGTCAGAGCACAATGAAAACCAGACAAGTATAAGGTGCTAGTCAAAATATTTATTTAGAACAGTGTCCACAGGAGCAAGCAAAAATCATAAACCGGAACAAGCCAAGGTCAGGAGCAAGAAAGGGTAGCTGTACAAGCCAAGTCAGGAACACGGAGATCAGCGTCGTCAGGAACAAGCCAGGAGCAGGAACCAGGAAATCAGTGTTGCCAGGAACAAGCCAGGAGTAGGAGCCAGAGGAGAACGTTAACCAGCATCGGGTCATACATAGCATCAGAATACTCAGAGCAGCAGGAATGCACTAGCAGGTGAGACCACGCAAGGGCAAGGTCAGACTGGACTGAGTGGTTTAAATAGTGAGTGGGGTGACATCAACACTCAGAGACAGGAAACTCCCATCTGGCTCTCTCAGATGATGCTCTCCTGTTTGGCTATAAGAGGGAGCTTGGGAGTGGTGAGCAACGTTACAGAGTCTGCTCAGGTAAAGGAGGAATCACAGGTAGGTAAAATGACAGCCAAGCCAGAATGCTGCAAACCACTTAAGGTAGGGTGGAACCCTGACAACCATGCACAGGTGCTCATGTAGGCTGGTACAGTCTTCATGACATAACTGAAACTGCATTTGTCCATCGACACAAACCTAAAGAGTGGAGGGGTCTCCCAGCCTCCTGTCCACTCCTGGTTTCAATTGGTGGAGAAGCAGGTAAATGATAAAGTAAGTGAAAGGAGACCAATACCCAGACTGTTTGTGTTAAAACAAAACAATTGTGGGAGACTGAAACATGTTGTGCTTTTTGAAGTACCTCTGTTGAGGAAATCATTTTTGTTCTATTTTTTCAAATAATTAATGCAAAGTAAAAAAAATTAAAATACTTAAGCAAACATTTGCTCATTGACGTCTTTTATGCTGTGATTTTGCATGTTGCTATGCTGTGATATTTCACATTCATTTCCCACAATATATGTAATAGAGTCGATTAAGTATCTGCACAAACCTCCTAAATCAAATAAAATATACTGCATTTATTTTATTAAACTTAGCTTTTAGAGTCCATGTAGCTTATCACTGCTTCTCAACTCTAATAACCATTATAGCTGAAAGGATAATAAAACTGCTTCCTCTCCCTTACACCATGCCACTTGTAATTCCCACCTCAGTCCTTACCTGAGTTGGAAACCTCACCCAAGGTCCAAACACCATCAATTAACAGAAAGTAGAGATAGTTTAAATTTAGTTGTACTATAGTTAAGCTTCTCAATTGTCCTATATCCTCTGCACCTACTTCTCCCATATGTCTCTTGCTGAAGTTAGGCACAAATGTCCAAAAGTAGTCAGAAGAGAGGATAAACAAATTATCATTGTACATTTAAAGGGTGGTGCTGCCCTGTTACCCTGCTGCCCTAGGTACTGGCCAATAGGTTCCATTATAGCAAATGCAACCCTGAACCTACTTTGGGTTCTTTGGTTTGCTTAAAAACAAGCCCAAAGGTTAAGAAGTTAGACATCAACTACAACTTTAAATTAAACATTTAATTTGTTTTATTTCTTATCTATATATTTGTTTATTAACCAACTTGACGCTGCAATCCCCTATGAATGTCAGGAGTAAGTGGGAGAATGACCTAGGCCCTATTACAGATTATGAGTGGATGGGTGCTGTGAGCGCTGTTCTCTCAGTGTCTTTGTCCACGTCTCATAGGCTTACTCAACTATTTATTTTGCACAGGACCTACCGTACCCCTGAGTTCCTGTTCAAAATAGGTGCCAAGATTGACCTTTTGTGTCCAAAATGTGGTTTTCGCCAAGGATCCTTGATACACTTATTGTGGAGATGTCCCAAATTGGTCCGATATTGGGGTGCAGTGCTTAAGGTTATGCATCCTGTCTTTGGTATATTGTTAGATAACACACCCAGAGTCTGCATACTTAACATTTTTGATATCCCTTGGAGGGATTCGTACCTCAAATTGGCTACACACAGAGCCTTATTTACCGCTAGGTGACTGGTGGCAAGGAAATGGATATCCACCATCCCTCCTTCATTATCTGAATGAATCTCTGAGTTAGATAAATTGTAATGTTTAAACGCATTACCTATCAATATACAGGGATTGGTGAAGATAACTTTTTTTTTACTCTGGTCCAGATGGTTACACTATTGTACACATTAAGGGCACTCTAGAATTTTTTCATGTTATTATTATTATTATTATTATTTAGAAATATGGGGGCTGTATATGTGAGCTCAAGATATAATTTGACTAATCCAGTTTCAGGTCTCTATGTTTCTTTTTGAATTACATCAGTGTTGTAAATGTTTATAAGTGCCTAGGTGATTTAACCTGAATTAGTTAGTTCCTGGATACTGTTTTATCGATATGTGCATATGGTGGATGTGGTGTTTATTTCCCTTTTTTTGTGTTATTGGTTTTGGTTGTTACTTATTTATTTGTGTTATATTTGTTGTTATATATTTTTATTTTATATTGTCTGTTTAAAGAAAAACTTAATAAAAATTATCTAATTACATTTTTATTTTATTTCTCTTAATGTGTAATACACATAACTGACCATGGGGTGATTGGTCAGTCCAATACATAACCAGTTTTAGACATCTTCAGTGCAGAACTGAAGGTTCAGGTCTTGGAGAAAGATGATCTCAGGGCAAAGAGCTATACTAAAGTTATACCAAAGGGGAAGATCATTGTTACCGCATAAATAATTTTGACTCTCATAGCTGAGGTGAAACAGTGTCTTATACCTTTCGATTGGAAATAATTCTCCAGTCTAAAAATGTTAATGTACATAATGAATCTGCACATTGTTCTTGAAAGCAAGAAAGTAATGCCTGCTTGCAAGTAGTACATTTTGCTTTACAGTCGCAAAATTCAAAAACTTTCATTACAGATAAGTGGTGGTAGTAGCATGTGCCAGCATGTGCAATGCCTTCTCTTGTATTGACATAGACTTATTAGGTTGAGAGAGATGACCTTGCAGGTTTATCGGGTGTCCAACAGCAATCAGGAAATTTGGGCCATGTGGGCATTTATAACATGGCTACATGTCCAATCACTCACTAAAGTCTATGCTCAACTTTAGGTAACAATCATCAAACATTACAAATGACCTTGGGATGATTAAATGACAATTGTGATCCCAAGGGACACTTGAAAGTGATTGTCAAGTGAGAATCATGTAGGCTGCCATTGCTGACCGCTCTTTTTGAGAATGCAAATTCTCTGGCTGTAAGGTACTTAAGTCAGAAACAGCCTACTATAATTTTTTTCAGGAGGCCAACAATGGCAGCCCCCAAACGTTCCTCTTGACAATGTCACTTTAAGACCACAGGGAAAGTCTATCAGCTGAACTGATTTTAACAGCAGTTAACTGTTGCTCCTACAAGGTAACAATTCTGGTGTCTTAACCTGAATGTATGCTTACACAGCTCAGGGAAACTCAGATAGGGAGTCATTACATGTTGCTGCCCATTTATCTGGCCTTCTGTAATATTCTTGGACTACTTTTATATCCAGAAAATGCTTTTTATATCTTCTTCATATGTTTTGCCAATTGAAATCCCTTGCATTGCCTTCATTCCTCTGTGTACTAATAACACATATTGGCGATTTCCAATTAGAGGAAGACTATTTTGTGTTGTACTGATAGAATTCCAGTTGTGTTTTGAATTTTGGAGCAGCTTTTGCATTTTGCCTAGTTTTCATATATCTTATTAACTTTAATTAAAGATATTAAACTGCAGTACCATAAAGAGGTAAACAAGCTAATGATTTTTAGTATGTCTGCTCTTCAACATGAGCTCCTGCTGCTGGCTAATAGAAAAATGACCTTATTATTAAACAGAAGGAACAATTAAACCATCGTTGAATAGACCTACCCCCTGATGATTTTTTTCTCAGGCATAATTATAACAATTATCATTATAAAATTCTAATTATCTTTTTGACACCAAGGACTATCACAAGTGAGACAATGGTCCAAATTAATTAATAGGGACTTTGCTTTTTCCCTTAATATTCCTATTTATAAGGCAGAAAAAAGGACATTTAGTTCATCATACTTTACACACAATGAGCTGTCAGAAATAATGAATCTTATTATTTATTTATTTTTTGGTCTTTTCACTTTTTCATATAACAGGGAAACATTGATGTCTGAGATGAATCCAGACTATACCTAGTACCTATTGCACAAATACCAGGAAATAAAAGACTGTTTTTATGTTAGGTATGTCAATATTGTATTCATATGAATTCTCATTCTGGGAAAAAATTGACCTTCTGTAATTTAAAAAAGTCTAGATTGTAGTTGTTATTATAACATCTATATACAGATGACAGAAATGATTACAGTATTAAAGTACATCTAAAGATAAAACTGTTTTTTTTTAAATAGAGTAGAGAAGGGTCATTAACCCTGCCAGGTTTTAAATGTAGTCTTTGAACATGCTGGGGATTTGTCCTGGTGACCATTGTCACTTTGATTGAAAGTGAGAGATAATTCAGAATTTGAGGTGCCACTGGAACAGGAATAAAGAAGAAAAGTTTAATAGGGAATAATTTTTGAGGTGACAGGTTTATAAGGGATATAAATGGAACACCAGCACTGCAATTACAGATATGATGTGTCTTTATTGACGTGAATGCGACATATATATAACACAAGTGCAACTTTTCGGGCTCACACAGGATCCCCTTCCTCAGGCAAAACCTGTGATACTGTGCAAGTGAAATCACACACATTTCACTGATGTGTGTGCTGCATGTAGATTTGGTTTAATGTTTTAATTTCTGGCAGGATTATGATGTTGCTATGGCATCATGGAAGGAGCTGAGCAGTGTGATAGACTCTGGGGTCATGTAACTGTCACTTTTTGTGTGTGATTTCACTTGCACTGTATCACATGTCTTGTCTGAGGAAGGGGATCCTATGTGACCCCAAAACGTTGCACTTGTGTCATATGTCACATTTACCTCAATGAAGACACATCATATCTGTAATTGGTGTGCCGGTGTTCCATTTATATCTTGTGCAAGTGATGGTGCCATCCATCGACCACCACTGCACCCACCTGCTTATTAGTGGATTAAGTGGTCAGGAGTACGATGGGTATATGGACTTCTGTTAAGGTTTATAAGAGAGACTCTCCCTGGCTTTTGACTCTCACTTCCTGTTGAGTCTACGGAATAGGAAGCGAATGAAAATCAAGAAAGAAAGACCTTACAGGAGTTTTTCACTTTCCCTACTCTATCCAAAACAAAAAGTATTAGATTTAAATATACTTTAACCCCTTCCTGTCTGCAATTTGTAAATTAAAATTTGTAAATTTGTTCCCCTGCTAAGGGTACATTATTTCTGTATTCTGCCTTTGACAACTAGCAGCTGACACTGTGGGGGTGATTTACTAACCTAAACACACGCACGCACTAAGTGCGTGTTATTTTTACACAGCAAAACGTATTTATCAACCAAAAAGTCTCTAAAAGCATATTTCCACTAATGCCATATATGGAAAAATCATGCACATGATGCATATATAATGCTGCTTCACAGTTTAGACAAAAATGGTTAGCTCATGCATTCACATTCCTGCATTCATCAACGCAAGCAACACAATGTAGAGCTAATTTACACAACATCACCTTGCAATTCATGCAGGGCTTTGCACAACACACCTGCTGGGTGTGTACACACTACAAAGGTGTCTAGATTCCACCAATAGATCATGCTGGGAGGGAACACACTACAGAGGTGTATACTTGTTCGTGGCGTGTTTATAAGGTTAGTAAATCAACCCCTGTGTGTCACTGCTAGTTTTCAGACCAGGCTGTCACTGACAACGATGGTCCCCACTAATGATTGGGAACCAATCAGAGTGGGTGCCCATGATATGATCTTTATGACAGCTATGACATAGTGATCACATTCCAGCCTAAAAGCTTAGTTTACCAATATAGCATTAAGCCTGCAGATGGCAGCGCAGTCTGAAGACGACAATGTAGTGCTGTTTAATACTGTAATTTTCAGATACAATTACAGTATTTAAAAAGCAAAAATAATTTATTTAAAAAGCTTACAAAAAAAAAAAGTGTAACCAATAAAAGTGTTATTTGTTCTTAAATATATATTTATCTCTATAGGTTGAAGTCAGTTTTTTTCAACCTAACTATGTAACTATATCTAAAAATGAAAAAGGAACACAGATAAGTCATAGAGTTATGAACGTATTAAACAACAGCACACACACTAAAAAAAGTCAGACCTCTTTAATAAGCACAAACAGCTAAGCTTTAATATTGAAGTAAAAAGGAATTTTCAGTTTTCTGTTTCATGTAAGTTGTCATCAGTGGAACAACCCTGAGGGCTGGTTCTTGGGATTCTCTTGAGGTGAAATCTATACCTCTACAGAGAGGTTCTTGGTGAAAACTGAACTTTCCATAAACTGTGTGCTTTAGGGCTAATTCACACCTCAAACTCCGCATTCCAGTGCTTGCAGTATTTTTGCAGATCGCACTGGAGTGGAACGCAGGCACTGCTGTGCCTGCATTCCAGGTGCAGGCGATTGCAATGCGGGCAGGGTCGTGGCTGCGTTGCTATTGACTTAAATGCACCGCAACGCCCCCCTCCCACCCCTAAATGCAGAGAGCTGGCCGGCTTGCATTCCAGTGTGTTCCGGAGGCCGAATGCACTGGAACGCGGAGTTTGTGGTGTGATCTGGCCCTCAGGGTTACAGAGCATAAACTCCTCATATGTTGTAAAGCCCTGCACAAACTGTTGGCTCTATATAAATCATAAATACTAATAATAATAATAAAAAACTCATTAAGCAAGAAGCATGAGTATATTAACTTAGCAATGTGATTAAGTTGCTTAAAAATGTTAGGACTTTCTCCACATATGTATATTATACTTACAGAAAGTACCTGAAGGAAGGTATTGTAGGCTGTATATTTTTTGATTGGTATATTGTTTAAGAATTCACATTAAATTGAAATTTTTTAATTATGTTAAAAACAAATTTCCCCTCAATCGCATTCTGTGTTCCTGTTTCTTCTTTAACTCTTGTTATGACTGAATAGTTTATGTATGAACATGCCATAATAATTCAGTGCCATATAAGTTGAAGCAATGAATTTAGCAGAATTTCTTGAAATGTTTTTACATTTATTCCTCTTCGTTTTAAACATTTCTTCCAAAATATTTGTCCCTATTTGTTGTCCCATGAGGTAAGCAAATAGATACTTCAAATAATTTGAATTTTGATTATTGTGGTTTGATTTGTAGATCACACAAACTAATTTGGCTTGGATTTCATTACTAGCGCAGCTAACCAAAGCAAGGACAATGATCCTGTCAACAGCCTAAAATAACCGTTCGCAGTCTGTAGCATTTGTTTTTTTATGTATTATTCATATACACTCAGTGGCTGCTTTATAATGTACACCAGCTTGTTAATGCAAAATCAAGCGACTGCAACACAATACATAAAGCATGCACATATAGGGGTCTATTCACGAAGCAGCTGAAGGATCTAGCCGTAGCTTCGGCCGATCCTTCTGCTAGGTTCGGCCCCAAGACCCCTTCGATTCAGTAGAACCCAATGGCTGCTGTACGGGCTATTCACAATAGCGCGTACAGCTCCCGAACTTAGCCGAGCGGCTCAGTCGAGCTGAAGGCATATGCACATGCGCTGAAAGCCGAAGCTGGCCGAGCAATGCATTCCTATAGGCAAACATTATTTAATTTTTTTTCTATTCTGACACAGCTCCGTGTCAGAATAAAGAAAAAAAGACAAAGCAGTGTTTCTCTCCTGGGCGGCCGGGAGCGGGAGACTCCCAGAGCGCCCAGGAGAGTTTTTTTTTTTTACGGCAGCAGAACCGCCGGCCAATATAAAGCGCTTGGGCGGAGCTAGCTGTCATTGCTAGCTCCGCACAATCGTTTTCTATTTATTTTTTTGTACTTTTTAAACTATTTTTTTGTTCTGCTCGGTCCCTCTGAGGGACCGAGCAGAACAGCCGAGCCGAATGCAATGGGGTCCTCCTTACTATGGGGTCTATTCACTAAGCTGCTGAAGGCAGCCGAGTGAAAGACCGACCTGAAGTGAAGTGAGCCGAGCGCTGTTCGGCTATTCAGTTCAGGCTGGTACGGCTGATTTCAGCTGTATATCGGCTGAAATCAGCCGTACATCGGCTGGCTTCACGTGGCTTCGGGTCGGCCGAACATGCTAAGCATGGCCGAACATGCCGGAGTGCAGGAGGATCCAATAGCTAGATCCAACAACTGCTGCCCCACATTTGGGTTAAATCACACCCAGCCTCACCCAACTCAGAAGTCAGTTCACTAGTCATGGCTTCACCACTGTTATTCCCCTAGCCATCAGCCAATCTGTCAGTGCTGGCAGTTCATACATAGCACTGGTAGAAGACATGAGCATGACATTAATTCATCCACAGGATGGCGCTTGGTCAAGATCTGAGGTCACATGAACATAACTTGGAAGAAGATTTTGAGGTAAGTAAGGATACATGCTTAAAAACAAATACTATGCATGAGAAGTGGGAAGGAAAGGTGTTTGGCATTTCATTAACTTGAAACTGGGCTTAAAGTAAGTGTCCAGCCAATTTTTCTTCTTAGCTTTGGATAGAGTGGCAAAGGGTTACAAACCTTCTCAGTTTTCTCTGCTATCCAGGGTTCCCTTAGAGAGATTACCCCTCACTTCCTGTCCTGCAGACAAGGCAGGAAGGGGGGGGGGTATATCTCCAACAGCTACACAGGCTAGTGCTAGAACCTGTTTCATCATTTTATTTCTGGCTCTATCCCATCTGCATTTATACCCCTCACTTCCTGCCTTGCAGTACAGGATGTGAGGGCAAATCTCTCTAATGAAACCCCAGGCATCAGAAAAAAACACCATAGAAGATCAAATCCTTTCCTATTCTATCTAATATTAGAAAAAAAAGTTTGGCTTAATCCTTTTGAGGCTATGTTCACCTCGAACATCCAATTATGTGCAGGAAATATTTTTAAAAATTGCTGTAAGCAATTGGATGATTAACATGGCAGAGCTTTTCCTCATTCACTAAGCTAAGTGAACATATTTAAAAAATGTTCGATTACTTTGAAGAATAAACCACAAATTTCCCATTTTTAATTTTGTCAATTCATTCAAGGTAATGAAAAAAAAACATGTGAAGGCGTTACATTTCTCTCTGTATTCTCTGCTGTTTTTATTATTACTCTTTAAGGTATATTATGAATGGGAGCTGTCAGCTTTAACTATACTTGCTATGAAAAAAATTCCCCAAAGATTTCTCACACTTTATTGTCTGTTGTGCTTTTTAAACCTCAAAGCACCAGAACGTGGATGCTAATGTGGATACTACTAACAGGAATCACCTTGGCCCTGGAGCAGAGAATTCTTCTTAATACAAATTGACTGATTTCTGCAGATGAGCAGTTATGGTGTGTCTCTTTGCCTTGTATAGCTACCCCTTATCATGTTAACCAAGTAATTAAGAACCCTTTACTTGAATATATTTCTCTCAGTTTGTTCCTAAGGCAACATACTAAGTGACTAGAGCTTAGTGACTAGAGTACTAAATAATTACCCCCTGATGATTTTTGCTCTTTTGCCGAGTCAGAAACACTCAGTGGGAATAATTAGGTGTTAATTACTCAAATCTATAAGTAGGTGAATAGAATGGTTGAGGAAAAAAATGGGTCAGAGGCTGAAGGAAACAGGAGCCAAATATTGTTTGTCATCATGTATTTATAGTATATATTTATGATTTAAAGAGGGAAACAATCTATGTTATAACATGGTATTGTATATTGTTAATCAGCATACATGGACACGTTCTTAACTTGATTAAAATTACTGCAAAATATACTAAAATAATAGGATTTTTACCTACTAAGAAATATTTTAAACCAATGTATAGCATATTTTTATATAACTTCTTTCTTTCTTTTTACTAAAATAATAGACACACAAAAAAGTGTTCTTTTGTGCCAGGTAAATATCAAATATTGCATACAAATATTCTATATTTTCATTTACAGCCAGCAGATGGCTATCTAGACTATTTTTACAGGTTATATTGAGCTATTCTCTACTGTTGACAAAACTCAGTAGTGTACGCTGAAATTTACACACACAATGGAATGAGTCATAGCAATGGCTTATCCTCACTAAGGATGAGCCGAACACCCCCGTGTTCGGTTCTAACTCAAACTTTCGAACATGGAAAAAGTTCTAATTCGAACTTAGAACTCAATGCAAGTCTATGGGGGTAGAACTCGGAAAATGGAATGTCCCCATTTTGAAGCCATATATGCAATTAATTGGCCATAAAAAGTGTATGGGGATCCGGGTACTGCCCTGGGGGACATCTATCAATGAAAAAAACACTTTTAAAAAATACCATTTTTAAAGGAGCAGTGATTTAACATCACTTAAAATGAAACATTAAAAATAAAAAATTCATTTATATATGGTGCCTGGGGGGTCCCCTTTCACTGACCGTAAAGTGGCGCATCTGTATGATGTATAGAACCTGCTGAAGCAAAAATGACATTTATATACATTTTATTGATATTTATATAGAACTCTAATATATACAGAAGTCTGAGATATATATATATCTGTCTTCTATCTCAGAAGGCCCATGTGTCATTACACACTGAGAACCCGTCGGAGCTGCTGTGATTTTACAGCAGCTCCGACAGGTTCTCAGTGTACTGTACAGGTTCTGTGTGTAATGACAAAAGGCGTCCCTGGTTACCAGGTAACCAGGGACGCCTTCTGTCATTACACACAGAACCCGTCGGAGCTGCTGTGATTTTACAGCAGCTCTGATGGGTTCTCAGTGTAATGATAGATCAGCATCTCTAGTTACCTGGTAACCAGGGACCCTGATCTCTCTGCAAGTGGCCGGAGCCAGCCGTGAGATAACGGCTGGCTCCGCCCAGCTGTCAGAAGCAGGCTGTCGGCCAGCCAATGGCCGGCCGTTTGGCCAGCTTCGAATTACCCCTGGGCTCAGTCGAGCCGAAGCATATGTCTTATCCCTCGGCCAACTTCGGGGACTGTACAGGCTATAGTAAAGCGAGAATGTGCCTCAAAGGTTTATTTGTAAAACAATTATTTTATAAAATATCCACTAAAAAAGGATATAAAGCATAAGTTTAGATTAGAAACTGACCTTAGACCATTATAGTTTCTATTTAATTATCTTCTTTCTGAGATAACATTTTTCAAAATATTTTGTACATATTGTTTATACAAATTAGAAAATCATCACGTTTATTTAAAGCACGTACATGTAAGCCCAAACAGCAAATCTCATTTAAGTTTTAACCTGTTAATGTCATGTCAAAACTTATGTTTAATATTTTCAACTCTACAGCTTTTATTAAAATTATATCTGGTGATCCAGCCATGAAGGACCTTGGTCAGGCACTTCCTATCTTCTAATTGTGCTCCTGTTTTGTCAGGCTGTTGTAAAGGCTACAAGTGGCCGTTTTAACACATTTTAGGCAGACATGTTGTCACTGTCATGAAACCTATCCTGGGAATACCATGCAGGCATTGCTGGAGTGCTGTATGGCTGATTTCAGCCTCATCTCTTCAGGGAGGCCTATCCCACCTCAAACTAACCACTCAACCATCACATTCTCAAACAATTCATCCCAACACAGCTTCCTCCTCATGTATCACTTGCCCCCCTTTTAGATTGTAAGCCCTCACGAGCAGGGCCCTCCTTATCATCTTGTCTTGAATTGCATTGTGATTGTAATGTCTTCCTTATGTTGTAAAGCACTGTGCAAACTGTTGGCGCTATATAAATCCTGTATAATAAAAATAATAATAAGTCATCCATTCATTAGTTCCTGGTAATTCAAGGCTGCAGCAGGGGAAAAAAAACCTTTATCTCTGTATCTCTGCAAAGTGAGATCATTTAAGGTACTGCTGCCTGCTAGTTTTGTGAAGTTTGGAGTGAGATTTGAAAATATCACGGCTGTGCTGCTAACTGCTCTGCTTGCTGGAGAGAAAACTGCAATTCAGTTATCTCCTTGCTTCTGCTTCATTCATTCTGTTGATCTTTGATTTCTGCACCTCTTCTGGCACTTCTTGAGTATTACCACACCATTCATCAGATCAGCAGTCATCAGGGGGGACAATCCTTTACCAAGAAGGACACTTCCACACAGAGACACATTTCAGAACAAACTATGGTATGTCAGTAACGGGCAAAAGATCAACTACCGGGAGCCTACAGCTAATACTGGTAGCTAGTCTTTTGCCCTCCACTATTTTTTTTTATACAGTTTCCACAGTTTAAGTCCTCTTTAAACGGGAACTCATCTTAGTTGTACTGTGCTGCTCTTACTGACCCCATTGTAGAGATCTCCACAACGGATCAGCCAATGACAGCCAGGGCCCTGCAATGACCTGTTCATCTCAAGAGTATATTCTTCATACATTCTTGCAGAGAATCTGACATGGGCAGGAAGCTCCACTTCAATCATAAGTGAAAAAGAAGTTTCCTTTTTATGTGACAGAGTTATCACCATATGGGTTTTATCAAGATAATTGCTTAAAGCTTCTCTAGAGGTTTCACTCTAAGATATAACTGTATTTTTCATTTCATGCTTTTTGTTGTTGTTTTCTCAGATTGCACACCTGTGCAACAAGTGAGTAGTTTAGTCTATGTAGGTCATCAAGAGTTGGGTTTTCATGTGGAGGAAGTATTAAGTGATTCTAAACTCAAGTCTTCTAATCTTATCTTATTCTATCCACGTGTGCCAGCAGCGAAAAAAAATGTTTAGCTGCACAGAAGTATACATCTAAGGGACTCATATTTTTTTAATTTAGATGTTTTCATATCATTTATAGATAATCTTACGCCTTTAGTGTGGATGTGCGTAGGATGCTGTCTTTGTAATACTCAACTCTGGTAGCTTAGGTGCCAGGGTTCTTCATGCATCTTTTTCCATCACTAAGTGGCTGGTAGAACAAATAATACATTCCTCCAAATGCTTTTGTCTTACCACATATACTACATGAGAAAATGTGTTGCTCTACAGATAAAAGATAAGCCAAGAAGAGAATGTCTTAGAAAACTTAAAATACATAGTTAACATTTTTTTAAAATAAAATGTTGACAAAATTATGTAGAAAGATTCTTTTGCTTCAGAACTACCATCAGCAGTTCTCCTTTCCTGGACATTGTATTATTATTATTATACAGGATTTATATAGCGCCAACAGTTTGCGCAGTGCTTTGCAATAAAAGGAAGACATTACAATTCAAGGCAAGATGGTAAGGAGGGCCCTGCCCTTGAGGGCTTACAATCTAAAAGGGGGGGGCAAGTGATACATGAGGAGGTAGCTGTGTGGGGATGAGTTGTTTGAGACATTTGGTCACGTTTGGTTTTAGTGTAGCTGCAAGAGTTGTCATGGCCAAACAAATCAAGCAGTATCCTAGGAGGGTGGAATATTTTACACTAGGGACGTCCCAATACCTGCTGGTACCGGTATCGGGGCCGATACAGGGCATTTTCAGGAGTACTTGTACTCCTGAAAATGCCTCGATGCCTAGATCAGATACCGGCCGTTTAATTTTTTTTAACTAGCTTCGGCCATTGACCCCCATATCCCCTCCTCTGGAATACCTCTCCACCAAACGATGCTCCCTCTCTGCTCTGACCTCTCCAGGAGTGTGACAGCATGGCGGGGGTAAGTGTTGTGTGGACAGTCTCTTCTCCCTGCTGGTGCTGGCTGCAGAGCTCTGTGTCCCTTTCACAGACCGCTGTAGCCAGCACGAGAAGGCAGAAGAGACTGCAGAAATCCCCACTGCCCCCCTCCCCCCTGTATCTTAGCTGCTGCTGCTCCTCCGTGTCCCGTCCTTTTCAACTTTATGAATTGGTTTCCTTTTGGTGATATATCTCAGTGTGAGATGCCCGTGCCCCTTGCTGCACAGCAGTTTTCACTCTCATTGTAAGAAGAGAATGTCCGTTAAGTGTGCTCACGGGGGAGAGAAGCTGTAAATCTTGCCTTCACACAGAATGGACATTCTCTTCTTTCATTGAGAGGGAAAACTTCTGTGTGGGTCTGGTGAGAGCATTATTAAACACATAAGGAGCATGAACATCTTACACTCAGATATACAATGTGATATACATTAGTCTGTATTGTTTTAGAAAAAATGTCACATGTCCCTTTAAGAAAAAGTATCGGTAATTGGTATCGGCAAGTACATGAGGGACAGTACTTGTACTTGGTCTTGAAAAAGTGGTATCGGGACATCCCTATTTTACACTTATAAAAAACATTTCAAGAATTAGTCCACTCAGAAGTGATATTTTGGTCATGTTCTGGCTTCCCACATACTTTAGTGAGGATATAATTACTTGTTAATTTGCTTACAGTGTAATGCATGCTACAATGTGCTACAACATTTTCTGCCTCTCTTTGCCTTTTGATTTTACTATTTGATCACTAATTTGGATTTACTAAATAAAGCAAGAGTCACATGTTAGTGAGAGCAAAATATCATTGATTGATTAGTATTAATACCTTGAAAAATGCAGGTGTGTATATGTGTATACTTTAGACAATCCCAATTTTCAAATAAATGATCTCAAAGGGGCGGAATGGCCATCTCTTTGGCCTGTGAATACACTACCATGCGCGCCCCCTACTAGCTGCGGATGAACATGCTCTGTCTCTCCCTTTAGGCCTCCCAGTCATGATGACAGTATGGAATTGCCTATTTTTATTAGCAGGTATGGCAAAAGGGGAATTGAAGATGTGCTTCTTTGGTGCACTTGAGACTGTGATGACTATGCACAGTAAACTGAACTGCAATAGTGTGCGGTGGCTAACAAAGGGCAGGTTTTTCCACAACTACAGAACAACAAGAACGACAGCACATTCATGCTGCTGACCCCCAAAAAGAAAAAAGAAAATGACCCTATGAAAATAATGTAAAAATTAAATATACCTCCTAAAAAATGTAACTAAAACCCTAGATCCCAAATCATCAACCCTACAGCATTAGAAGTTGTTTTAGGTGTTTGATATAAAATAAAAAAAGTGTAAAACTAAAAAAAAAAATAACCCAAGAAACAGGGGGAACATAGAGTAAAACAAAGGGAGGAACTAGCACAAACCGTCTCTCCCTCACACAGCTGTCATCTGTCTCTCACTAACTCCAACACAAACTGACAGAAGTATGCTGGGAGAGCTGACGTTTTGATAGATCTAAAGGAGATTTCTACAATCAGATTTGAATGCATTTGGTCAGGTTTAGTGTTGATCAGCAGTAACAAAAATGCTAAACCTATAAACCTATAGTTAACATTATGCTTTAAATGCAATATTTCAATATTTTCGCAGGAAGAAGGATTTTGAGACCAACTTGTTAATAAAGCAAAAGTAATAATATATAATTAATTCCAGCTGAACATGCATAGTTTAATATATTTGATAATATCATTCTATCACATGATATGTTAATTTGATGGAACATTTCGCATTTAAATTGCTCGCAAGTTATGAAATTATAAAGCAAATAGGCCTTGCACTTGGGTGTAATTGACTGTAGAAAGGATTTTATTTTATTGAATGTTAGTACAGTATATTGTCTTTGAATCCATTTTTCTATAAACCACTTTATATACTGCTATTTCTAAAGCAACATTTGTTTAATAAAACTTAAAAATTGATGCTAATTGCAAATATGCTTTGCGCTATTTGCCAAGAAAATGAGATGGCAATGTAACACAGGACATTTAACTTAAATTTTCAAAGTATTTAAGACTTGAACAAAATTTCAGCAAAGCTGATGTTAGGTTTCTCATAATGAATTAATTCACTGATTGCAAATGGCTCAGCAAAAATAGTCAGAGAAGGATTCTGTATAAATCTTCAACATTTCCCTCTTAATCTAATTAGAAGAAATGAGTGCTGAACAAAGTGCAGTTGCTCACACCTTATGTATTTCAATGTATTCAAACAAACTTTGGTTTTACATATTTTTATGAATGCAAAACTGAACGGTGGTGTTATTTTTCTAATATGATGTGAAGCCATAGTATACCAGGCTATTAACTGAAAAAATGTTCAAAGTGATTCTGTTGCTAAACCAAAAAAAAAAAAAACTGCTGACACATTTCCAGGTAGATTTGCAACATACTATTTAGTGCCGGATTTACTCTTTCTGCTGCCCCAATGCCAGGTTCCTCAATGCGCCCCCCTGTATGCAGGCTGCATACAAGTGATCTCGGCAACATCGCCAAGATCACTTGTACAAAATAAGTGGTGGCTTCCCCACTGCACATTTAGCCCTGCTTGCCTAAAGCAGGTCTAAATGTAGAAAACAAGTACCCGCCCGGTGCTCGGAACTGCATGTCCCGGGTGTCGAGAGATAGAAATTCCAAACCCCTGCTGCCCCTCTACTCCCTGCTGCCCCGAGGCCGGGCCTCGGTTGGCCTTGTGGAAAATTTGGCCCTGATGCTACTACTTGTCTCCACTGATTGGTCAATAGCAATAGTAATCAGGAAGTGCTGAAGCTTTAACTGTCAAAATAGCCTGGCAATCTGACATTTCTGCAAGTTTTCTGAGGCTGCTGCAGGTAACTGCAGGCAACACTTAAGGGCTGATATACAAGTCATTTGCAGAGCCTTTACCTGTGTGAATGACATTGTAGTGCATTACTGCCACTAGATGGAGTCAGAGAGCATAAGAACTATGCTTTACACTGTGCTTAATCAGCCTCTTAAAGAGTACATCAAGCAAAAAATTTGTTTTTCTAGTTTTGGATAGAGTGGGGAAGGGTTGGAACCCTTTTCGCAGGCTTTAATGCTATCCAGGGCTCTGTTACTTTCTGTCTTGCTGACAACGGTTTCATCACACAGGAAATTAATAAAAATATGCAACAGGTACACAAAAGTAAAAAACCTGCTTGTGATTCTAGCCTTCCCTTACTCTACTAAAGAAAAGCACATGTATTTCTGTTTGGGTTGCTGTTGAACAGGAAGTGAGGGGAAGTCTCCCTAATGGAGCCCCAAAGACCTGTAAAAACACAAAGGGGGGTTCTAACCCTTTCCCTATCTATACAAAACTAGAAAAAAACATTTATGGCTTGGCAATGTACACTTTAAGCTGGCCTTACACATTTTTAGTCAACTTCAACCATTTTCCATCTTCCAAGAATTGTACAAATGATGACAAGTAATCACTAAACACTAAGCAATCTACTACCAAACAGTTTGATTTGCAAGAGAATTCCACGGTTGTAAAGCCAAAACTGTACAATAAATTGACCGCTCCAATACAGTTACTTGAGAGAACAGAAAGCATCTACTGCTAAACTGCTATCAGATTTTACACAGGGTTTGATGAGGACAATTTTGATCCAACCTACTTGCAGTCAACTACCCCATTTTATGTCTTTGGTTGCTTTGGGAAGTTTGCTTGCTCTATAGAATTGCCCCATGTATGGCCAGCTTTTGCATCTGCATTTTCTACCTGCCATAACTTATTTCTATTTTTAGAAATAAGAAGAACAGAGCCCCTTGAGCCAGTGCCATGCTGTTACCAGTTTTACCTGTCCACTGGGGTGAAGCTTTAGCTGCAGCAGAAAATCATGCATTTAGTAGAAGTATTACTACTGCTTCCTGCTCAAAGCCATTGGTTGCTAGGACACTAGTGGCTGCTTGGGTCTTAGCAATCAATGATGCATCCCTGGCCCCATATAGCTGCTAGCCTGAAGACAAAGTGTCCCACAGTGTAGATCCACCATCAGTTATGCCATCCAGTGACATACTTTAGATTCATCATCATTCACGGTGAAAAACCAGTCCCACAGCCATATTTGGTCAATGACATCAGCCAGCATCCCAGCCCCTTTGTTTACTTTCACCCACCGGCAGGTTGGCATTTTTGTTTTGGCTGGTCCTCGGGACTGGTGTTCAAGGGGAAAGATGATGAATCTACATCACTTGATGACAGTGGATTTACACAGTGGGACTATTTTTTAAATAAAATGCTGTGTCAGTGGTGTCTATGTGTTTATTTATATTTATTTATTTATTTTGAATGTGTGATTATATTCCCCTTACTCATTCAAGGAGATGGAAGGACCAGGTATCTGGGGCCCCCTAATCTTGGAGGAGGGTTACAGATTCGGGTAAGCCCCCCCCACCCTTACAGCACCACATCCTTCTGGGGACCTATCAATAGTGCCTCAAGGTGCCTTGTCAGGGCAGACAGCACAGGAATTTACCAGTTCACAGGATTTCTGTCAGGATCAAGTACTTATCAAATGGATATAACAAAACCCTTTCAATCAAATATTTAACAGATTCAGAGCAAATAAGAGAAGTTCATTGTTAAGGTTTATATATGCTTTAAATGACTCTAGAGCCTTGAGTAAGGCAAGGACCCTTCCTTCCCAGAATCTTATCACCCTATTTCAGTACCAAAAAGTCCAAATCATGTGTCCTCTTGCCTTCCAAAAGGAATGTCTATGTAAGGTATTCAGCCATTTTAATTATAATTCACTAAGTTGCACTTACCACCTTCAATAATATATATAAGTGTTGATGTGCTAAGTAGCTGCAACTGTTTATCATGCCCACAACAATACAAGGTAAAGCATAAAGGGCATTTTTTAGACATACATATTTTGTAAAATAACAGATGCGGCATAACTCTCCCATGTCACTATTGTAGAACAATAGTACAACATAAATATATCCAAACTGATAAACAGTAAGCACTTAAAAGTTATTTATTGTGTCATGATAATTGAAATCAGGCTCAAATACTCTTGAAATATGATTGATATTATTAAGTGCTATCATTATTCTCATTCCAAGCAGTCATGAAAAAAAAGTCAACCGAGGAATATTAATTTAACTCATGCTCAGCTATATTGAGTAAAATTACTCTGAACATAAATAATACTCCAGATATCTGTACAGAAAACTGAAAAGTCAGCTGTCCTCTCCAAAGGGCACCCTATAGCACATTTTGCTCACCAGACGTTCTTGTCATTTCCAGCTGTGTTGGTTTTATAATGGACACTCTACTTATTAAGTGTGACGGACACTGAATGCCAGGGTATTTGATGTCATCTAAAGTGACAGGCTTTTTGTCATAATATATCTCTTTTGTTTCTAGCCAGGAAGAAAATGAATAAGAAAAAAAAAAAGGCCAAGGTTGTAAACAATCGTATCTGGCGAAAAAAATGGATGGCTTTTTTTTATTCTCAGTTGCCTAAGTGCTCCATAAGTAAATACTAAAGTCCTACCCACCATCCCATTTTACAGATAAATAGTTATTTAGTAATGTATATGCGCTAGCGGAGTGTTAAATGGTTTGTTGAAACCTATTAGGGTACACAAGATGATAAACATAAATTATAGCTAATATACTGCACCAGTGATTTTTAAACATAAAAATTACTGACTCTGTAAAAACACACTTGAGTCACCGTAGCAGCATAATAGCACTAATCCCTGTTTATCCAAGCGTGTATTTTTCAAAAACAACACAAACCTCTAATAAATGGTTTGGCTTCACCTTGACAACTTACGCGGGTTATTGCCTTGTTCATGCCTGGATAACCATGTGTTATGACTTAAATGTTCCTTAATATCAATTTATAGCTTAAAGAAAAAACCTGAATAACACAGTGTACATATGGTTTAATTTATTACTGCAAAACAATCGTTTTGGACTGAAGATATTTTCTCTTGATGCATCTCGTAGAAATTCTGTTCACTGGAATTCTCAGTAAAGCAGATTTTTTATGTAACAATAAATGAAGCCAGTACGGCTAATTGCTGTAAAGATTTCCAGAAGATGGATCTATTTGGTTTATTTTTCAATCAAGAGATTTCTTTAATACTGCTTTTATTTCTGAATTTTCATTCCTCCAATTTGATTTTACAGTAGCTAGGGGAATTTATCAAAGTCGTTCCCAGTTTTGCATCAGTACTAAACTTACTTGAGTTTTTCACAGCAAATATTTTTATAACATGCAATATTGTCGTTGCAGTTATTATTCCTATGGATCTTCAAATCTCAATGAAAAGCTTTAGCAAATATTAATAAACCGACTTTACTTGAGAACAAGTAAAAGATGTTACTCAAGTGAACTGCAGGTGATAGTTTAGAATAAACAGCGTGAGGTTTTCTGAGTTCAACAGGCACTAAACAGCTCCCCCATTTTAAACTGTACTTTTATGGGTTCCTGAAATTAACTGGGTAAACCCCTGAAATTTAGCACATAAGCAGTTACTCATTTTTTTTCTGGGAATAAGAACAGCAATTATTTTCACTTCAAAGGGAGTTTATGAACTTTTACTATAAATGTGTTCTGAGGTTACTCTATTGCTCATGCAGCAGCTGTGGTAAAAAAGCTACTGTAACAGCTACTGCTTTATGGTAATGTATATGTGATGACTCCCAATTTACCACCACTACCAGCTCCCTTTTTCATTGACAACAGTGCCAACACAGGGCAAGATTTCCAATTCTTACTATCTAGAGCATCTGTTGAAACTTAGCTAAGAATAGACCAGCAACATATTCTTTATCATGTTGCCAATAATAACTATGGCTAAGCTATGGACATTTAAATATTAACATTTTCTTAAACCCTTCCAACATGCAATTTGTTTATAGATGTTCCTGAGTATGATGCCCCATTGCAAGCATACATCTAGAAATGCTCTCCCCTATAAGCACAAGCAACCCACACTTTGCTTGGCTGCTCACTCTCAATTCTGGCTGTCACAGCTGAAGTCCCCACTGATGATCGGGAACCTTTCAGTGTGGTTCCTGAGCATGTGACCAATACGTCAGATCTAGCATAGTGCTAACATAAGGCTCCAGTAACAAAAATAGAATCCTTCAGCCTGCCGGTGAACACTACCACCTTCAGGATGCAGTGTTCATTTGCAGTGACATCTTTTAATAGTGTAGCAGTCAGAATGATTTTCACTATTTAAAATAATAATACATTAATTTAAAAAAAATTTGTTGACATTTTGTGCATTTGCCAGTTTTTTTTTATTAAAATGGTGTACCAAATGAAAGCTCTGTATGTTCTTTTGAAAGAACATAGCGCTAACAAGCAGTAGATGAGCTTCAAACTAAGCCCCCACTGACCTCTGCAGCTAATTGATCCCCATAGTTTAAAGCAAAATCACTTTTCGTTTTTGCAGCTTAGCTCATTCTACTACCCCCTCCCAGCTATGACTTGCCAGGCTGCCAGCCATGTATTCTCTGATGTACACTTTGGGAGGTGGGGCAGAGTGCTGAGACACAGCTTTGAATTTTGAGAAGGAATTTCCCCACAGCGTATTTACTGGTTGTTAGCAATACATAAATGTCCTGGCTACAGGTTCAATTTAAAGTAGATGTGAATTCATTTACAAAAATCTCATATAGTCTTTAAAATATTAATACAAATTCAAAAGTAATTTTCAATCTTTTAATCTCTTCATTAAAATAATACCTGATAAACCTGCCATAAAGGCTCTTGTTTAAGCATTTCATGATTTGGGTTAACAATGCTATGTCCCTATGTCCAAGCAGAAATATCAGCAAATGTTACTTTTAGGGCTCATACACACAGGCGCAACTAGAGAAGTATAGGCATACAGAGTAAAATGTGCCCGTATTTGAGATACCCGGGAGCCTCAACTGCTGTGTTTTTCTGTCCATAGCATTGTATGGACAGAAAAGTCTGTTCGCGGGTATATGTGTGTAAATGCCGCAACAGAAACTGCACTGTTATTCTGCTGGAGAAATTCGAGGAAGGTAGATTTTTAGGGCACTGCTTAGACACAACTAAAATATGTAAGTGTTCCTCTAAGAAACTAAATCTGCATTTTGTGGGTTCAGGTCCACTCTAATTCTTTCTGCTATCACTGGGTCTTATCAGATACTGTATTGAAAAATTCAATTTGGTTCGGTTGGGATATTTTGTTCGGTTCGGTTCGGGTTTCGGACAAAATCTGAATTTCGTTAGTTTCAGATGAGTTTATGAATATTTGTTGCAAATACCACAGAAAACCATATACAGATATTAATACAGAAGCTGAATCTCTTAGACCTGAATGGCATTCGGGATCCGAATTTCCGAAATGCATTCAGGAGCTCCTGAATGCCATTCGGGTCTAGGAGCCTTAGCTTTAGTAATATATGTACATGGCTCCCAGACCCGATTGGCATTCGGGAGCCCCCGAATGGCATTCGGGAGCCCCCGAATGCAATTCGGAAATTCAGATCCTGAATGCCATTTGGGTCCAGCAGCTTTAGTATTATATGTATATACTGTATATGACTCCCATGTTGCCGTAACGAAAATTCGAGTTTAGACCCATTTGGATGCATTAAACCGAAAAATACATTTGATTGGCCAGAAAAGTCACATGTCCGATTCAGTTTTGTTTTGAACGATATTCAGACGGGATCTGAAATTCAGAAATGGAAATTCAGATTTGGACTTATTCAGATGCATTGGCATTCGGAAATTTGGATGTGTCCGAATGTCCGAATTTTGTTTCGAAACAAAACGAATCGCACATGTCTATTGAAAATGTGACCACTTCTATTTTATTTTTGCTGGAAGCTGAAAACCAGACAAACAGCTAAATACATAGCTGAAATAAAGGATTTTTTATTTGAGCTCAACCAGTCCTGAGATTTTTAGTTGCTGCATTTTAATAACACCTGGGCTGGGTTCACACTATTGTACTTTCCTATCTGCCTCTGGTTCAGCTTGAATTAGACAAATCACTTTCTTCATTAAGTCCATGCTCAAATATAGTATTCTAGTAGTTCATATGTTTTCTAGAAATAGATCTGCTGTTGCCAATGTTCTGCTTGTACATTGACCATTACTGCTTTTCATTAGCCTCTTTCTAAAAGATACATCCTCTCCATTTTTTAACAACTTGCTGCCAGGAGCAATTTCTTACATTTGCACACACATGATAGAATCTGACTTTTTTGGCTAGAAAACAGCTTCAGACCCCCAAATAATGATATATTTTCTGAAAGCAGAGGCCCTGTAGAATAAAAAGATGCTAGTTGCAATTTTTTATGTTGCACAGTAGTTGTGCAAATGTTATTAAACAAGCATTTTTAGGAAAAAATACACTAAAATGAAATGTAGTGCACGGAAACAGAATATAATGCCCAATTTTTTGGTAAAATATAAACTATGAGGTCACGCTGGGTAAATAGATACCAAACACCAAGCCTTTAAAATTGCGTGCATCCGTGAAACCGCAAAAAAAGACAATAACCAAAATTTCCAATTGGCGACAATTTAAACGCTTTGATGGCTCATCAGTTTAGTGCTAACAGTGATTGATGGCTCTAGAATTATTGCTCTAACTCCGACGCTTGTGACGATATGTAACATGTGTAGCGCAATTTATGTTTTTGCACGTAGGCGCATCCGACGCAGGTTTGCGTTGTATGTGCGTGCACATTGGGGCGGGGAACCATTTTTTTTGCATTTTTAATTTTCTTTATGTTACCTTAATTTTTACAAATATATATATATTTTTTTTACACTCAACTTTATTGCTATTGCATAGGGGGCTAACAAGTCCCCCATGCTATAGCAAATATAATGTTACAGGTTTACAGCTTTATGGAGACATCAGGGGTCTTTCAGACCCCTAATGTCACCTAGGGACCCCAAAGAAGCTGATGAAGCAGAGATCTGCTTCATCAGCTTCTTCTTCTGGCTCTAGTAACCAAGAGAATGCGCTAAGTGACAACGGAAGTGATGTAATGCACATCACTTCTGGGTCCAGTGATCAGGGGAGAGATCCTGGAAGCCGCTGAAATCTCCTCCGATCTATCAGGGGAGACCCTCCACGCTGGTCCCGGGCTCACACAGGGGACAGTGCAGCCCGGGAAGCCGACGACAGCACCGGCAGCGGCAGAGGGGGGGGCAACACTGAACAAGCGATCTGGCGCCTGTACAGGCGCCGGATCACTTGTATTTAAATAGCAATCGCGGGCTGTTTAAAACGGTACCAAGAACACAGCTGCAGCAGTTTTGATATAGGTTCTTGATATAACCACTTCCAGCAGAGGATGTACATTTACGTGAACCCGCTGGTTAACATTGTGATGTTGTACTCCTCTTTAACCTCTAGTCTTCTTAGGAGCCCACTCCTGTTAGTGAGGTGACTGTTTACCACAATAAGTTGAAATCTGAAATGCAGAATCTGGAAACTGAAGGTTCTAAGTGGTTTCATAAACAAGACAATTGCCCCTTTTAGCACATCTCTTGGGATAAAATGTCCAAAAGTTCTGATAAAATGACTACCACGTAGTATGTATTATACTAGAGAAGAGGCTATTGAAAGCTATATGTTGGAAAGCTGCTGCAGACAGGACTCTTACCAGTCTAGATGGCGCTTGACATATAGCTGAGCCCTTTTTGTTTTAATTAGAAACAACATGAGCACAGAGACAATTAATTACATCATAACCATTGTATATAATACAAGTGTTAAACAATATTACCACCGAGCTGCAGAACTACTAATCACAGTACATAATGTATAAGAATGGTTTTGCACCTATGTCTATCATCCCTACTCAACAACTACTTCTCATATAAGTCCCATCTTCAATTAATTGCATTCCAGTCCCTTTCCAGGGTTTACTCACACATCTGCAGAGGAATGACATGGAAGCTCCTAAATCTGTATGTGCAATGGTTGCAATGTATAAAAGTGCCCCCACTACTTGCCTATACTGTTTCCAACTTGGAGCTGGTTGAGAGACATCATCTCTTCATATGCAGCTTAATTCCACTTTTGCTTCTCATGAACAGGTAAAGCTTTTGCATTTTTCCCCATAACTCTAGCTCGGGCTGTGGCACTGTACAAACCACTGTACAAATGATAAGCGTCTAGCTGGGATGCCCTTATTGGATCTTGCAGATTTCCTGGCTAAGGTTGCAGGTGGTTCATCTTCTTTCTTTTCACAGGATAAATCAGTGATGTTCTGTTCTTTTTCCTGCAGCACGGTTTCCTGCAGCACTGCAGCAACTCCAGGACTTTTAAAAATTAACCCTTGCAATGGGGCTATCCCCCCCCCCCGCACTGCACTGCTCATTTTCTAGGGGGCAAAAATAAAGAATAAATACTCACCTGATCCTCAGTTCCCCAGGCTCCAATGGTCTAAGGACCCGTGACATCATCACATCTAATAAAGGTCTATCTGACATGATGAGGTTGAGGGACATACCACAGTGAAGGAGTAGGGAGGTGAGCTGTCAAAGCTGCAGGACCACGGATTAGGTGATCATTTCTTCCTTATTTTCACTCCTGGACCAAAATGAATACTTAACCCTTGCAGTTTGGGGGTAGCCTCAGTGCAAGCGTTAGGATTTCCCGCTCGCGCACCCGCGCGGCGCGCCCGAGCGGGCGGATGTAACAGGACGTGTATACACGCCCAGTTACATCCAAGAAGCTCCCGGCAGGCCGTGTATACACAGCGGCTGGCCGGGAGGTAGTTAAAAATCCAAAAATCCTGTAGTTCTTCTTTAATATGAGAATATACCTATTCTTTCCTGGAGTCTTAGTGTTCTGTCCCAGCTACATGTTACCCTGTGGCCTGCATAGTACGACGTGCAGCTAAACCCTCCCATTCTACAATAAGCCAGACTGGATGAAATCTTGAAGCTTTATTAACAAAACC
>NW_017306272.1:318086-319347 GCF_000935625.1 Nanorana parkeri
AACAAAACCGGGGGGGGGGGTGTAAAACCGGTGAGAAGAACATGAAAACATACAATCATCATATAAACATGTAAATATAATGTAAGCTTACAAATACAGAGCAAAAAAAGTCCATCGATACCTGCAATGCTGCCTAAAGGGAATTGGACATTCTTCCTCCAGACGTGTGCTTAGGATGGCATTGGATTTTCTTCTGTTCTAAGATGGAGGCTGAGGTTCCCCGAACTCTTATTTCCTTCTTCTTCAAACTAAAGGGTGCTGGGAGTTGACTATAGAAAAGGAGTCTGTGCTGCTGTAAATAAAGATGTTTCTCTTTAGCACCATCTTGTGGCCAATTTTGTTATGGCAGGTAGGTAAGTCAATAATTCCTACCTGTTAAGAACACTAAGCTTTCATAGGACTACATAGATCTGAGTGAATCAAGTCCAGGAGCTGTCAACTATTGTTGCAACTATTGGGAAAAGATTTCCTGTTCCTTTTTACTTTTATGGAACCGGTACACTTAATTATTTGACTGCATGGGTCAATGTTTATGCCACAGATATGGTGATCTTTAGCTAGCTGTTTAATATTCTCAGGATTCAAGACAACAGTGACAGGTGTGAATACAGTTCAAATGTTTTTCCTCTCACTGCACTTCAGCTGATACAAGTTATCTGTGATTTTACTCTTAGCACATATGTGGCTTACTTTTGTGATAATACGGGTGTTACCTCTGAATATCACTACATATCCTTGCTTGGTGAGCATCTTCACTGACAATAGGAACATATAGTACAACTTTGATAGGTATCTTTATGGTGACTGTTTTGGATAGAGGGCAGTGTAGATAACCTTTGCCTATTCCTTCTGAAGCCATATACTGTCCATTAGCTGCTGTTATTTTTCTGTCCTGCTTCATTTAAGATGAGTGAAAAAATATTTGTCATTGTTCATATGACTTGTTGCTCCAGAGTCAATGCACCAGTTGAAAAATGATGAGGCACCCTCTTGGAGTAAAAAGGCATACTCAGTATCTGAAGCATATTCTATTTCTTCTTTAACACTTTTGGCCTTTTGTTGTTTAATATTTTCTATTGTGAATAAAATTTGGGTTAATGAGGTTTGCAAATCATTGCATTCTGTTTTTTGTAGATTATACACAGCGTCACAACTTTTTTGTTAATCGGGTTGTATTAACCACTAACCAAATATGAGAATGCCTGGTGCACATACAGTATGTCTGTATAAACAGCTAACAATAATATATATATATATATAT
>NW_017306272.1:319932-325453 GCF_000935625.1 Nanorana parkeri
TATATATGTATATGTATTATATATATATGTGTGTGTGTGTGTGTATATATATATATATATATATATATATATATATATATATATATATAAACACAATATATAAATAGATACAGAACACAGATGAGACAAAACCATGGAACAAAGATAATTGGAGGGTCATTTTACTATAAAGGACAGGTCTTTGTCTCCTTCATTCATCTAGAGACATCTTCCTCTATAAGAGCAGTCTTACACTGCCTGAAAATGAAAGAATGATCTTGATAGAAATGAAAATGTAAATTTAAGAATTAACCTTTTTAATCTATGTTACTATATAAGTAAGCATACAGTAAGTTGCTTGAAAACCTAATTTAGTGCTTTTGGTCCCAATATGCATCAGATGTTAATTTGTGTAATGCATTGAGCTAAAATCTCTCAACATATAAATCTCCCTTGGTTACATGGTTAAAATGTTCGGCATTAGTTTTAATTCTGAATCATGTAAGACTTAACACTTAATATATTAAAGTGGTCCGCAGGCACCTTTTCGTGGATGGGCCGCTGTAACATCTTGAAGCAAACTGTTCTTCCTCGCCTCCTCTACCCACTTCAAGCTCTCCCAATCCAGATACCCTCTTCCTTCTTTCGGAAGCTGAGATCCCTCTTCACTACCTTTGTTTGGGCAGGCAAACCCCCCAGACTCAAATACAACTTCCTACGTCAACCCAAACAATCTGGTGGGATGGGTCTGCCGGTTATACACCTGTACTACATTGCCGCCCACCTGACCCGTGTAATAGACTGATGCCGCCATCTCACTTCAAAGCTCTGGACCGGCCTTGAACAATCTCTCTCTCCCACGCCGCTGTTGGGACTCCCTTGGTGCTCCTCCCCTTTACCTCCTGCAATCCGTTCCCACCCCACCATAATGCCACATTGATGGTGGTCCGTTCCGCGTTTCTCACTATTCCCTGTCGCCTTCCTCCTCTCCTATGATCCCAGTCCTGGGCAACCCAGCCTTTCCTGCGGGGATAGATAACAAACACTTTCTTAAACTCGGTAATTCAGGTAAATCCAGAGCTCTCCATTTCTTAAACGGTACCTGCTGGCTCTCTACGTTCACCTCAGCCTCTAACCCCGACTCTGCACCCCTAGACTCATGGCGTACTATGCAACTGACCCACTTCCTAAGATCTCTCCCACCCATGCCACAATTCTCCAGAACCTTGTCTCCATTCGAAACA
The DNA here is from genome assembly GCF_000935625.1 of Nanorana parkeri. NCBI lineage: Eukaryota > Metazoa > Chordata > Amphibia > Anura > Dicroglossidae > Nanorana > Nanorana parkeri. Next base: position 321,156 of record NW_017306272.1, read on the forward strand.
AATACCAGGAGTCCGAAGCAACAAATACCAGGAGTCCGGATACAAACTTGTCACCAGGTTGTACAGGACACCACAAATTCTCCACTTCATGTTCCCCCAGACACTGGCCACTCTGTGGCGCTGTGATGCCCCATCAGCGGACATTCTACACATATTCTGGTCATGCCCCACACTCCGTGCCTTTTGGGACCAAGTACACGCCACCACTCAGAAATTCACCGACCTCCCGGTTCTACGGGACCCAGCCTTCTTCCTCCTGCATCATAATGTCATACCGGTTAAGTCCTACAAACAATCTGTCATACGCCATCTAATTAATGCTGCCCGGGCCTGTGTCCCGGCGCTCTGGAGGAGCACTGAACCCCCCACCATGCACCAATGGCTTGATTGTATACACGACATTTACCTTATGGAAGATCTTACCAGCTCCCTCAATAACACCCCCGACAAATTTAGAGCCACCTGGTTTTACTGGATTGAGTTTCTCCATTCTCCAGCCTATTAGGCCCTACGTCAAGGCTCTGGAGCGTGACTTACCAGGCTAGAACTCCCTTCTACCCCCCCTTGCTTATAGATATCTCCACCCCCATCTTGTCCCCTTCTCACCCTCTTCCAAATGACCTCTTCCTCCCCCCACCCCCCGGAATACTGCACTTCAGACCTTTGAAATTGTGACCCCGACTCACATGTGAGATGATGGGCCCCCGTTCACTAGCTCTGTAATGCTTTAGACCCTCTCATGATACAGGGGCTATACACGACAATCTCACACTTGTACCTCTTCACTACCATCTGGGTCTAAATTTGACATTTAATTTTCCGTAATATTCGTTTGTATGCTTTCTAATATGCTTTCTTGTCATAGAAAACACTGATTGCTTATCCCCTAGGCACTGTAGTGTTATGCAAAGACTTCCTTAGGAACATAGACAGGTAGGAATAAAAACATAATTTGTTAAATATGTTTTTACCTGTTAACTTTAAAACAGGTAACATATCTAAAGCTAAACTCCAGACATAGCTACGCCTTTCCACCCCTCATACCACCTCTAAACTCCCTGAGTTACTTTAAAAAAATTAAATGCTCCAAATACTCGCCTAAATCCATGGCCATGTGAGGCACCAGGTCCTGAGTCTTTTCTCTTTTTTTTCTGCAGAGGAAAAGGGTCTTTCTTTTTTAGTGTCTATGTCACTGCCTGGGTGACGTGGGTGCTTCCTATTGACCAACAAGTGGTGGTGATAATACCTTGTTCAGTAATACAATTGCCTCCAGCACATGACAATGGAGTGCACATGCATATTTCTATAGGGATCATCTCAAATGCAGACAATGTGGGTGATCAATTAAGTAAAAATACTGCTGGGAATAGTTTATATGGAAGATAATCACGCAAAGACGTTAGGAAACTATACATAGAAACAAGTTAAAAACAAATAATCCAAATTAATATTTACATAGATTTGTAAATAGCTTCACTCTATCCCCTTCCAAGCCCCACTTTCAATTTTACAGTGTAAAGACTACTTACATTGTAAAGCGCTGCACAAACTGTTGGCGCTATATAAATACTATGTAATAATAATAATAATACTAACATGTTAATGAAAGTGGAAAAATTGATCTGCTGGCAACATCAAGTAGTAATAAAACAGATGGGGACTCATTTTTGATCGACATGTATTGAAGCTATGCATTGGGGCTGACATAGATAATGTGGTATATGCAGAACAGGATCATCTGTAAAGCAACCTAGGCAGGAGTCTAAGGCCCAGTGCATGCCCAGTGTGCCCATCTAATATTGCTATGCTCCTGTAGGAAACCAAGGAGATAGGGCAATTAGTTAAAGCTGTGCACCTACCTGTCATTTTATAAGGGAGGATTGGTGTCTGATGAAATGGGCTATGCTAGTGCAGACAATGTTAATGGGACAGCTTCTCTGTGCCTATTGTAAGCCTTTTAATAGAAGGGATCATGGGATCAAGGCTGCTAACATTCATAAGGACCCATTCTGCCTAATCTGTCTCTGTGTATATGTCCATGATTTATGTGTCTTTGAATTCAACAGCCTGGGCTATTGAAACTCCAACATTTCCATCCATGAGGCTAGCAAAGTTACATTTGCTAAAACATATTTTTTTTAAAAAGACTAAAAGAACATTTGAAAGGTAAAACTAAAATACATTTTAGAATTGGAGTATTATAAGCAAGGAAAAATAAAACAAATGTCAGACAGGGTCACAAGAGCAGAGGATATAATGGACCAGACGAGAGTGTGACTGCTGCGAGCAGGAGGGTGCCTTGAGAAGCAGAAAAAGAGGATGTTAACAAGCTGTTATAAGCTGATGGATCATTTACAAATTGCACAGTAGGAGAGAGCTGCACTATTCACACCTATAATAGGAGCAATTAAGGAAGAAAAAATATTACCTAAAGGTCTTGTTTGATAAGGGGTGTCCCATTAAAAGGCATTAAACCCATTTATTTTAATAGAAAGAAATCTGTTGCCCAATATTTGCCCTATTAAGGTGCATGGCCTGATTATCCGCATCCAATTAAAATGGCACACATTGCACAAACTCATCTGTTCAGTTTGCTCTGTTGGAATGTATAAAAGGTTTTCCTTTCTAGTCTTGAGAGTAGTTTGTCTAAACAAGGCACTTTATGAGATGCTGTAACTCTAGCTGATCTTTGCCCAGGAATGTCTTGGGTCATGATGCAGGGGTTGTACCCCCAAATATTGTAGGATGAGGGTGTCATAAAAATGGGAGCGGCAGGGCCCCATTCTTCCTCTGATCCCAGCTGCAGCATCTATTGTTAGCTTTATTTTTATGCATCCAACATTTCCTGATATAATATTCTGAATTATTTAGAATTTAGAATTTTAGAATATTTAGAATTTATCTGAAGATAGACATCATATTGGCAGAGAAGGAACATGACTATAAACACAGCCATAAGTTATTTATATAATTAAATAAATAAAATAAAGTTTAAAGAAATAGTAAAAAGTGTAAAAAAAAAAATAAAGCTGCAGATTTGTTTTTCACCCTAGGGGGGTAATTTTTTTTAACCTCCTCATGATAGGGATGTTCAAAGTATGTTGCTGTCACTAAGTGTGACACTTAATGACGGTGACATTTTATGCCAGGTGGCCACTTTTAGCTTTAGCTTTTAGAGAACAAAGATGAAAATGTTAGGTTTTAGTTTTAGGCCGAGTCGAACAGAAAAATGTATAAAAACCCCAGGAATGTGAGGTTTTTCCAAATAAAGGACAAATAAATTAATGTATTTATTGCATTTTTTTTAAAACATACTACAAATCAAAACTGGGCAAAAAAGTGTTTTCTTTATGTTTTTTCCTCTTTTTATATATTTTATTTGTCGTAAGTGAGGCATAGGTTAGTAAATCACCCCCAATATATAATATGTGTGGGTGCACTTTGAAAGAAAGTATATTACTGACGTGGAAGAATCACACAGCAAAAATGTCAAAAGTGTGTCGGTCATTTACGAACAGAAACTAAAAACAAGCTCAGTCATGAAGGGGTAAAAGTGCCACTGCTCTCTGCAGGACAAAAGGCGTATGTCATTGACCAAGGGGAGTGCTTAAAGATGCAGATGAGGGATGAGCAATTGACATCTGAATCAAAGTAAACATTTGCATATTTGTTTATTCTGTTTAAGCTTTGGAGAAACAACAGTGTGTTTTTGAAATAGGATGGAGGGGCTGGTGATTCACTTTAGTTGTCAACATATTAGGATATGGTCCTGCTCAGAAGAAGGAAAACAGACAAGTGGTAATAAAAATGACTCAATTTTTGAACCTCTGCTTTAATCTTTCACTTATGGGTCTACACAGCTATTTCCCTCTGTACTTTTACCGAAATCTAATGACGTATATCACTAAAGAACTTTACACACACAGGAAGTTTATAACTGCAGCTGTGAAAACCAAAATTGCCTTTTAAACTGAATGCTCTATTTTTGGATGTCTCCATTGTTCCTGTGTGTATCAGGTAGGAACTTCCAGCACGTACGTTTCATGTTTTTTTTTACTTAGAATGTTGTGTTAAATAACACTAAAAGTGTCAATTAAAAGACTGAATGCCTATGTGGTATGTGTTTCCTGTGTCATGTATGTTGGCATAAAGGCTTGATCGTTTGCCTGCAGCTTTGAATGTTAGTGTTTGCAATCATGTTTACACTATGCAGTGTGTTTGATGATTATTAGCAAACATATAATAAGCATTTTAATGATATTTACATAGTATTATTTATATTATATATTATTGTTATA
>NW_017306272.1:325695-338195 GCF_000935625.1 Nanorana parkeri
AGGAAATTTGTAGCTGCCAAAATCTACACAAATGTGGAAATCATGTATTCCTTTTTATAATGTTATGTGCAAATCTACATCTACCTGTATATGTAAGGGTATTGAGACAGTTGCCTTATAACATAAGCTGTTTTTATAAAGGGACTTGTAGTTCTATTTAAATACAAATATTGTACTACAAAAGTCATAATATCCCACATTTACACTGCAGGTTTAACACTGTGGATTGTAAAATATTAAATAATTATAGTGCTGCTTTTTGCTTCATATTTAAAGTGTATCTAAAGTCTTTTTTGTTTGTTTGTTTGTTTGTTTTGGATAAGGTTAGGAAAGGTTAGAATCCCTAGAACAGGTTTTCATTGCTGTCTGTGTCCCAGCTGGGGAGATTTACTCTTCCTATCCACCCTGGTGGTCATTGTCACCTGACTGAAAGAGAAAAATCAAAAAGTTTGAGTTGTAATGGAGCAGAAATAGAAGGAAAATTTTCCAAAGGGAACATCTGTTCCAGTGACAAGCAGCTCTTACTTTGGAGAGCTCTCTCCAGTTGAGGCAGAAAGTGAACAGAATGTGTGAGAGAACACCTGTATAATTTTGTGGGTTTTCAATCCAGAAAGACTACCAAACTTGTATACTGGGCCAACCGTGAGAAAAACATTTTGTTTCTTGAAAAAAGATAATATAAGGTTAAATCTATATTTGTTAGTACTGTAAAAAAAAGAACAATAAATATGATTAAAAAAAGGGATATATATATAAAGATATATACAGTACATAATTAGATAGAAAACATGACTCATGACAGTTCTTTTTTCTGGCGGCTTAATGAAAAAAGGTAGGCTAAAGGAGGCTAAATGGTGTAGTTTGTTTCTTTATTTTGGGCCTATTTCAGTGCACTGCCTCAATGAAAATTGTTTTTGATAAAGTCTATTTGAAATGGTGTGGCCTCACAATGAGCCCAGTATTATTAACTGCCTGGTCTCTCCTTCTGAAATTGAAATCCTTTAGAAAGGCTTAAATACAGTATGTTCAATATGTTTTGTCTTCTGTCTCAGGAAAAACAGTGTATTTTTCTAGCAGCCTATCTAATCTCTGAAATTGAATCCTGTTAAAAAGCATAAGTCATACTGTGCAGAAAATCTGTTCAATTTTTTTCTCTTCTGTCTCTGAACAAAAATGCTGTAATGAAATCTGCCTGCTCTCTCCCTCTGAAATTGCATTCTAGCAAAAAAAAAAAAAAAAAAAAGTATATACTCTCCTGCAAATCTTTAATATTTTCTGTTTTCAGTCACAGAAAAAAGGGACAATGTTTTAATAACGTATGTAATCAGCTTGCTCTCTCCCTCTGAAATTGCATCCTAGCAAAAAAAAGTACAGACTGTGCATAAAATCTGTACAATATTTCTGCCTCCAGTCTCAGAAAATAGACAATGCAATTTATTATTTAAAGATGAAATCTGATTGATATAACCGTCCGAAATTGCATCCAAGCAAAAAAGGAGTACATATTGTCCAGCAAATCTGTAAAGTTTTTTCTGTCTACATGTCAGAAAAAATACACTGTCATTTTTAATTGCTTGATAAAATCTGCCTCTCTTATTGTGGACTAGTAACAGTGCTTACGTGTTGTGCAGCATGTCAGTGCAATATTTCTGGCTCTTGATTCTGACATTAATAACTATCAATTTTTCACAATAAAAACTGTCTCATCTCTCCCTCTAACATAGTGGCCTCAGAAAACCTGCTCACATAATGTGCAGTAATTGTATATAATATTTCTGGCTGCTGTGTTTGAAAAAACACACTCTAATTGCTATTTCTTGATTATAAAAAAAATACCCATTGCTCCCTCTTACACTGCTGTCCAGTGCTCAGTCAAGTTACTTACATACTCTCCAGCCACTGTGCTTTATGTCTGGCTATTGTCTCTGCAACATGGCAGTGTCATTTTTATTTTGGCATAACAACTACCAAAATCTCTAGAATGTAGGTTTGTGGTTTTGAGGTGTTTGAGGTACATTTGGTGTTAACATTTTAATAAACTTTGTACATAATACAGTGTGGTACAAAAAGGAAGATCACAAGTTATGCTGTGAAACTTGTTTTACTGTTTGGTGATTGAGATTGAAATGTATTAAAATTTCCAAAGTGTATACCTTTCAATTGACTAGTTCATGTGTTCACCGAACACACAAACTATCAGGGCGTTGGGCAGGCTGTTTGCACCCTGTGAAGCCCTAATTGGCTAAAGGCTTGCACCTGACCTTGGGGAAAGTCTCTGCAAGACTTTCCCTAATCAGGGGACAGATAACTGTGAGAGCCATGATTGGGCAAAGTCATGAGTCCCCATCTTTTATATTTTACCAAAAAAACTTGCTCATAATAACTGCTTCATAGCATAATGTATGGAACACAATTTTTTTTTAATTTGTAACTTTTTCTTTATGTAGTAAAAAATAAAAAATCCCAGTGGTGATTAAATACCCCCAAAAATTATATAAAATGTATTTCAGTACAGCGTTGCATAAGTGAATAAATGTCAATCAAAGTACCACAGCGCTGAATACTGAAAAATGTCCAGAACAGGAAGGGAGTTTAACACAACGGTCTTCAAGTGGTTAACTGTATTGATAGCTGCTATTAGTGATAAATACTGTATATTCAATATTTTCTTAGTAGACATTAACATCAAAATCCAGTGCTATGTAAATGGACTGCTTCCCCTCCAAATACACATATCACACTTTCAACTTTATAAGGCTATTTATAACGTTTATTGACATATCCAGATTAATTGATGCAAACATAGCTGGCTACAGGTGATTTACTGATAATATTGATAGAGTTTGGTATGATACATAACCAATATTAATGGCCTCAGGCGTAATAGATTGCAAGTTCTCTTCCATGTATGCCTAATCAATAGGAATACTCAGCACCATTACCAATATCTCACAGAGTGCCCTTAGAAATCATGTAATTTTATAAAAAACTTATTCTATTTTTCCATGAATATAAATGCAACAGGGTGTATTTGCTTGCGAATCAAAATATTAAAACTGCATTATATAAATGTGCATAAGCAGTTATGGGTGAATTAGGTGCGTTTCCCAATTGCATCTTCCCTGAAAAAGCTTACCTACCTCCTGCAGCCAATCAATGGGATTGAAGTGGATGGGAACTCTCTTATATAAAAATCAAGCTCACAGACTCAAGTTGCCATTTCAATTACTGTATAGGAGGAAGATTGTAGTGGGTTTTCGTTCTAGGCAGAGTGGCAGGTTAGGAGCATTTCCAGTTTTTTTACTTGGAAGAGAAGCTGTCCAAATATTGCAACACTAATACAGATAACAATACCTCAGCGTTCCTTAAGAAAGCTGTTTTAGGCTCTGTTAACCACATTATCTTACTTGATAGAGAAGCTGACAATCTACTGAAATTTTGAGGCATATTACAATACCTCATTATTATTGAAACTGTATTATGTTCCATAGGGCTTGTTGTACTGCATGCAGCTAATTAAAAGTGCACCCACCATACCATATTCAAAATGACGCCTCAAACACTTTCCACTTCAAGCTGCTATCCCAAATCAGCAAGTCACTGAGAGCAAATAAAATAAAACTCATCCTCAATTTCTCCTATACTACTTTGATTTATAATAATTATACACATACATAACACAAGAGTTTTTTTTAATCTAGTTACCATTCTCAACAAGTGCTGCTTGTTTCCTCATGTTTAAAGCTTCTTTAAAGTAACATGTCAATGTAAGACTACCCTGTCCACAAAGTGACAACACTGCTGCGCAATTTCACTGCATAACAAACAGTATTGTCACACCATTACAGGGGGGGGGTAACTAGATGGTGTACCACGGTTCTGTCCGGACCGCGTTCGCCGACCCGCACTGGGTTATGGTTGCAGGACAGCAGATACCCTGGCCTTGGAGGCCAGTGCATGCACTGCCAGCCTTAACCCAGTAGAGGACCTCCCTCCAGCACTTCCTTGCCCCACCCACCCCCGCTGTGGTTTGGTTCCTCTGTCCTAACAAGCAGGGCATGTTTCTGCAGGCAGTGACGGGCTCCTAGTGGGTTCTAATGACACTCCGGATCTTCGACAGGTAGCCATTCGTTCCTCCCACAAGCCAGTGGTTGTGGTGGTGACTGAAGCTCTCTGGGGCCCGAAAACAGTGGTTACCAGTGACACAAAGTTGGTGCGAATTTCCCACCAGGGTACCTGTCACCTGAACAGTGTTGAAGCCCTGATCCTGTCGCATCACACTGTTTTTTTTTGTTGGATCTCCCCTCTATTTACACACACGTGTTGAGCACAAAACTTAAGTCTGGCTCAGGATCTAAATAAAAAGGTGTCCAAATCTGCATGTTGGATCTAGATAAATGATGACTGATGACTCTAGGTTAAACTAGGTATCCACTTGCAGCTTAGTACTTGGTAACTCTGGTATTGATCTTAAAGGAGAACTATGAGATGAGTGATTTCCACTCACCTCATAGTTCTAGCCGACCTGTGACAATGAGACTGTCACAGGTCGGCTCAGTAGATCGGGAGGTGAGCGAACACATACCAGGTTCGCTCACCTTCCAATCCTGTCAAGGCTCTCTGCCGTGACAGGGGGAGGGGCTGGATTCCCCTCTCCCCGCTCCGATCTGCCAGCGCTGACTTGTGGAACAGACGGGGGAGGGGGCGGGTACAGCTGGCTCTGCCTCTAGATAGGCAGAGCCAGCTGTCACTCACGCAGCTGGGCGGATCCCATCATCTACGTCGGGATCCGCTGCGGCGTCTCAGTATGCCGCGAGCTGTAGCTCGCGGTATACGGAGCTTAGGGTAACGGGAGGCCGCTAGTTTGTGTCCTCCCGTTACCCTAAGGAGAACTATGGGGAAAACACTGACCCCATAGTTCTCCTTTAACTTATTTACCCTAATTAGCCATTGGTCCTCACACAAGCCAGTGGTTGCAGTAGTGACTGAATCTCTCTGGGGCCAGGGACCGTGGCTAGCAGGGACACAAGGTTGGTGTAAGTTTCCCATAGAGTTTACAATATATCCGCAAGGGTTCCCCAAGCCTCCCAACTCAATGGTGAGATAGTGAGGAAGGCTGGGGCATGGTGTATGGTTGTACAGACCGCACTATATGAGGGACTTTTCTGTGCGCTTACATCACCGTGCACTGCTGTCATCCTCCCGGAGACCAGCACTGCTCATCAGAGACCATCCCTGCTCTGTCAAACGAGATAGGTGAATGCCACATGCACTAGTCTTTGGGCCCATTCCCACCAGGGAGCCTGTCACCTAAACAGTGCTGATGCACCGATCCCAGCGCATTACACTGTTTATTTTTTTGGTAAGATTCCCTCCCCGCCATTTACATACATGTGTCTATGCGTGGAAACACACACTAGCAACTGTGTGTTGCAGTGCAGCTGCTGGTGGGAATGCAGCCAAAATGGCAGACCACAGTACGGACATGAGCTGAATGACCACTCTGTGTGGACCGCGATTCGGACCACGGCTCGATGAAAATTTTACTTACCGGACCTCCTTGAATTTGAATTCACTACCCCTGGACTATATCATATGTCATTTTTGACCTAGAACCTTTTTGCTCATTAGGTTTTTAAAATGAGCTCTCATCTTATTTTGCATATATTGGCATTAATGTCTGAAAATCTATGCTACAGTTCTTCCACATTATAAGAAACTACCCAGTCTTTACCTCTTAGTAACATTTCATATTAAGTATACAGTATTAATCATAGATCACCACTGATTGCTCTGAATACTGTTATGTTACCTAGCAGTTAAATGACCATACTTAAAAAAGAATAAAAGAGAGACATTATAAACAAGCTACAGGAAATATTACTTAAACATGGCTTTTTTTTCTGTTGATAAATTGTCAAATGAAAGAATATTGTCTTTTCTAAAGCATGCTGAAGGCTTGCTCTTTACCAGATTAGGCAACATGTGACTTTTTTCACAAACATTTTTAGTTTTACTTTTAAGATTCATTTCCCAAGAAATAGTGATGTGGTAAACAGATTAATGGCTTTTACGTAAATCAGAGACACCACAAAATGATCTATCTGCATCTGAGTAATATCATTCTGCTTTAATGAAACACCACTTCATTTTACCTTCAGCTAAATTTTTTCTCTACAACCGAAAGTGGAAATTTGTTCTTAAATATTTCATTTTTGCAAATAAAAAAAATATGATGATATTCATACAGTATAAAGAAAAGCACTGTTTAGGCTAATAATTTAACTGTCAGCTAAGTGCCGGAGGACCTTCTTGTATGATCATTTGTAGATTCTGTGTACAAAATCCATGAAGTGTAAAGCACAGATGCCACCATTCCAAGACAAACTGGGAGGACAGCTTAACAGGATAAAACGTAGTGTGCTCTACATGCTGTCTGCTATTGCAACTGTTCTGACCCCTTCCTGGTGTGATATTCCACAGGATATATGTGACAAAGAACAGCATAGAAAATGGAGGAACTGCCCAATAAAAAAAGGGGGACACTTGCTGACTATACTACAGGGATACAACTGTTTTTATTTAATACACAATTAAAGTCATTGTGTGTATATAGAAGTCTATCCCACACACATACCTCTTATCACTGCACGGTATGAGTGCATGGCCAGTGGTGGCACCCCAATAGCTTCAAAAGGAGTTAATAGCCAGACCTCAGATAAAATGAGTTAATAGCCAGCCAGATTGATCAAAGTTTTTTTACTTAACAGCACTCAAACAATACAAAGTTTTAAGGGCACACGGGACCTCTTCCTCAATGCATAACATTGTGAATGCATCTGTATTATACCTAAGATGTCTCATCCACCTCTATTGTCTTTTCATGATTATGGAGGCAGTGTCCTTTAGCCAGAACTGGGTATAATTCATGATTTTCTGTGGTCAGGAGATACAGATAATGTTTCATGGACTAGCAGTAAGAAAGGTAGACATCCTGGCCAGGTAAATTGTTCATAGTTCTTATGGCAATTCTTGTTTTTTTAATGTGATTTTCAGTTCCACAATACATAAAAGTGTCTGTTTTTAACGGGTACTGTCTGTTATACATCCTGGTTCTGTTATATAAAAGCTTAAATTCTTGATCTGTTTCACTTCGGTTGACCTTCAATCCCACCCATAAAGCAAGAGTGCAGAAGTGATCTATCGTCTTAATATGGCAACAACTGTAAGAAGTCAACTATATTGTCTGCAAAGTCCAGGTTGTTCATTGTACATCATGATATAGCTATTTCAGTCCTTCTATTGGTGTGTCAGATGTCACACTTGGAATTACTCAGCTTTGTCTTTTTTTCAAATTGTTTCCCATTTGTTGTGATCTATTCCATATTTTATTCATCTGTATCGTCAACATCCCTCACAACATTTTATGCACACCATTTCTTCTCTTTCCAAGCTTTTTCAGCTGTGTCAAGTACTTAAGGTGAACAATAATTACCTTTATTATACCTGAAAAATATTTATTCTTTTTACTTTACAGCCCTAAAGAAATTAATAACAGTCACCTCGCAAAAGAAGAAGTGGAATACTTAACCATATGGTAGGTGGTGAGGTAATTTTCAGAGCAGCAGTCTCCACTGCTATCTAACACTTCTGTGTGTCTGATAACGGGTCCCTTACTGGGTACTCTGTTTCAACCTGCCGGCAAACACATTCGTTTAAGACACAGTAGTGACATCAGTCAGCAAGAGGTACCACAGGTCCTGCTGGGCGACGTGCTGTCCGATATGGGGGACATGCTAGAAGTGGTGCTCCTAGCTCTGTAAGAGAGCGAAGATTTAACTCACTGTCACATGCCTGGAATGAGACCGGATGGAGGAAGTGGCGTCCATTTCATTCCTTCTCCAATACCCCTGGATGTGGTGACAGGGAACACTGGTGCCTGAACTGAAGCTGACCAGATGCAGGGCGTGGTATCGGAGATAGTAGACAGAGACCAAGTCAGGGTCACCAGCCAGGGTAAAGCCAATTGGACAATGGAGGTGCCAATTCAGAAGCCAGAAGCGTGGTCAAGAGACAAACTCAGGGTCAGGAGCCGAAGGTCAGAATGGGTACAGGCATGAGGCAAGTCCAGAGAGAAGGCCCAGGTCACAAGGGTATGAAGCAGGCAGTAGAATAATCAAGGCAAGCCAGGTCAGAAACTGGATATAACACATCTTCACCTTCGGTATAGATTTCCAGGCATGAACAGAGATGCGCATCAAGCTTTGCTTGTACTGGGCATGAGCAGGACTTTTCTTACACTCATGGGTTGAGGGAAAGTTAAGTACTCAACTTCTCATGGCCATAATTATTTATTTAGAACAGTAACATGGTCACAGTAACATGACTCTGTGTTGTAAGATCTCTGCTAAGCATTCCTCAGTTTTACACATGTTGATGCAAGGTAGTGAACTTACATTACCCTAACACTCTTGTGGGATCAACTAATGATTAGTTGTCCCCATCTGACTGCCCCCTTACATTGGCTGCCCCCATAATGTAAAAGGGCACATTGATGGGGACAATGAATGTAAGGTTCCCATCAAAGTGTCCCCCTTACATTAATCAGAGTGCGCCTATACCTTTTTTCAGCAGGCAGGTCTGGAGCTCTTTCATCCTCCTGTGATGCTGGGGGTGGGGCATTAATGTGATGTAATTGGTTGTTACAAGGCCGGCAGTCCTAGCAATCAATGACTGCAGGGGGGAAGATGTGATGTAATTGTTGTTAGGACACCGGTAGTCCTAGGGACCAGTGACTGCATTGGTTTATGGCTGGCTTCTGGCAGTGGATGTGCACAGCTTGGAGAGTCTAAACAAGTATAGCCGAGCACAGCTGTACAATCGCAGTCTCAGATAGATCCATCCCTCGGTCCGTATTCAGACTGCATTCCGTCATTTAGTGACCCCTGGTTTACGGAATGCATTTTTTCTTCTTTACAGTCATTTTTTTGGTAAGTAACACAATAAAATATGCTCACATGCCTCTCTCTCAGTATTGCTGTAATTAGTCTGCTATTATGTGGCTACCTTAACTCCATTAAGGAAGTTATGTCTTTTTTCTTATATTAATTATCAATGCACTTTGCCAGCAGGAGGGCCCGCCGGGCGCTGGATACTGATCCGGCGGCCGGCATCTTGCTTGGCCCCCCCAGAGCCTGATGCCCCGGGCGCCCGCACCACCTGCACCGGCGGTAGTTCCGCCACTGCTTTCTAGTTAGTAAACAGTACACCTGACTGTTTTAGATATGTATACATTGGAAAATACATTCCACTGTGCAACTGAACAGAAAAAATTTAATTGCATTGAAATGATTTGAAGCATCTGAAAGAGTTTCTGAAATAGCAATTCTCAGCATGCATTCCCAAAATATGAACTATTGTACACTAAGTAGGTAATTAAGGTGTGTTGCGTTGCAGTGTATTTGTATGCATTTTGGAATTAATCTGTCTTGGGGTTAAATTGACTTGAATACCAAAATCTAAGTCAACACTCCCAAAATGCCACATGCTGGGCTTTCCACAATGCACTGCAACAGAAGACATTGGTGTGAAAAGGCCTTTTAGAAAACAATGTTTCTCCTGCCCATGCAACTTACGTGTGTTGTAAAATGTAGAAATATGTCAGTCACTGCTCCCCACAGGGATTCTTCCCTTCCTTCTCCACTCCTCCAGTGCTCATTGGCTGGACAGACAGGGGAGGGGGTGGTCGCAGTTCGCTCTGGCTCTAGAAAGGCAATGCCATCTGTCAATCAGGCAGCAGGGTGGATCCCAACAATATTGTCAGAATCTTGACTGTCAGTAAATAGCTGCTGACTTTGGGTCACAAGGGTACATTAGTAAATACTCCTGTGACCCAAATCAGAACTAAAGCCAAATAAACAGATTTGGCTTTTGTTCTTTTTTAAGTCCATCAGAATCACTCATTATCAGAGGTCTTCATATTCCTGTTGCATTTTATTTTACTTTTAGGGGGAAATACAGTAAATAAATTAGACTAAATAATGTATGTGTGTGTAATGCAAGAAACTCTTGTGAGGGGAGCTCACTGAAAGAGTTCCCAAGACATTTAAGAGACCAGTGGATAAATAGGCCCATCAGTAATCATAACAGTTGTGAGTTGACTGATCCCTTAGGCCCCATTCACACTGAGCGACATGAAAATCGCGCGACTTTGAGCGATATTGCGCGACGAGCGATATTGAGCGACGTGTCGCGCGACTTTTTCCTATTGGGCTGTATGCAATCAGGAGCAATATCGCTCAAAATCGCTCTAAAAAAGGGTCATGTAGGAGCGACAAGCTACCAGCGACAAGCTACAAGCGATATTGAGCGATATTGAGCGACGAGATGTGAACAGCTCCATTGAAATGTATTGGAGAAGCTACATAGAGCGATATCGCACAGAAATATGAGCGATATCGCTGCGATAAATCGCTCAGTGTAAACGGGGCCTTAAACAAGTTTCTCACTTTCAGTAAAAATGGAAGGTAAGCTCAATTTATACATAATGGCAGGTGTCAACCCCACCCTCCCAGGGCCAACAACACAACCCCAGAGGTTCCAGAGCCACTTAGCTAATTCAGAACTGTTGACTGACAGTATTCACGCTAGGGGAAATCCATTGCTAGGCAATACCTCTGCTCAAAGGTGTTTTCCAGTTTCTCACTATGACTTTAAAATCCCTTTGATTAAATAAGCCATTTATCACCTACCAGGAAATACTTTATATGGTGGGTTAAGTGGTATCTGGGATATCCCTTTTTTTCTAATTGTCAGCTGTGATTTTCCATTGTTAGCTGGCTAGTCTGCACATTACAAACTGCCAAACAGCAACATGCACATTTTCTTTTACTGTAAAAATGTATAACATATAAATATTTTATACTTTTAAGTTGTTCTAACGTGGGTAGAAACAAAATTGACACCTCAGAGTTTGTATACTAGTCAGCTTTGCTTTCCCATCTAAAATTTCTGGTAAGAGCAAACCTGCTTCATATAAATGTAAACAATAATTGCACAGAACAGTCACTTTCATAATGACAAGAAAATTATGAAATGTTATGAAGTCTTAATTAACATTAACAGCAATGGAGACATTGCTTTTGTTTTTCAAAATGCGTAAGCAATAACATTATAACATTGAACATGATGTGACTTGGCCTATTGAGACAGTACCGACTTGAAGGGACGATTCTCACATTTCTGTGACAGCAATATAAGTAAGCCCTGGGCATGTGAATGGGCAGCCTTGTAAGATGATCATTCACATTAGAGGATAGTCAGTCTAGATCAGTGGTTCTCAACCAGTGTAACCTCGGGACCACATTTGTCCTTGGTCATTAAGTTGGGACCCAATTTGCACTGCAATGGGATGCACAGCATTGTAGTATGGGCATTTGGGTGCAGGCAATCATACTGTGCGTAGGAGGTGCGTTTGGGGTGTCATTCAAATTAGTAGCAATACAATGCACCTCCCACACTAGAACATGCAGTAGGTGCAATTGCGTGGTACCGCACATTACTCACATGTGACTGCAATTAATCCACTGTACTAGTGTGAACGGACCCTTAAAAACAGTGGCAGACACACATTCACAGACATTCTCACACACATACACACTCCCAAAAATATTTTAAAAAAATGTAAGATAAGAACTGGTGTGGATCTGGATCCTTAGCTTGGGGTCAAGTGCGGGCTGCTGTGCTGTGACGGAGCTCCATACATATGTGCATTGTTTGTACAGTTCTCTTGCGCGCCCTGTAGAGGTGTCGGGAGCCAGAATGTGATGTCACCCCGGTCCAAGCACCTCTACAGGGCACATGTGGGAGCTGTAAGCAATGCGTGTATTGATGGAGCTCCCTTATGGCCATACTTCCACCCCACCTCAAGCTGACACGAGAACCGGGCAGCATATTTTGAGTGGCTGCTGGCATGACAACTGACAGTGCTGTGCTAGGAGGAGGCAGAGGAGTCTCTTACCTACAAAAGTAGAAGGCATGTGGCGACCCACTGAACACGGGGTCGCAACCCATTTTTGGGTCACGACCCACCAGTTGAGAACCAGGGGTCTAGATGCTGAATATTCTTTTTTTCTGATGCATTTGCTAAAAGTGAGGGCTACCTTTTGCCAGATAAACATTTCTTGGTCTTTGACCACCAGCATTATCTGGCTGTTTTTGGCTGCATGCACCATGAAGAGAGGTTTGGTTTACATAATAACCAGTATAATTGTGACAGGACCATGGTTCATTGGTTTGATGAGGCAGAGTTCCATACAGCCTACCCTTTGAAAGAGGTGTCACAGATCCTGCTGGTGCAATTTTGAAGCATTCACTGAAGTATATCCTTAAAAAAGCTTAAGACTGCTTCAGGTTGGCCCATGTTTCAGCTTCTAAAGCCCTTCCAGGTGCCAGTGCACCTCATTTTCTGACACGATACACATTCAAACAGTAGAGGAATC
>NW_017306272.1:340131-352394 GCF_000935625.1 Nanorana parkeri
ATACATGGTACAATCCATAATATTCAAAAATACATAATTCAATTAACATAACTGACATGATTGTCCCAATGGTCCCTAATGTGCAATAATACCTAGTCCAAGTACATAACTAACATGATTGTCCCGATAGTCTCAACGCGTTTTGCAAATTTAGCTACTTCAGGGGACCGGAATTTGATAGTTATGCGTAAGCAGTGCCTGAGATAAAAACAAATGTGCGGAGGACCAAGATGATTAGGTGGCTGGAAAACAGCCGACCCCCACAGTCCGTCCCTTGTTGTGCCTGGGACCCCGGGGCATCGAGGGGAGGAACACCTGCGAAACTTCACGAAAGCCCAGCCTACCCTGCTAAAGTGTTTCTATAGAAGGCATCTAGTAAGGAATGGCCTCAATCCAGTACTGTAGTGGTACTAATCACACAAACTATTGGAAAAGAGGATAGGATATTTCTAAAAATTGTAGTCATGCGCCAAAATTCCTACATGTCTTCACATTAAAGCTTTTCCTCTAAATATATTTGTATAATTCAAAACATACATATTGATGTATTACAAATGTTACAAAAATTTGAATGAAACCTGTGTGTGTAATATTTAGTCAAGTGATACAAAGATTCATGTGTGTTGCACATAACCAGTCTCCATTCAGCGAGTGGATCATCCACAGTATTATGCAATAGCAATAGTAACATAATGGCAATCTAAGTGATATGTGTATGTGCTAGCCCATGATAGCCCCAAGTGCACCCTCCATTGTGTATATCTCCCATATGGAGGAGCAACACGACCACTGCAAATGAAATAGACACCCCTCCCACCCCCCACCCAAAAAGGCCCCCACACCCCAAACCACCGCAACTGCCTCCCCTCCACCACAACTAGCTCCCCATTCGTCTCAAGCCCCACCCAGCCAGAGCCTGTAGGTATGGCAGACTACCCTAATTGTGGGGGAGATGTGCATACTTTGAGCCGGACCGAACAAGGGCTACCTGATATGACCTCAGCTGACGGCTCCATAGGATGTTGTACACATGTCCCACAGCATCACCCCTCCCCTTATACACTGAGTGGCCAAATTATTATGACCACCTGACATTTGTAGGCAAATTAGCTATAATTAGCTATAATTTCACGCTGAAGTTGCTAGAGGGCCAGACCATTAGAAATAGGGAAGCAGGTTTTTTACCACAACCGTAGAAGTGATTTTTTCCGAAGATATGGGTAAATAACGCGATTTAACAGCCTTTGAACGTGGGATGATTGTTGGCGCGGGCCATGGAGCGAGTATCAGCAAAACACCAGAATTCGTTAAATGTTTAAGAGGGGCTCATTGTTAAAGTGTTTAAAGACTGGACTGTCAGCCGAAAATCTGGGTCTGAATGTGCGAATTGTGGCCGTCAGTGACTAGTCAATGTTAGGGCAGAACGGAGAGTGGCAAGACGGGTACAAGACAACAGAAGGGCAACAGTGCAGTGTCAGATTCCTTGCATCATCTTTCAACATCTCGTGGAGTCTAAAGGCGGCCCAATGAAGTCATCTCGTGGAGTCATCTCGTGGCCCAACAAAGTACTGATGGGGTGGTCATAAAAATCTGGCCACTCAGTGTATAGCCCCCACCGCCAAACGTACTATAACCGGATATCAAAATTTGTTCACCATTCGGCGGTGTGGACTTCAATCTGCGCATTCGCGCCGGCCAGCACGCACGCGCCTCTCAAGTCCCGCCCACCGCTACCTAGGAGACAATGGATGCCGTCGCCTAGGTCTGCCCCCCTGTTCTAATATAGGAGCGGAGGAGCTTTAACTTTAAATGTTAAACTGAGTACAGTAATTAGCTTGTAACTTTGTGTATTGTTCAGTAAAGTTAAACTGTTGATAGTAAGCTCTTACATTATATCAGACACCCAGTGATGGATGCAGACTGCAGAGGGTCTCAGCACAAGGAAAACATTTACAGAGTTATTCACAAAAGGGTGAAGAGTTTGGAGAAGGCAGGAGAAGTGAACAATCTCGCCCAAAATAGCTGATTTGGAAAAATTCTCCAATTCAGCCCACTTTCCAGTTCAGCTATGTTGTCCTAGATTATTCACTTCCCCTGCCTTCTCCAAACTCTTCACCCTTTTGTGAATAACCCTGTTAGTTCTTTCTGATGTTTGCCATTGTTAGCTAGATTGAGTATGTGTATGATTTCTTGACTTAGAGCCACCTGAACTCAAATGTAACTTATTATATAGTATGCCTGTAGGGGCAGCAGCCCACTCCACATATATTAAATTCACTACAGTTTTTGTTGAGGCTTAACTAGCTTTACCAGCATTGAAATCGATCAAAATAATTGCACTCCCTCAATTAATTTTTTCCACTTAGATTCAGTAGCCATTAGTGTCTTAGAAACACACCGAGCATGTCCATAATCAGTGTATCTGTACATTTAAAAAAAAGGTTTAAGTTTCTTCTCCATACCCTCAATATAACAAAATACACTGTGTGGAGCCAGGAGTATCTCTACTGTAGTGTATGGCCAAAGTTCTATGCAAGGCAGCAGTGCATGGCATTACCAGTTAACCAAAAAGTGTATTTCCACTTTTGCTGTCAAATTTGAGAAAGCCCCTCTATATGTGTGTTGTGTGTTCCTAATCACACAGCATATTGAAAAATACTATTTACAATAGAATGTGTTACTTGTTTGTTGCAGCAGGCAACATGGCAAAATCAGTTTTTTTTCTTAAGCACCTTCACAGTGATCTGTCTTCATAGAAGGAGTTAAGTAGGGTATACATTGTTATATTTTTCTGCTCAACCTGCAGGAAGGAAAAAATATAACAGATTCCTCCATCCACGCTGAATAGCTTGAATGGACGAATCTCCCGCTATGAGCTTTGTACTCTGACAGCGGCACCAGCCACTGTCAGAATACCTGAACGGTGCTTCTCCAAGCTGGTAGATGAACAGTTGCTAGAGTCTGCTCTGTTCTTTGTGATCTTGTACTTGACTGAAAGAGAAAAGGTTTATTCTTAAACAGCAAAGGGGATTCTTTACTGTGAGAGCTGTAAAATTGTGGAGCTCCCTTCCACAGACAGTGGTTCAGCTGAGAGAGAAGGGAGCTCATTGGCTGCAAGCACTGTTCGGCCTTGGAATTTTCAACATGCTCCTTCAGCAAAAATCAATCCAATGATCGACTTCAGTCGGCGGCATATGGTCACCAACGGAGCAAATTTTATCCGATTCCTGTTTAATGAGCCATAATGCACTCTGTGTGTTCCCAGCTTTAGGACTGAAATTTGTGGATTGTGTTTCTCTCATTAACTTCATTAACATACAATGCACAATCCAGGGTTGAAATCATAGCGCATGTTATGTGAATGGGAACAAATATAAAATAGGTTTTATCCTAATATGGCTGTGGAAGTGGAAATACACCTTAATTTTCAGCTAGCCACCCTATTTTCAGTAGCACACCAGTCTATTTTTAACATGAACTGATCTTTTCATAGATATAAGATTCCAGGACCTGGGTGTGAATGTTCAAATGCATGTTCCCACATGTTTGTGGGACTTTGTTCCCCGCGTTTAGAGCGCATCCCCATTGATCCACATTGGGTCCTTGGATGTGCTCCAAATGCGGAAAAGTAGTACATGTCACAAATTTGGCAACATGTGTTCTGCATTTTTCCCTGCATATCGTGTGTGAACTCACGCGAGAGGAAAAAACACATTTGCTTGGCTACATCTGGGCTGTGATTATCTAGCGATGGCAATGCAATGTATGCAATGTATCATGAACGTGCTTAAAAACATGCATGTTTGTACACATTTGACAAGCATTAACGATACATCCTGGTGTGAACTGGGCCTAAAGTATTGAGTAACTGAGAGAAGTTTGTCCAAAAAAATAAATAAAAAACCCAAAAACTTGAAAGATGCATTTTCTGGGATAGCAATGTCCCTTGGTTTATATAGGCAGGAGGCAATATCCCCAAGATAAAGTAAAATCCCCTCTTAGACAGTTTTCACTGAAACAGGTGTCTCCACCAAAAGATTATCCCTATCTTCCTGGTAAGGTGACCACTGTAAAAATGTGGGATTTCTCATAATTTTCTGTCCCAGTGACATTGGCTGCCAGAACAAACAGAGAGAATATGATTCTTTTACTAAAGGCATTTAAAAAAAGATCCCAGAACTTGAAAGATGCATTTTCTGGGATAGTAATGTCCTTTGGTTTATAAAGGTGGAAGGCAATCTCCCCAAGATGAGGGAAAACCCTTTTTAGACTGTCATTACTGAAACAGGTGTCTCCACTGAAAGAATATTCCTCCCTTCCTAGTAAGGTGACCACTGCCAAAATGTGGGATTTCCCATCATGTTCTGTCCCAGTGACAAAGGCTGGCAGAACAAATAAAGAGAATAAGATTAATTTACTAAAGGCATATAAGCTGTTCACTGTGCTTGGGAGTTTTCACTTTATAAGGGAATGTCCTCTTAGCTTAGTGAATGTGGTGAAAATTCAATTTGCAAAGAATACCCAATCACATGCAAGAAAAGTAACAAAACTGTATTTTTGCTTGCACATAATTGGATGATGTTAGCATAGCTTCACCTTATTTACTAAGCTGAGGGAAAATTCCTTTGCAAAGTGAGTAACCGTTTTGCCTTTAGTGAATCAACCCCAGTGAATTTCCCCAGCAGGGACAAAGACAGTAATAAAAACCTGTCAAGGTCTATTCAAAATGTAAAAAAAAAAAAAGGGTTTGTTAGATGCAATTTGACACTAAACTTAGGAGTTAAATCTTAAAAATGCATTCAAGTACCTTAACTATTAACAGAGAATGTTACTTATGTATGTATCACTCATCTAAAGATCCTCAAATCATCTCTGAATTGGTGCTGACACTGTCCTTCCTTCTGGATGTTGGCTACTTTTGTTCCCCATGGTCCCTGTGTGTGTTGTAAAGTAGCTACCGCTCTAAGCTCGCTCCTGTGATGGACTACAACCTCACGTTTAGTTAACTACTTTGTATTGAGATTGTAGTCCATCATGGGAGTGAGCTTGGAGCAGTGGCTTCTTTACGACACACACATTGACCATGGGGAACAAAGGTAGCCACCCTCCAGAAAGAAGGACGGTGTCAGCACCAATTCAGAGATGATTTGAGGATCTACAGCCAAGTGATAGACAAATAAGATACATTTTTATTATTAGTTCAGGTACTCAAATGCACATTTAAGATTTAACTCCTGAGTTTAGTGTCACTATACAGTTACAGTATGCTCCCGTAAGTGATAATATCATGAATCTGAGAAAATGAAAAGTTGCTCTGCCATTTATTATATATTGGCAACATCAAATGCTCCACACTGGAATTTTTAAAGATAACCTTTAATCTTTGTATGTATTATAAACCTAAAAGGCTGTACTTATAACCTCTGTGTAGGTTATAGTTTATTTTCTCCTAAAGGGCTTTGCATAGAATCTGGCAAACATGGATTTTCAATATATTACATAACCTGATATTAAAGTTAAAATTTTAAACTTTTTCATTATTAATTTTGAATTTATTAGAGCATGAAAGATTAAACAAATGTGCTCTGTCATGCACAAATCTCAATCTGTTTAAACACACATTGCTTTTTATTTCTATATATCATATATTAACTATGTTAAATTTTGCAAATGGTGTGATTAATGCAAAGAGAACATTTACTCAAACTCTGAATATGTTTCGTAATTCATCATCATTTAATTAAATGTCTGGACCAATGTGAATTGTTTGCTGGCTTTAGAGCAGAGCTTGTCATTCTCTTCTAAATCCTAATTTGTACCTTGGAAGACTCTGAAGTTCAAGGTACAAAGTCAATTTCACCTAATTTTAGAATCAGGTACTTCCGGCAGTATGTCAAGTTTAATAACCGCTTCTAAGTAAGCAAGAAATTATCACATGTGTTATTCCTTTAGGCTCTTAAAGCTGTATGCTAAAGGAATAGGACCATTATAAAATAATGTGCACAAAATGTGAATTGTATGTACAGACAAAAGATTATTTAGCTTTGAATAGGGCAAGGAAACCCCCCGGTAAGTTATTTTTACTGTGTGTGCCACACTTGGGAGATGTATTTTTACTTCTTGCTCTGGAGACATAACAGAAAATGAGAGGAAATCTTTCAGAAAATAGGGAATTCCCATTGTAGACAGTTTTTCGCCGGAATATTTACCCCTATTGGATGATTTTCCCACTCCTATTGCTTTGCTCTAAAATTTTGGAATTCCCCTTACTTTTATTCTTGGTAACAATGGATAACTATTTCCAGTGAGGACACAAACAGCAATAAAAACTTGACAGACAGTTGACATCTTCCCAACTCTGTCCAAAGCTATAAAAAAGTTATGCATTTTCATACACTTAAAATATTGGATTTATTTTAAAAAAATTAACAAGGTTCTAGACAACATTAAATATATGATTGCTCTACGGAAAACATTAATCACAACTTAAATATGACATAGGTCTTCAAACATTGATACATCAATAAATATAGGCACAATATAAGGAAGACATTACAATACAATTAAAGACAAGATGGTAAGGAGGGCCCTGCCCCTGAGGGCTTATAATCTAAAAGGGAGGGACCAGTGATACATGATAACAGGTACTCGCTTATATAAGGCTCATGTACTTTGATAAATGCATGGATCTGCTTATGGATATACCATCACTAAGCTTTCCACCCAAGCATTAGGACATTTTATGATTAGGAACTGATTTAACATGCACATTGCAACATGTTAGGGAGACCAATCAAGGCACTGAAATGCTGGTGTTAAAACAAATATAGTAGTAGAATGTAGTATTTTGAACTGGGGTGTTGTAATTGCTTTTTGGAAACTTTGCAGCAATGGTTATGCAGTTTGGCCCAGTGATACTACAGAACTAGATGCAGGTAGCATTTACAGGTAGCCTTTTCATATGATAGGCACAAAATCCAGTGTGAGTGTGTGCTTTTTAATGTGCTTCAATTTGCTATGAACGATCAACAATTTGCATGGACCCCTTAAAGTGACACTAAACTCACAATTTAAATCTTAAAAATGCATTCAAGTGCCTTAACTATCAACAAACGTAGCTTACTTGTGCATTACTTAGCCAGAGATCCTCAAATCATCTCTGAATTCATGCTGGCACTGTTTTTTCTTCTGGAGGGTGGCTACTTCTGTTCCCCAGGGTCCCTGTGTGTTGTAAAGTAGCCACCACTCCAAGTTCACTCCTGTGATGGACTACTAAAAGATTGACAGAGGTTCCAAACATTTGCCATTCTTCAAATCTAAAATAAATACATAGAATAAAATGGCTGGAGTTGGACTTTAACTAATCTCAAAAGCTGAGGTATCCTAGCTCTGTGGTACATACTGAGTAACACACTTGGACATCTTCACATTATATCAAGCCACAATACCACATTAAACAATGCCATTATAGCAAATGATGTCTACAATAGCAGTTATATTACTCAGCAAAAGCATTTCATGGCACAACTGCAAGTATATCAGCCAGTAGTTAACAAACTGCAAAAATACATACAATGCTGCTTTAGTTGTGTTATATGAAGTCACCATATTACATACATATACATATTTCCTAAATTTAGAATTTAAGAAACGGGCACACATGATAGAAAAGATTAAATGCTCCGCAGCATAAAGTTGGTCTGGGTGTCTTGCACTGAAAAGTGGCCATGGCTTAACAGGGTGTGGTTAAATAGAGTATTAGCCTACTCGCAATATATACTGTCCATGTATGCCACAGGCCTTGCACCCACAAAATACTGTTAAATGACTCTGCCACAAGTAACAGTCTCAGAGACAAGTTATCTTCGAGACAAAGGACCATTTTGTAAAAATTAAACTCTTACATTGCCTATGCTTTTCTGCATACAGAATATAGAGTCCTATGATCTGAGCCTGCCTTAAAGAAGAACTTCATTAAAATAACTGGGGACTGCTTAGCAACCTACAAACCCCATCCTGTCTGCACTCACCTGATGTGTGTAGCGGAGGGGTACAGACTCTGTGCCAGGAGTCTGCTTGAGCCTGCCCTGAAGACCAAAGTCAGGCTAGAGAAAGGAAGACAGCTCTGCACAGTGAAACTGTACTATCCTAGTTTAAACCACCAGGGTTTAGCAGTAAAGAGGAAGTGATGTTACTTTTTGCAGCCCTTCATATGCATAGTGACGCCACTGGCTTTAAAATGCTGTGTGTGGGGGTGCCAAGCTGGAGTCTTAGATAGGGGCCTTTTGGAGGATCCTCTGGTCCTCTGTTGGGCCAGTCTGAGCCTGGCCATGTTCAATCTGGGAACCAGTTTTCAATATATTTGAAACTCAATTTAACGCTTGGGTTGGTAATAGACACAGTGCATGTATGTTCATGATTTAATTATGAATTCTTTTTCAAATGAACCTGATTATCTATGCTCATGGTATTTAGTTTCTATTTAATTTACTTTACATGCAACAGAAACCCCAGTAGTTTATAGCAGTCATTTCATATATGTGAAACCAAATTATTTACTCCATATCATATTTTGTAACGTGTTCTAAAGTATCTTCACAACTTTTCTATGAAAATGTGGCACCATGCAAACAGATTCAGTAATTACATCAGTGTTTCCATGTAATCGGTGACCATCCAATCACAGTGTGAACTTTATTCTTTGTGATAGGGAGAAAGAGCAGGTTATATCCTGATATTGTCTACAAACAGATTGTTGGTAAATTAGCCGTCACACCTAGCCATACCAGGTATATGTTGGACATATATCTTTTATGTCTCCAAATTCTGCAAACAAGCTTAAGAACATCCATTTTCGCTCCATGTACAATGTTGGCAGTAGCAGCCTGTAATTCAGCTGCAGAGAAATCATTGTTGCAGCTGTTTGTCATTAAAGTTTATGATCTAGGGGAGGTTTTTTGGAGATTTGTTTCAATGTTCGACTCTGAGGCCAAAAACCTATTTTGTTTCATCTGATGATTTGCTATGGTCAACTGACATATAATGAACATCAATATATTTTTTTCAGTGTGAACGTCCAGAATTTATGTTCACCATCTTCCAGCTCTGTTAAGGGCATCCAATGTTTAACATACAGTTTAACTTTTTATATTCTTTAACCACAACAGCCCTTTCCTCCAAAATGTATATATTGCTGTGCATTTAACCTGTGATAAATCTATGGTCACGTATAAGTGCCCTTTTTAAAAAAAAAGATTGTATTGATTGAACATTTCTTATTTTAGACAGTGCCATATTAAAATCTGTAATACTTTAGATGATATTGTTATCATTCACAAAATAGCTGATGTTTCAGAGCAGGCAGATAGCGTAAATGCTTTAACATGGTGCAATTGATTCCAAACTGAAAGTGGGTCAAAATTCGTTTCTACAGTTGAATATTAGACAAAATTTGTTTAGTTTTCGGACATTTCGTTCTTTCGGGTTTTGGTTAAGTTTCGGATGGGGTTTTCTGATTGGGCAGAGAACAATCACGTGTCCGATTTAGTTTAATTTTGAATGAAATTCAAATGATCTGAAACTTTGTTAAGAAAACATTCGGATTAATTGGCATTTGGCCTCATTGGAATTCGGACATTCAGATACATCCAAATGTCTGAATTCACAAAGTTTTTTCCAATTTGCATTCGGAAAGAAACAGAACTATTTACATCTATACATGTCTATTGAATATCTCTTGTGACTGATTTTGGTTCCATAGGAATTAGGAGCAGTCCTTTATTTTTGCCTGTGCAATAAGCTAGAAAATGTCAATGTAGACAGTGTGACATGTTTCTAGGAGAAGTCTACTATTTAAACATTAGATTTTTCCATCTATGGACAGCCCCTAAAGTGACCCTGTCGCTAGAGTACAAAAATAAATTACAACTACCTTGTATAAGAGGATGTCGAAAGGTGTATTTTTACTCTCTTGAAGAGTTAAATATGCCGCTGGTATTTAACACTTCCAAGTGTGTGGGATACCTGGTTCCACACTGGGCCCTGTGGCTCCTATAACCAGCCACTACATCCCTATAGGAACCAATAATGAGTTTAAAAAACAAGTCCTCAGTGATGTCTGTAGCAGCAAGCACTGTGAAGCAACTCATCCTCAAGGATTACAAGAGAAGCACTAAAGTTTATTCAATTCAATTTATGCATGTAGCAATTACCATCTATTGAGCTGCTGGATTTTTCAGGCCCTACTAGCCTTCCAACTGGTGATTTGCCCTATAGCTGCACTCAGCCACTCATCAGCCCACCAGTGGTGACTGCATGACAGACATCCACTGTTCTCACTCTATCCAATGGGCAACAGTCCTTAGTAGCAGACATGCTGTGTCTCTTCTGCAATAAAAAAATACTTACTTGCCTGCAATCTTCTTCAGAATGCACAGTAGGTTGTGCATGCATCTTCACCTCACTTTACATTACATATCAAGTGCAATATAATTGTTATGTTTCTCTAGTTGCAGACATGTTGTCAGATGCTTCACCTGCAAGAAAACAGAAAGAGCAAGGAAAACCTTTTATTTTTTTTAATTCTGAAGCCCCATTTCCAAAAGAATGGCACTCCAAGGCATATCACTTTAAGGCAATGGCATTTCTAGACATATCTTAAAGTGCATCCTGACCTGGGGCTTAATTACCTAGCTAGTGGTGAAAAAACATATCACCTTTAAGACATAGTGCCTTAATGCAGCTTTTGTAGGCTTTGTAGAAATAAGAACCATGAGTTCACTTAACGACTTGACCATGAAGATCAGTCCTGGAAAGGAACACACCCTGTCTAACTACAAACCATGTACACACTGGCAGAGCATAAAAGTCCCAGTTGTACAAAAGTGTCTCTTGATCAAAAAACTAAGGTGACCAAGGACTCCCACCATAAACGTGTTGCAAACATCTTGAACAGTTCACACTTGACCACTGGTAGTCCAGAAAACAGAGGGCCAGCAGTTTTTATCACAGGAAACCACAGGCAACCAGGAAAAAAAGGTCATCAGCCTTCTTTCTTAGCAGCTACATTGAATCACATAAGAAGGGTTCCTCCAACAGGGAACAAGCCTTGACAGTCTACCAAAAATATCTCAGGTCTGGCAGCTTGACCGGCTTCCTGTTCCTGTCTAGTGTGGCTCTGCTGAACTCAGAGTCACTTTTTCTGGCCCTTCTAATGGTAACTCTGTCCATTAAAATGTACCTGTTATAACCTCATAACCACAGATGATTAAGCAGCTAAAAAAAAGTGTCTCCATAAACACACAAGCCATGCTCACACCACATTTCTCTGTTTAGCTTAACTTCATTTAAAAGGCATCCACCATGGTTCATATCATTAACCTACTTGTCTTATTTACAATCCTTTGCATAGGTGCTAGGTTGGTCATGGCTGCATGTACGTTTAACAAAGTGTAAACAAAATATTCATAACCTACAGCCCTGTGCGTTCTCACTTTATCCAATAGAATAAATGCCCTGGTGGCAAGCAGACGCTAACAATGCCCTTGGTATAGTGAAAAGCTAAATAACAATAACAATCCATGTTTAGGCTAGCTACAGCCTAGCTGCAAAGACTAAATTCAGAATAGGGACACTCCAGCTAATGGAAATATCTGCACATGTAGCAGTATTGTGGGGCTGTTGTGCTTACTAATAATGTGTCTTACCATAAGGTTGCTTTTAAAGGATATCTAAACCCAAGAACCAATATTTAGTATATTGCAGCTTACCAGTCTCTAGATTTGGTGACTGTGTTTGTCTTAATTTTTCAGGCTAAGATCCAGAAAGTACCTGATGATCTTTACCTTTTCACTTCCTGTAAGCTGAACTGATAGGACAAGCAATGTTATCTTCCTCCTGCAATCTACTAATCCCTCTATTCTCCATGTTATGGAGATATAGAGAGGAGATGTTAGAAGTCCAGTGTCGGTGGCAACCATTTTTTTATCCATAACTAAAATGGAGTGTGTTAGTGAGTGTAGCTATCCTAGAACAGTTAGTATTTAGTCACAGGATTACCAAGTGAAAATAAAGCACTAACACAGTCACATGCTCTAAGAACCAGTATGCTGCAATATATTACATTTTTGGTTTTGGGTTTAGATACACTTTGACACTGTGAACATTTCCATGTTTAGAGGCAATCACAGTTGAAGGAGAAGGACTGGTGGATGTACCAATTATGTGAAAAGTGATGGATAGGGACACTGAGAACGTTGCAATGA
>NW_017306272.1:352468-363768 GCF_000935625.1 Nanorana parkeri
ATAGGGGCACTTTTTCTCTATGGGTGATTGAGATTACTACAACTCTTGTTCCCATCCCACTACCACACCAGAGACAGGTAGGTCTGAGTGCAGAAATCTAATGGGGGTCATGGCCTTCACCCTAGTTTGTCAGTACTACCAGTTATATATGACAGCATCCTGTATTTAAGCTCAGGCTATATTAGAAAATAGGCATTAGCTCAAGAAAACATATTCAAATCAGGAAAAATGATATCACTGGAAATGAAAAAGTTAAGTGTTAGGTCATTTATGAAATGTTATCTGTAATAATGTGAAATTGTATGCTAAGTGTTTCAAAAGGTATTTATGGTGCTATTTAAGAGGTTAAGAACCTGATTTTAATAAAGTATGTCGGATAATAAAAATGTCTAATTAAGTCTCCCATTAAAAGTATGTACCATCAATTTACCGAGTAAAATAGAGTTCTTCTGATTTCCTTTTACACTAAATTAATATTACAGAGTTGTAACAGATGTCTTAATTAGGCATTTTTCTGATGGGAGTATTGAATTAATTAAATTATAGAATGAAGTATTTTTTTCTAAATTTGCATAGTCATAAAGTTACATTCTTATGCTTTATTATGATAAACCATAATCAAAGGCTATGATTTTAATAAAATCTATATGTATGAACATTTAAGATCTAATACTATGCAATATTGATCAATGGAATGCATATTTAAGGCATTGCTCCTTTAAACAAAAGTCCTCTTTAGAATATTGTAACATTTTGCCAATTAAAATATAGTAGGTATTGCTTTTTAGTTTCATTGATCTTGAAACTAAACCAACCACCTTGTCTAAAGAAACTTTGTTATTGGTATTATGACATTCAAGTTTTATGCTGTATATGCATGCAAATGCCTGGGAATGCCTGCAAATAATACCACCATAGAAAGTACTGTACAATTACTTTACTCCATAGAAGAATACTGATTATTACACAACAAAATGTTGAAGATTTTAAATGGTCAATATAAAGTGCAGGGGCACAACTATGATTAACTTACTCTGCTGCCTAAGTATGGTATCAAGACGAGTAAAAGCTACCGAGACACAAAACTCAAACTCACCTAAAAGACATCCATTTTGCACATGATGTTAATTTGATGTTATGGCTATTATAATTGGTTTTCATGTTGGCAAATTATATTAATCACAACAGAACAGCACATTTGCTAAAAAAATATCACTTCTTTCAGTCTGAGATCATGCAAATTAGTCATATTCAGGTTAAATCATAGTTTATTGATGCCTGTGACCTTACTGGGGACACTTCCTTTCTCTTTCCATCCCTGCTAGATCAAGATAAAAATGACAGAAGGACAAAAAAACAGACTGCAGTAAAAACCTGACTAATCCTTCCCACTTGACTAAAACAATGTTTTATTGGTATCTCTGCACCATTTGGGAGGATTTACCATTACGTCCTGTCTCTGCGACAGCTACCGCCAAGACAGGACGTAAGGAAAAACTCCCTGATCAGGACATTGCAAAATACTACCCACTCTATCTAAAGCATTGATTTGATTAGAATTGGGCTTTCATGTTACCCTTGACATAAGATTCTTGTCATTTAATCCAGCCATAATCTATCAAAAGCAGCAGAACACAACAAGGACCCTCGCCAATGATTTTTGGGGAACCGAACAATCAGTAATGTTGGATATGTCCAGTCAGTTGCTATTGTATCACCCGGTGTTAGAGGTTTTATTGCTGGCTCCCCACATCACTCCATAGGAATACACTTAAATGCTCAAACAAATCAAGCATGTAGGTTTCTAGAATAATTTCCGAACAAAAAACTCTTGGTTGTATCATGGTACAAATCCAACCACCATGTAATTTCTGTGGTCTGCTTATAATCAAGATTAAAAGACACTTCCTCCTATAGCCATTGTGAGAAGCAATGTACATAAACTCTCTTTCCTTATCTAGCAATTGAAGTGTATGTTAGGGTAAAAAAAATTTTTTTTAAAATATGCAGCACATCTCTGCAATACTTGCACATATCTCCATGTTTTACTTCTTTACAAACACTGTAAAGCACAGAAAAATAACTGTTAACCACCAGAAATCCACTGTGCCCCTACCTTCATGTTGGGCTGACAACACAGTGCTTTTGTTGCAATGAAAACCCATCTAGAAAAACATTTTTAATTCAACCCCAAGCCCTCCAAAACACTTTCTGTCAATTCTACCCCTAAGGAGGAACCTGGAGTGAGGAGTCCACTTATATTGTGAAATAGACATGTCAATTTAGTTTAGTTCCGAATGCAAATTCGGACAACATTTTGTGAATTTGGACATTCAGATGCATCCGAATGCCCGAATTCCAATGAAGTCAAATGCAAATGAATCCAAATGTTCTTTAAATGAAATGTTGGATCATCCGAATTTCGTTCAAAATGAAAACAAAATTGGACACGTGATTGTTTTCTGGCCAATCAGAAAACCCCATTTGAAACTAAAATGAAATTCCAAAAGATTTGTATCTGAATAATGAAATGAAACAAAATGAAACAAATGTTTTGCCGTCTTACATATCTACTGTTAAACAATATTGTTTTTAGACTACTTGGGGTATGTAATACAGCTGGTGGTTTGTTTGAATGGTTTAAAGTGAATGGAGTTTGCTGAGTCCTAAATTCGGATATTTGTCTTTATTTACTGAAATTCCAACTCGTATTGTCAGCCCAGCCTGCTGGACTACAGAACTCCACCTACCTCTACCCATCTCTGTCCCAATCCACATGCAAACATAAAATGATTTTCATGCAAACCAATGCTGTAGCTTGACTACCATGATCCTGCCCACACACTGTGCATGGAGGGATGTATTCATGAGGGCATGCTTACATCAATAGGAACCGAGCTCCCAGAAGCTGCCCCTGCCTGGAAATGATGTAATTTCCAGGCAGGGAGAAAAAAAGCCATCATAGGGAGAAAAAAATCTCCATAGACTTGAGATTAATTGGATTACTTACGTTAATTTTAATATTTAGAAGGCTGTGAAAACATGGTGTAGATTCTGCAAAAAGTATTTAAAAAGTTGGTCAAATAAGAGGGATGAAAGCATTTCCATGCTTACAATTTATTAACCCTATTCATGATATTATCCATATAAGGAAATATACACATTAAAAAGAAAATATTTCTTAAGCTTTTTATAAATACAGAATGGTAGAATACAGAGGTTTTTACAGATTTATTTATGATGTATTACTGTAATTTTTAATTTAGACATGCAAATTTTTTAATTTGCACTGACTGCTTTGCCTTAATGGTTTTGATTAATATTTGGAAGTAGTGTTTGTGAAAGAGATTTATACTGTGATTCATCTGCAAAATAATCAAATCATTACCAGCTAATGACAAAGCTGTGAAAAATGATATAGATATTGTGTAACTCCGAGCTATTGCCAAACACGTGAAGGTATCTGATTTTTCCAGCAAATGTGGACTTGAGCTAATAACTGCTGGGAAGTTTGCTTTAGGTCCGATCTAATTTGGTGACTAAAAACATTGATCTTAATAAAGCTGTCTGATGAAGGCAGCTGTGATTAACATTTCTGAACCCTATATTCTACATGCCAAACTTTTGCAGAACAGTATTATATTCCAGTTTACCCACACAATTGTCTCAGTAATATAAATCATTGTGCAAAAAATACAAAAAATAGAAAATCTATCCAAAATAACTTCTGATATTTCAACAGAACTGATTCAATTTTCCTGGGATTAAAGGATAACAGAAATTACAATTATCCTTCCTTCCTAGCCCCCCTGAACAAAAGTGACCCATCCTTACCTGAATTCCACCGTCTGCTGCAATAATAACTCCAAATTTTTTTTTCTGCTGCCTGCAATGGCTTATTAAATGCAGATATACTTCTATAGGACCATTTGCCAATTCAGTAGATGGTTGGGAGAACTCCCTATAATAGTCTATGAAAAGCAAGTGCAGCCAGCAGAAAAAGATTTTGGTCATGGAATATGAAGAGTGTAGCACACCATGAATGTGGAATTCAGATAAGTATGCATCGGGGGGTGGGGGGGGGGGGGCTGATTCCTGGGGGATAGGCAGGAAGGATAAAGTACAGTTATTCTTTAAGATGGATGTCAATGCTATAACAATAAAACAACTATGTAAAGAATACCCTCTGTGTTTCTTATAAGTACTGTTAATATCTTAAAAATATTAAAATTAAAAACCCTTAAAACAGCAAGGCTTAGGCCTTACTAACAGTGCAAATTCATGAGCAGAGGAACACACAGAAGGGACTGGGCTTACTCCTTACAAATCGTGCAAAGTCGTAATGAGAGGGGCACAGAGAAAGGGGCAAGGCTTAATCCTTAGAAAGCATGCAAAACCAAGATACGAGGGATGCACAAAACCAACTTTCGTTTAGACCATAGTAACAGTGTAAAGCCAGTATTAGAGAGTTACACTAAAAGGAGGCAAGTCTTAGACTTTACTAACTGTTCAAAACCAGAAACAAAGGTGCACACAGAGGCAGGGCTTAGACCTTAGTAACAGTGCCAAACCAGGAACAAAGGAGCATACATAAGAGGCAGAGCTTTAGTCTTAGCAACAGTGAAAAACTAGAGGAAGGGGCACACAGAAGGGGCAGGGCTTTGTCCCTACTAACAGTGCAAACCAGGAGCAGAGGCACACAGAAGGGGCAGGGCTTTCGGCCTTAGAAAGTGCAAAACCAGCAACAAAGGGGCACACAGAAGGGGCAGGGCTTCGTCCTTAGTAACAGTGCAAACCAGGAGCAGAGGCACACAGAAGGGACAGTGCTTTGGGCTTAGAAAAAGTGCAAAACCAGAAACAAAGGTGTACACAGAGGCAGAGCTTAGACCTTAGTAACAGTGCAAAACCAGGAACAAGGGAGCATACATAAGAGGCAGAGCTTTAGTTTTAGTAACAGTGCAAACCAGGAGCAGAGGCACACAGAAGGAGCAGGGCTTCGGCCTTAGAAAAAGTGCAAAACCAGGATCAAAGGGGCACACAGAAGGGGCAGGTTTTCAGTCTTAATAACAGTGAAAAAACAGATTCTGAGGGGCACACAGAGGTGACTTTTCAGGTAAATAAAAATAATAGCAGATGCCTTGAGATGTTTAATTATTTTAAAAAGGTGTACAGGTTCACTTTAAAGAGAGTCACACAGCTAATATATAGCTGAAATGGAAGTTGATGTCTAATAGCTAATAGAGGTGACAATGGAAGTTGCAAACTTTAACATTTAGCAAAGTGTGAAAAAGGCTGTTTATTTTCATTAGTAGAAAATTTATAGAAATGAGATGGCACATTTATATAGGAAGCTTTGTGACATTACTATACTCTCCAAAATGC
This sequence comes from Nanorana parkeri, assembly GCF_000935625.1. Taxonomy (NCBI): domain Eukaryota; kingdom Metazoa; phylum Chordata; class Amphibia; order Anura; family Dicroglossidae; genus Nanorana; species Nanorana parkeri. The sequence goes on from NW_017306272.1 coordinate 357,851, forward strand.
TTACATGTCTTTCTGTAGTGGCACCTACCTACCACTTGGTATTTTGAGACTTTCAGCAGGGAGAACATGCAAACAAAGAAACCTAGCTAAAATCTGTTTCTATAACCTTAATGAAAACAGAATCTCAGTTTACATACATTTGCAAATATATGCTAAAACTTTCTTGTGTATGCAAACTGAAAAACTGAGTTTTTATAGAGCTATTAAGAGCTCACTAAACTGTTAGAAACTAGCATATTAATAGCTGAAAACTACTAGAGAATGGGGAAGTCTACATGATGTTTTACATACTATTACACATTAATTACATATTAATTTCCTAACCATTTAATTATTTTCAATGGTAACTGAATTATAGTACAGAACCACACACCATACACACCCACACCCTTTGTACTTTGAAATTTCAGATATGGTTCAGTCACCTTGAGTTCTCCCATAACATGTATTACTGAAGATAAAGATACATTAATTCTATTTTTAAATAATAAATATATAACCTAACTTGTTTGTTTATGATAGGGTCCAAAATAGATTTGTACTAGGGATGAACACAACAATCCTATAAATGTTGGTACATTTATTACATTTTTGCAAAATGTCGACTATGCCTTTAAGCTGACCTGACTTTACAGTCACAGTTGGAATCTTTGAGAATGAATTACTTCCTAGTATCTGCAGCTACAGAAGTCACTGATGGCTTATTTTAAAGATCCTTTACTGCTTGTTAAGAATATCGTAATATTTTCATGTTCATAGTCTGGTGCATTTTAATTTACCTGGTTCCAGGAAATGTTTACAGCCTTTGCCGGGGTGGTATCCCGTACTATACTGCAGATGTGTGAGGATGCTGACATAAAAAATCAACAGAATGCTTCATTGCTTTCAGAAGACTGTAAGCGACTCCTGAAAAGAATGAACCATGGCAATAACAACTGCATGAAGTCATGATCTGAGGTATGTACTTCTATTTACATTTATTGTTCAGGGGGATCTTTGGGGTGCATTTATTTAAAACCAATCTTTTCCACTATTCTGCAGAAAAGAGATTACTGTACTGCAAGCACTTATACTAAAAACTTGTGCTCCAAGTATATACTGCATTCTATACCTTACATGTACATAGCACACTCCCAACTCTACAAACACCTGGGTTCAGCAATTTGCTGGGTAATGCAAATTAAGGTTATTGCAGGGAGTTGAGAACTGACTGACATCCCTATGTATACAAATCAAAGGCCCTACAGAAAAATGTCAGTGGCCCCTTCTCAACTTACCATTCCCTGCAATAACCTCAGGCAGTGTGTTCACACAATTATTAGCAAATCTATATGGTTTTCAAAAGAAGGACTACCTACAGTTGGCTTTCAGTCCTGATGTATCACTTTCTTGGTATTACTAGCTTTGTGAGCTTATCTGGCAACGTGCCAGTTCTTTGTTTTGCCCACTGAAGCCCTGATTTGCTGCCGTGTTTTTTTATAACCCACTGTCCGAACACTCCGGTAATGTGTAGTATGTGCTTAAAGTCAGGACCGTCTTTACCACGGGGCAAATGGGTCAGGTGCCCCGGGCCCTATAATTTACAGGGGCCCACAACAGCTTCCCCTTTCCCTTGCTGGGGGCCAGCAGCAGACAGAGAAAGAGCTGCAGCAGCGCACATAGGGAGAGAGAACGGTCGTTCATCCTCTGTAGCAGCCGGCCTTAAATTATAAGTCTTATTGTATGATTTACAATAATTTGATTTATCAAGTAGTATAGAACAACCTGCTTAAAAGTAGCACTGACATAAGCTCCTCATATACTATAAATCACTGTTCCCAGTAGATAACTGGCAGGAAAGACATTTAAACTCTCAGCTTACCCACTGAGCATATAACTTGAGTTAACCAGCACAGCTAATAAACAAGTTCCAGGAGATTTGTTTAAAAAACACTAGGACCAAGACTTTCTGTCCACATGGCAAAGTCCTTTAAATTTTAAAACAGATCTAAACTCAATCACAAAAATCTCATAAAGGATTTAAAATGTAAGTATAGTTTCAAACTTTGTTTTCAATCTTTATAAATATGTGGCTTTGATTGAAATAAAACCTGGTATCCTGCTCTGGGTTAACATTGAAGCCGTGATTGCCAATATCTTGTGACAGAAGGATTAACCCCATTATAACCTATTCTCTTAAATGTATTCCCATATTTGCAGCCAAATTGGAATAACACATACTTTACATTTGTTACATGTACCTATTCACATAGCATAACTTAAAAAATAAATGAATACAAATTGCTGCTTACTTTTTTCGATGATGATGATGATGATTCTGTAAGGGGATGGGGGTAATTTCAAACTAAATGAGCAGGACTTTCTGCCGTAACAAAGGGTTAAAGACATGACGACATTGTATGTTAATGAACGTTCACAAAATTCTACAAAATCCTGTTTCCTGAGTGTTGATGCCCTAGAAACAAATTATAAAGTACCCAATGGTATCTAGTGCCTAACAGGATAGCCAAATGTGTCCCTGGATATCTCCCTTACTGCTTCAGGGAGTGTAGAGAACTAGGCATCTACAGTATATGTATATATGGTAAAACTGTCTGGTTGGCCACAAACATCCGCCAAATTTTATTAATGCCCAAATTTTACCAATGCCCAACGATTGGATGTCCTTACAGCAGCCAAACAAATGATTGCAAGAGCATTGGAAAGTGACAAACGTTGTCTCACTTAAGCACAAAATAGGGGAACTCAGGCTATGATACATTAGAAGACTGAAGTTGCAATGGTGGATAAAATTCCCAAATATATCAGGATCTGGCAACCATGGGTTAATACATTTCTACCCCCAGGCTTTGACACCAGCCTCCTGGAATCATAAAAAACATCCTTTCTCACTACAAGTGTGTGGTGTTGTGATCCCCTTGGAGGACCCCTTTCTCTGTCCTGGACCCCTACGAACACCTTTCTGTTCCCTTAATCATCTTCCTCTTTCAAAACGCTCTTTTTTTCACCCATACATATACCCTTCTTATACCCCCTCTACACGGTCTTATATTTTACTGTCTCATATTTTGAAGGTAAATTTTTGAGCAGCATTCATTGTTGTGATGCTTTTGTTGAAACACTGAAATACTGCTTAATCACATATCATTAAGTTAAACTTTTCTTCACACCTCTGTACCTGAAATTTTATAGAAATAATAAACAAGAAAATAAAACCTTTTGATGATGTCTTGAAGGTCCTTGTTCAGACTCTTTCTGTTACCTCATGACAACTGACCCTCAGTTGTTGTCACTTTGTCACTTGTTCCCCTGATGGAAACTATACATGTTTTTATTTTTATTTTCCTTGAACGTGATTGGGTATTTTTTTAAAGTAAATGTTCACCACATTCACTAAGCTAAGAGAAAATGTCCTTGCAAAGTGAACAGCATTTTTCCCTTTAGTAAATCACCCCCCATAGTGTAGGCATAGTCCACCATTGTCACCCTCTGGATGCTGGGCTAAAGCAGTTATTGCTGCAAACTCTGGAGCATCTAGTTTGAGTTTACATTTATGTTAACTTTGCAAAAAAAAAAAAATACAGTACAGACTTTTATTAATAACAAATATTTATAACAAATAAGTGGCAGCTGATCTGTAGTCTTATATTTTCCTATCTGCGTAATTGTAGAATTTTTTTTTCATAATCAGCAAGACTGCTGCCAGCAAAGAGAGACTTTACTTTTTCCCTTCAGTGCCCTGTGGACTTTTACTTTTACATTCTAAAACAGTAATTTGCTGCCAATGCTGAAGCATCTAGTTAGGCTTTACATTTATGTTAACGTTGCAATAAAAATACAGCTCAGACTTATAATAATATATATAATCTTCAACTACCAGAACGCAACAGTTTTGACAGATAACTTTAAAAAGCTCTGTGTGTTTCTAAACAAACTACATAACATATCCTTTATGCCCTGTCCTGTGCAACACCTGTCACCTGGAGATGAGGTGGGGAAAATGTTCCCAAATGATATGACTGGATGCATTTGCTGTTCTATCATTCTGGAAGTCATTACTTTACCAAGTGCATGTTCATTTGTTGTCTCACTGTATTGTTGCTTCACTTTATTGCTCCAATCTACTTTCCAACATCCTGGTGTCACTGAGAGTCACTAATATGCTCCCTCTAGTGTCTGGACAAATACTTTAGTCACCACCAGCCCAAAAAATATTTTCCAATGTAGAAAAAAAAAAAGAGACATAGAGCAGAACTCCAAGAAGCAATAAGCAAAGGAACACCATAAAAAATATTTTTTGATGAAGAAATGTAAAAAGACAATCACACAAGAAGGGAACACAGAAATAGTACAAACTACACACAGAGGGGAAAGCACACTGCAGCACAGAAATCCCCCTTGAACAAGCTGCTATATTCAGCTCTAATTTTCATCCTGGCATTCATCTTATGCAGATGGCTTCAGCCCACTAAATCCCTATGGTTACGCGTATCATTATTTTCTATGGCAATAAAAACAAGCCTGTGATAATGCAGACCAAATGGTCCCTGGTTCTGAGCATTGTCCATTGTGGTCAGAGAGGGAGGTTGTATAGAACAACATTCTTTGACACGAGGATAATGTCTCAAACACAGTGAAAGGCTTGCTGAATATGGATGCAGTTAATTATGTAATTGTATGGCAAAAGTGAGTGAACTTTCTTAATTAAAGTGTATTTTTACTTTTTGCAGTCAAATTTCAAAAAGCTCCACTATATGTTTGTTATGTGTTCCCATTCACATAGCATCCCTAAAATAATTTTTAGATACATATTTCTTACATTTTAGATATGTCTGTGTAGCAGGCCTTTGCAAATTTCACTCTCAGTTTCCAAGTGACAGGAAATTCTGACTGTCCCCATAGAAAGAGTAGGGACAGGCTGAGCTTCCCCTCAGTAATATACAATGCTTCTATATTTTTAAAACTGTTTGGGACAGACATTGCTGTAGTTTACAGTTGATAAGATCTACCAGCAAAGCACATACAGAGTTAATTATGTTAACATTAACCTGCTCAGCCTCCCTTGCATTCCAGAGCAAAACTCAGTACAGAGAACAGCTTTTCTTTCAGAATAGAGAATATATTGTACAAGCAGCAATTAAAAAAAAAAAAGTTATGCTATGTGAATGAGAAACATTTAACAAATATAAAATAGATGCTATCTGAATGAGGCTTCAAAGTGGAAATACACTGTAAGCACAGACCGAGGTCCGATTCAATGCAATCCTGGAAAAGGTATGCAGAATGGCACCTCAGCTGGTTTTTAGATTTGTGAAAGCTCTCAGTAATCTGACTTTACTGAACATTTACTATGTAAAAATTTTAAAAATCACTTTATTTATAGATGAATTGAAATATGTCAAGGACAATCTCTTTTCATTAGAGACAGTAAAACTAACAGTAATAGTATGTACTGTCCCAATAAAAACATAGAACTAAAAAACTGAATTGCATTTACACAATTAAAGAAATTAATAAAAGTACCTAAATAAATAGTGTACTTAAAGATAAATGTACTTCTTTATCTAAAAAAATCTTATCCAGCTTGTAGAATTGTGTCTGACTTTGGATATGCATGAGTGTATCTTGAGTAATATGTGTAATTTATACAGCCTAATCTCTTGCCTGCACTGCCCAGAGTATAAGAGTATGTGCCTCTTTGCCAAAGCCCCTTATTGTTCTCAAATGTTAACCCTGTACAACATATTAGAAAAAGCTCAACTTAAACATACACTTTAATTTGGGGCCCATGTTGTTTTGTGGAACTGAAAAGGGTACAGCGAAGGGCAGCTACATTAATAAGGCATATGGAGGACCTCAGCTATGACTGAACTGAATGTATTCTTAGTTAGAAAAGGCATTTTAAAGGGGAATATAAC
>NW_017306272.1:363781-394000 GCF_000935625.1 Nanorana parkeri
AGTTTGAGGTCACCACAAAAGACACAAGAGGGTTATTTACATCAGAAGGAAAATTGTGGAATAGCCTTCCACAGGGAAATGAAGTAGCTGACTCAATAGATTGCGTCAAAAAGGGCTGGATCTGTTTCTGCATGCTGAAATTATAAATACCTACTAATAATTGTAGGGAAAAAAAACATTGTTGATCAGGAGAGTTATAGAAAACTGGCAACTATGTATACTTTTTTCCCTCCTGGGAATTATCGATAAGTTTAGATTTTTTTTTTATTTGCCAAATTTAATGGACATGTGTCTTTTCTAATTTAGTCATTTATCAATCTTGAATGGAAAAAAAATGATAAGGCATTCCATGTTCACTATCTCTGATCTTGCAAATGATATTAGGCTTAACAGGCTTGTCTCTAATATAATTTTCTACAAATAACTCCCTTTTTCCTATTGTTTATAAAATTTTTGTTTCTGTTCTTGATAAAGGGTTTTTATATCAGTATTATTATTCGAAATCAAGAAATGATTGCCTCAGCTCCTCCAATGTCATCTCATATTATAGAACCTAATGTTTGCCTAAAAATAACTACACATTTAGAGAAGCAAGCAGAAAGGAATGTCCTCATATGTATATCTTTTCATAATCATTAAAAAACTATTCAATTTGCATTGTAACTGGACAGCGTCATTACTCTAAAGTTTGTTACATTTTGTGTTCAACTTTCAGGAATTTTCTAAAGTAAAGGAAAATACCAAATAGTTAATGAGTGTCACTACTGAATATTTTTTTAAGTTGTATTTTTGTTGTATTTTTTATATTTTGATATGGTTAGTTCATTTATTTTGAATAATAATATGGCTGAAAATCTAGCTGATTACAAAGGATGCCTTAAAGAGAGGCCCCAAGATGGGCCACCTATCTGCTTGATCATGCCAAACAGCCTACACATATAAGTTTGTAAACATTTTGTCCTTCCTTGTGTCTATCAAACTGGATGCCACAATTTTGTTTTGGCTAACCATTTAAACTTTGACTATTTGTTTGTCAGAGAGCCATTTTCGTAGCCTCCCTGGCGGTATGATTCTTTTCTGTTTTGTTTCTTTTTCTGGTCGATCTCCCGCCGTATCCGCCCCATGCAACGCGTACGCTCGCAAGGGACGGAACCCGGAAAACAGATGCCGGCGCCGGCCGGAGGACACCGCGTGGCTCAAGGGACAAGGTAAGTAAATACTAAGCGATATTCCCGAGTGTAGCTCAGGGTATGGAGAAGTAACCCCGAGCTACACTCGGGAATACTGCCAGGGAGGTTAATAGCAAGCCTTAATTTCTAGCACAACATAGCTGTGAACAGGCAAATAGGCCCCCAGCATCAAGATAATAGGGTGCACCACTGGAAAAGTACAATTTAAGTAAATGCAGCAATAGCAACACTTTTGTTTTGAAACAGTTAAATGAAAACATGTTTTAAATACGAAAAAAAAGAAAGTAGACATTTTTAGCCTTAACATAAAGTATACTTTAATGAATACAGGTAATTTCATTAATATGAGCCATTATACACATTGATATACTAAATGTGAATATTACTAACTAGTTACACTGACTATTATTTCAGGAAAAGTAAAATCATTTTATGATTAAAGCTCATGACTTAATACCTAAATCATAACAAATATCTGCATAAATTACTTACTAATTTGGCCAAGAGCATATTCATAGAAGCTTATTTTTACAGAATCACAAATAGGGAGAATATTGCATTTGGTTTGATGAAATAGCCCATCTGCAACTTTTCCGTGATATACTATACTCGGATACAACTCCAAATACACCAATATGATTCCTGTAGGATTCTGCCAAGAGGCCAGATGCTAGTGTCAGAAGAATATATTCCATAGTTTGGCATTTGAGCTCTAATACTGCCCTCAGCAAAAGGATGAGATGATTTGAAACCAAAAAATCAAAGGCATAAAAATAAACAGATATTCTGTATGCCTCAATACATGTGCATCGCAGTAACATTGCAAACCTGTTTTTTTTGTCTAATGTTATCTGACATGTTAATCAAATTAAAAGTTATTGTTTAGAAGAGATATATCCTATACGGTCATTTGAAACAGCATGTTAATTCCTTGCACTGGATTTGGCACTGCATTATTGGAGATGTGATTTTAAATTGCTTGAGCAATATTTTATTTATATTAAGGGTAAGAGTGCAGTGCAGCTGGCAAATACACAGACACTAAAATAATGTGTGGCGCTGTGCACATAGATTTGTTGATGAAAAGAATATACGGCCCTGCTTCCATCAGTAACACATTGTCAAGCAGCACAAATCCTTGCAAACAGCTAGCAAATTCCCTTAAAATCCCAACATCACGTTTGTGTGAAACTCTGACTGACCTCCTAACACCCCCCTCCCCCCCCCAAGACCTATTGCTAACCTTTTACATGCGGTCTTCAAGCAAATCCAGTAATGTCACAAATGCTTTCTCTTCTCTGGTGGGAGCGGCTGTGGGCAGTCCTTCTTCCTGGACAGCGGGTACTGTGAGCCCTGACTGGCTTGATGATATTTCCCCAGGGAACATACCCATGATGACCTAGGTTGGATGAAATGAAAATTTACTTTATTTAACCCAGAAGAAGAATGGTGGCTTGGAAAAGGCGTGTGAAGTCAGCTTGGGAGTGCACCAGAGAGGAAGTAAATTTAGCAGCCAAAGCTGCTTTTTTATTTTATAAAGAGGCTTTCTCTTAAAGGTGGAGCTGTAGGTAAACAAACTCATAAGAGGATCCATCCATCTATCCAATACTTTATATGTAGGAAGGCATAAAAGTAGCAAACAAACAAATGCATGTTTATATGTTTCAGCCCCCAAACTGGGCCTTAGTCTTGGATATAAATAAGGCCCAGTTTGGGGGCTGAAACATGTAACCATGTGTTTGTTTGCTGCTATTATGCCTTCTTACCAATAAAGTATTGGATGGACGGCTTCCCTTATGAGTGACGGTTTTTACCTATTGCTTCGTGAAGGCTCTGGTGGAAGCTTTACCAGGCACCAAGGTTCCAGCAGAGGGATTGGAGACAAGAGGGTAGAGCTGTTCCATGTTCTTTATTGCTAAAGGTCGAGTTCGACCTTAACAGATACCACAGCTCTGAACTTTCTAAAACCTTGCCATTGTCGCAAGGTCAAGTACATGTTTTTTGTTTACTTATAATTTCAAACAGACTTTTTTACTTGAGCATCAAAGTACTACTATATTATTTTACTTGCTCACTTATTTTTTTTAAAAAACCAAACAAACTGATATTTCAGTTTTGGTTAACATTGGGTGAAATTACCTACGAAGTTCTTATATCATTTGAAGCCTCCAGTGCCAAGATTTTCCTACTGTAGTTTTTAACTCTGACCTCCTACAAGATCAAAACTAGTAGCATGACCCTCTTGTGGCTGGATTCCCCAATGAATTGTTTATTCTACAATTTAGAGAGAGCCCATGAAGGAAACATGGTCCCATTATTTCCCTAGGTAATGGATGTGTCAGTTGGGTGAAACTGCAAATTCTGGTAAAGATTTCGGACTACTGCGGTCCCTCAGAAAAGTTAGCAGTTGATTCAATTTTCTACTGCCAACTCAGAACTGAAATATCGATTATGCGTGGGCTGACCTTTTGCACTTTATTATATTTTATAAAATAATGAATCACAGTTAACAGTAATAATGAAGCAAGGATATTATTAGGCACAATACACTTGTCTACTCCACAGATTACTATCTTCTAAACAAATTACAGTTTTGATTTATCACAGATTTTTGCCAAGTAACCCATCATTAAAAATCAAAATACTCACAAAGTGAAATGCTTGTAATGTAATAAAAATAAAAATATAGGAACATATGTGGTACAGCTCTTTTGCTATATCCTTAAAGGATATATTTCTGGGAGGTATTGTTTCTGGATACAGAAGGTGGCATAGTCAAGGACTATCAGTATGTACTGGTGCCCCCTGGCAAGAGGTACCAGCTGACCTTTAAAATGTGGTTGGGATGCATTATTTTGAGACTCAGTGACACATTTACAATACTTCTCAACTGCTTTGTAAATACTGGGTCAGTGAAAACACTGCTCAATGCTCACATTTGTTTTTTTTACCCCTAAACGACCTCCCAACACATGAGAATGGGCCAGATCAAATACCATACTTGTGTGAGACTGGGGAACCAACAGTTGCCATATAATTTTCTACTTTTCATTCTTTACATTATACAATAAATCCTGGTATACGCAAAATGTAGGAATACAAGGGTAACTTTGGGTATTGAGTTACCCCATTTATCACCTTTACATTACACCTTTACCCCATTTATGACCTTTACATCCCTGGACGCCGTTCTGTCATTACACTGAGAACCTGGCAGAGCCGCCGTGATATCACAGCGGCTCCGCCGGGTTCAGTGTGTAATGGCAGAATGGCGTCCCTGGTTACCAGGTAACCAGGGACGCCGTTCTGTCATTACACTGAGACCCTGGCAGAGCCGCCGTGATATCACAGCGGCTCTGCCGGGTTCTCAGTGTGTAATGACAGATGGGCGTCCCTGGTTACCCGGTAACCAGGGACGCCCATCTGTCATTACGATGAGAGCTTAGCAGGGCCGGTGGTAATATGAAAGCCGACTCTGCTGAGCTCTCATCCTAATGACAGAACAGCGTCCTCTGGTTTGCATCTACCTAGTGCATTCCATTCAAAGTAACTGACCTCCAGAAAGCATTGCAATGGTCAGATTCATGTTCTTAACAGGGATTCTCTGGCACTGACTGCCCCAGAGTTCATCCTTACAAGCCTCCCATTTAGGCTCCACCATGTTCCCTTCCGAGGGATTTATGTGCTCATGTCCATGTGTAGCAAGAGGAAAAACATGTCTATTCCAGCTTTTTTTGTCAGCATTGTCACTGGACACAGTTGCCATAAATCTCCCATCTGACAACGGATTTACTAAAATAAGCAATTTTTGGTAATACTCCGTATTGCAGCAGTAGTAGTAAACCAGAATGACACTAATCCATATGGCAAAGCTCTCAGAATCAAGTAATTTAGTCCAAGCTGATTACTATAATAGAACTAAAACAGTTCAATACTGCATGACAGTTCACTTCATGGCAGAAGAACTCCCACTTAGTTAAACACAGTAATATTTTCAACTAATGAAACAAAAATACAACCTGATAATGAAATAGTTCACTTAGCCAAAGAGTCTGGCTCTCATAGTTACTTACCTCTTTTCTTCAAGGTTGAAGGATAGAAACCCTAATTGGATTATATTTAATTTGCTAATGCACAGTGTATCATAAACAAATGCTGTTTTTTTTCCATACAATAGTTTTTTTACTTGTTATTATTGCTTTTTGCATCTTAGTTCCTCAAATCTTCTCTATCATCTTTCAGCCAGAAAGGAGACTGTTATTACCCCACAACAAGAAGTTTTTTTCGAACAAGGACCTGCATGGCAAGATCACTAGATATTCTTGGGTCACGTATCTGGGTCAAGAGCGAGCTGATGAAGGGGCTTCTCTTATACCTCATGCACACACCCCTGGAAGTGGCAGGGAGTGTAAGGATGTAGATTGGCAAGATTACAGGTGTTGCAGGCTGGACTGGACATGCTCAAAGGTTGGGTGTGTGGACCGGATGACTGAAGGCTGCAGGACCCGGACCCAATGCCAAAATACTGTGGTACCAGAGCAGGTGACAGAAGTATAACTGGAACACAAGCCATGGTCAATAACAGCCGAGCAGCAGGGTACGAAAGTAGGAACCAGGAGCAGAGTCGGGGTCACAAGCAAATGTCGGTAACAGCCGAGCAGCAGAATACCAAATCAGGAACCAGGAGCAGAGTTGGAATTACAAGCCAAGGTTGGTAACAGCCAGTTGGAGAGGTACAGTGCAGAAGGCAGGATTCAGAGTCCATTAGGCCAACTGCGATCACAATGAGCAGAGACCCAGAGATAAGTAAAAAAACAGGCCAGGTCGTTCCCAGAAAAGCAGGATAACAGGTCAGGTCATAGGTAGTCAGGAACAAGCTGCAGACCACTCTGCTAATCTGCACCTCACGCTAATGTGTGCGTGCCTTCACATTGATCCGCTGACCCAGAACAAGGTTAGAATGTCAAAGTTAATGAAAAACTTAAAGATTCCTATTTCAAAAAGTATTGAAGTAATTGTATCAGCATGACAGGCATGCAACTAGCAGGAGAGCATGGCCCTCTTGGTACTGGTAACCATTATCATCGACACAGATAGTAAGGGGAATCCAAAATGTTAGCGCTTTCACCAGAGCAAGATGTGAGAGTGAATGATCCAATGGGGACAATTATTTTACTGATTTCATATGAGAATTCCATCTCACTGTGGCAAGATTTCCTCTCCTTTCCTGTAGAGTCACTAAGACATGCAGTGAAGGGAAATTTCCACAGCAGGACACAGAGAGCAAAAATAAACCTTCTACAGGTATTAACCCTGCCTTACTTTATCCACGACTTTTAAAAAAAGGTTTGGGCTATAGATGCATTTTATAGGTTAGTCTGAACTTCAAAGAGCCAATACCAACTATTCTCTCTTTTGCAGAACCTATGTGCTTGATACCAAGTTCGCACATCACTGAGCTGGGTCGCAGAATCGTCGTTGTCGTCACTTTCAGTGTCTGTTTAGGAATTTCCCAACTAATCACTATCACTCAATTCTGCAAGTGATTCTTATTTACTATCGCTGTTTTCTACCTGGTCTAAAACCGCTTTTGACCTAAAGGGTCGTTCTCAAGTTTCCAAGCAGAAAGAACAGTAAAAGTGCAGGCAGGGCACTGGACAAAGCTCTAGGGCAGGGGTCGGCAACCCCCGGAACGCGTGCCCAGCCTGGCACGTGAGACCTTGACAGCTGGCACGCGAGTCGACCTGTTTGCTTGTAGTTGACAGCTCCCTCGAGCCGGCTGTCAATTACATTTACTGGCCCACCCACCTCAGTGACGTGGCTGAGCGGCATAGGAACGCAGAGGCGCGCTGAGGGGGCCCTCAGCTCGTTCTGCGCATGCTCCTGCCTGAAGGATCGCTCTTGTGCCAGCCCGCCAGACAGGAGCGGGCTCACCCACGCCTGATGTGATGGAACGGGATTACAGTTCCCTGCCGGACAGGAGGAATCTACTGCACACCCTGCCCCAACACAGAAAAAGGAGCCAGACGATCATCTGGAATATACAGCAGGTACCACATGTATACTGCTCACATACATAAACATTAACCCTCGTACAGCACACATAACTGAGGTATGCAGGGTATTGGTGTTGCTCTGAGGTCTGGCATTCAAAGAATGCATTGGTGCTGGTCTAAGGTCAGCCAAAAGTAACATCCTACAGGCCAGACATAGCACAACTGAGCCATCAAATAAAGACACAGGGATCGTGTTAAAACTGTAAGTCCACTATACTTTTCAGCACATGTAAATATGAATATGGTTTGTGTGTGCACTAGTTATTAAATTTTTTCACTAATAGATGTGCTGCTAATGGCAAGGTAAACACATTAAAAAAATTGTGAGTTTAACTTACTATTAGCAGTACAGCTATGAGTGGAAAAATTGAAATGTATCTAACACTATGGCGTGCTATTGTTCACTGGCACCCGGTTTTCTGATGGTTTCAAAAATGGCACTTGGTGTTGCTGACCCCTGGTCTACGGACAAAATTGAAGTGAAATAGTTTGATACATAAATTTAATTATAGCAGATTACATTGTATTCTGTGTATTCTGTGTAGATGTCATGTTTGACATCTACACAGCTCCGCCCCCTCCTGTGACACCCAAAAACGAAACTGAAAGCCGAATGCCGGCATCGGCCGGGCCAACACAGCAGAGGACACCGCGGGCTCGCAGGGACAAGGTAAGTGACACTTTTGCGCAATCCCGAGTGTGGCTCGGGGTTACCGCTTTTGGTACTGAAAATTAACTCCGAGCCACAGCCATACCGCCAGGGAGGTTAATGAGCTGGCCAGCCACAAGCAGTTGTGTTCCGCCGTAAGCCTTACGTCGGTGGCAGCGAAAGGGTTTCTACTTATATTTTCCCTTGCCTGGTTCATCTCTCCTCCTTTCATCAATGTGCTAAGGCAATTTTTGAATAAACCCTTTCTGTTTTCATTACATACCTTGTTTTAGACCCAGTGACATCGTCACTGGTTCACAGATCTTCTATGCAAAGCAGGAAAATCATGGTTGTTGGGAGGGGCTATTCATATCATCCTGAAAACGACCGACTGCTCCAGTTAACACCCATATGTAATGCTGAGCCTCTATGATAGAAAGAACTGAAATCCAATGAATAAAAGAAGCGGGTCAGGGACAGTTGGGCTGGGGACAAAAGACATAAAAGATTCTGCACGTTCTCCAGCCAGGAAATGTGGCAGACTTTATCTAATTTACTGCAGCTTCTAAAACTCATTGTAAGAAGTTCACAATGTGCAGTGAAATCAGAGTAAGTATTTTCAGTACAGGAGAGGAGCCAGCACAACTTTGCAAGACCGAAGTTAAAGCTGGAGTTCAGCTTTAAGTTGCTGATCAACTTGAGGGACACCTAGAAGTCAATTTCTGGAACTAGCCCACAATGACCTGGTAAATACATTAGAATGTGCATCTGTTGATCAATAGTTTAGAGTTAACCAATACTGAGAAACTAATTTGTTTTGTTTTTGTGCACTATGTTAAGTGTTCTATTTATTTATTTAGTCATTACAATTAAAATGGGTTCATACTGTTCAAATGAATGCTTCATCATAGAAATATGAACAAGAGAGGAGCCCAACTGAAACACAAGTGACAACTTTGCTATGGACTTGTTGAAGAGGAAGTGACATAAAATATCCCTGACAAATCTCACTACTAAAGTCTTTGTGGTACATAAAAGGCTGGGGGTTACTCATCGTTGGTTCCCAGTGTACACTTGTGTACGTTCTAAAGTTATGGAGTTCACATGAATCTGCAGTCTAGGAGGGCATGAAACTGAAACCATTTCCGGGGCATGATTAAAATGAAGCTAACGCATACATACTTTAGGGACACTTTTTAATAGCATGTCATTAAAATCTATGTAAAACCAAAACCTTTTTTGGTATAGTGAGATATTTACTGATGCCTGTGTCCCCACTAAGGATATTCTTCATCTCTATTTGTCCTGGTGACCATTGTTTCTGGAAAGGAAAGGAATACCCCAAATTTTGAGTTGTCTACTTAACAGAAACAGAGATAAATCTAGAAATGGTTAAATATTTTCCAGTGACAATTATCTAAGTAGATTTCTCTCACTTTGAGTGATTGTTGTATCACCCCAATGGACACAAAGGACCAGAAACATGACAGGGCTCTTTAGATGTACTTTAAAAGACATATTTATAAAGCAGTAAATGTGGCATTAACTAAACATTTACTGAAGATGAAATAATCACTGTAATTTAAATTACCTGTGGCAGGGAGATGTGCTTGCAGTTAATGTTTGGTGAATGTCGCATTTGCTGCTTTATAAAAATACCTCTAAGTGTTTCTGCCAATAATTTTATAGTAAATATTGTTCTTCCCAGTCCCACTCCTATTACGCCAGAACCATTAAAATCTGGCCTTTCAGGTGTGATTTAACGAAATCGCCAGAAGAACTCAATTCTAAATAAAAGAGTTGCTAGGAGCTGGCAGGCCAGGGGTAGGCAACCTCAACACTTCAGCTGTTGGAGAACTGCAAGTCCCTTAAGGCATAACTCCCAGAGGCGCAGGCATGATGGGGCTTGTCAAGGCTGCCTATCCATGTGCCAAGGTTGCCAAATGCCAAGGTTGCCAACCCCTGTGGTATTAGTGTTACCAACAATCTGTAAATGTCACAGCAAATACAATACACACGTCCTTCTGGCTCCACTGAAGTAATTATGTCAGATGCTCCCCCCTGCCATGCAATAGGTGATGGGATGCATGGCGCCTCACAGGCGCTGCACATGAAGAGCATGCAGTCCGAGCAACATTACAGAACCACAGTAAGCAGCAGGGAGGTGTATGGACCCAACACAAACAAAAGTGTTTGATGTTGAAGATTCGCGAGACATGATAGCGAGCAACCTATGCAGCCGTTGCAAGAGATCGAATATAAAAATTTGACTATAGTCTCACTTTTCTGCTCTAATTTATTTTGGGCCAGAGCGATACAAAGAAGCTAAGAAACTATCATTTTTTAAGAAGGTTGGCAATGACAGCACCCCTATTTCTCTAATGACAGGTTTATTTTAAATGTAAAATGTTCATGTTTGACTGGAGTGGTCCTTTAATCAGATAAGAAAGAAGCCACTCTGACTTAGTTATCACGGTTTTATTATTGCTAAGCATTAACTATCTTTAACCAGCATGGCCCACGGAATTTTAATTCCTCCCCCACTTTGCGGCATTAAAGATATGACAGCACAAAAGCTGTCCAAAAACATCAAATATTATGTCTACTGTTTTTGTTCCAACAATACTTTTTCAACTTATATGTTATCAATGCATCAGAGTTTTACGACTTATCATAATTAAAAAAGGAACTGTATGTTTGTTTTTGCTTACAATATGATATCAGGGTAAGTTAATTCTAGCAATAGACATCAAAAGATGAATGAATAAACCCCTATTTTGAGAGAAAAAAACAACATTCCAGACACACAAAATAATGATCATCTTTAAAACATTATTAAAAGTTATCTTCCTCCATAAGGATTTTTTATTTTATACTGGTACGGGATACATTATCTGAAATACTTGGGACCGTATGAATTTTTCCATAACTTCATACTATAACAAATATTTGCAAAACACTTACATTTCAAATTCTAGAATAAAGCTTTACTTAAACATCATAGACACAAGTATCTCAAACAGTAGTAAGTATTAGCTGCAATAAACTGTAGCCTTGTACTAGGTTTAAAGACAAATTGAACTTTCAGGTTTAAAGGGAAAGTACATTTTTGAAAAACAATATAGGGGTCTATTCACGAAGCTGCCGAGGGCAGCCGAGTGAATGACCGATCTGAAGTGAAGTGAGCCGAACACTGTTCGGCTATTCACTTCAGGCTGGTACGGCTAATTTCAGCCGTACATCGGCTTGCTTCGTGTGCCTTCGGGTCGGCCGAACATGCTCAGCAATGACCATATGCATCAAACCAGTGCACCATAAATTCTCATTTACATAATATCCGAAGACATACTGTATATTTCAAACAAGTGCACCATATATTCTCACATCAAATAGAAATATACTTACTAAAGAAAAAACTGTGTACATTTAAATTTACAGTACTCCGTGCAGTGACTAAAGGTAGAGCAGAAATCAGGTCAGGTTGTCATTTCTATGAACTAGAATGTTTTATACATTTTGAGTGTGTGACTTTCATTCTGATCTTCCTGTTTAGTTGGACAGTAACCAGTGCCTATTTTCTATGATGCAAACAAAGGTCATTGAGGGCTTTCCCTTAATAGTCACAGGATGTTCTTATATGTGGTATTCTTGAGATGAAACTACAAATTGTGATGAATCATTGCTTACCATAATTGCAAACATATACTAACGTTTTCTGTCCCTTTATTGCACTTTTCCCTTTAATTTAAAAGGGTTTTTTTTTTTTGCAATGTTCATCATTTAAGTAATGATAATGAAGATCAATGTCCAGGGATGACCTCTGACATTTTTCGGGTTGACTTCTGCCATGAGAACTTCAAAGTTTTCAATACTTGCTGGCCTCCTTTGGCTGGGAAGGAACTGCAGAATCTCCAGCAATTCACTCCATTTAGGATTTGGTTCCGAATTTAAAACATATAGAAGATATACAGTGAAGAGTTGCAATGCTGGAAGTATGAACGATATCCAAAGGTATCACCTGACCAAATCCTTGACCACTACTGCTACTTTATTTCCCTTTTGATCCATGCCAGTTACCTAAATTCAGACTGTTCAGCAATGCTTTAAATATTTCCAATAACAAAGACAGGAAAGCTTATTTAATAAAATCACCTTAATATGCAAAATGCAGTAACCCATAGCACCCAGACAGACTTCAGTCTGCTAAAATCAGTGAAAATGAATTGATTGGTTGTTATATTTTATTGAACCTAGCACATTGGGCTTTACCTTTAAAATAATCCAAACAGTGTGAACAATGTGTCTACGTATTTACAAATAGAAGGGAATTTTTGCAATACATACAGTACTTCTGTAAAGATAAGAATATTGTAATAAAGAAATGAAATTAAAGGGAAACACTAAACACCTAAATACACAGATGAAATAAAGATTTTGCCGTTCTATTCACCAGGCCTGATATTTGCATAGCTCTGCCACACAGGACAGCCAGGAGGTGACACTACTTTTTCTGTTACAATTTACTGTTACAATTAATTAGGATCACACTGCTGACAAAACAGACTATTGATTGGACAATAAAGGAGTAGCAGGAGGCTGATGAGGGTTATTCCTCTGTTTATTCTTCCCCTTTCTTTTATGTGCATGTTTATTTCTGCATATTAGAATGTATGCTATTGGCTTTACACCTCCCAATCCCAATTTTGGTGCTGCTGCATAGGGGATAAAAGGAGTCAAATTCAGGTACTTCCACTAGTGCTTTAAAAAATACATTGAAAGTTTTTTCTTTTATGAATACATAGCTGAATAAGGTGTATCATTTATGTCTGCTTGGAGGTCAGCTCTACAGCCCCACAATATACAACTTTACTTATTCTTCATCTTAGCCGTCCTATCACTTTCAGCAGTTAGCCAGATAACATACCTCACAGTTCACATACTACTGTATATACTGTATGCAGACTTGGATTGCCATTACTGCCATGATGTTTTTCTGCTCTCCACAACAGCAGCTCTGGCTTATCTAGCACAGCCCACATTAGTAACTCTGCTGTAATACCTGAACATTTGCAGTTGGCATAGTCAGTCTACTATCTGAGCTTTATTTATTTTTTTTCAAAAATTGTTTTATTTGTGTCGAATAAAGAAAAGTTAAGAGTTTCTGTCAGAAGACATTCGTATCAACACTTTTTCAAAAATTTCCAAAGTATGTATACACTGTTTTTGAAGTTAATGTTACACGAAACTTAAACATTTGAAATATCTATAACATATAGCATATAGTAGTTCCAAGATAGCCATACTTCCCTCTGACCTGCCACTACGATGGTACAAGATACGTCGAGGGAGTAGTGTCGCACCTTGTGTTCTTACAGGGTATGATGAATGTTAACACTCTTTGTCTACTATGGATGTACTTGTCCCCTATCTGAGCTTTATGAGCTTGTTTGCACATTCTACATAGAATTTATATGTTTCTTAAAACTAAAGGCAACCTGTCATGACAGCTGCTATCAAGGGCTTTTATAAAAGGCTTTACTACCTAGTGAGTCAGTCACCTGGAACTAAATGCAGTCAAATCAGTGATTCAAGAGGCAGTGGAGTCAGGATAACAAAGAGAAAAGGGAGCCTGAACATTTAATTCAAGCCAACAATAGAAAATGTGCCCATATTTATACCTTCATAAGTTTACTTTAAAACTAATTGAGAAATCTAATCACACCTGTCTAATACAGTCTTTGACAAAACGCCAATTTTGCAGCCTAGCCTTGAGATTATACTAATTATTATTGTGTGTAATATAGTGCAGCTTACCAGTCTCTAGATATGGTGGCTGCATTCATTTTCAGTCTGAGAAAATGTTCAGCAAGTACAGAAAAGACCTGATGGCAGAAATGCAGTGCCCTTGTTACACCCTGTGAGCTGAACTGAAAGCAAAAAATAATGCTATCTTTTTTCTGTAAAGTACTAATCCCCTCCCTTCCCATGTTATGGAGATGAAGATAGCAAGACATTTTTGAAGCTCAGCCTGGGTGACAACCATGGTTCTCCTTCAGTGAAGTAAAAAAAAAAGCATAGCCACCAAGGGACATGCAGTCTGTTTTTGGATTACCAGGTGAAAATTAAGGGGAACAATAAAACCTTAAAAAAGGAAACTAATGCAGCTACATCTAATGGCTGGTAAGCTTCAATATGTATAATTCTGTTTTTGGGGGGTTAAATATACTTTAATATAGTTGAGTACTATGCCTGGCACTTTTTTAATTTACACTAGATGCTTTCGGGAGCTATGGGGAAAATACTTAACCCCATAGTTCTCCTTTAATATGATTAGAGAGTGGTTTACGGAGTGTATGATTGAAGATATTGTATTGACAGAGAAACGTTATAGAAATCTTTTTATAAAAGACCTTCCAGTTTTCTATTTGTATTTTTGGTGGCAAATAATGTGTATGCAGGTTGTATATACTGATTAAAATCTGAATTTGAATTCTGAGTCAATTTAAATATTTATTTTTTTAAAGTAGGCTTAAACAAAGGAGAAGGTAAATTTAGGACAGAATTGACATACGGAGAAACTCTTTTTTTTATTATTTAATTGTGTGATAATAAGATATGATGTTGGATAAATGTTACTTTCCCTGAAATGCATTTTGCCTGTAATGATCTTTTGACATGAAGATGAAATCTAATTATAATAAAAAGTTTTTACTGAAGTCACTTTTGCAAATGTGTTAATTTTTGTACTCTTTGCTCAAAATATAATATACTGTTTCTCATTTCAACTAATTTATTAAAATTGGTTATATTTTAAATGATACAGGTCAAAGTGCAACCCTCATCATCAAGGCTCTTAAGCAAGAAAATCAAAATTGATTTGTAAAGCAATTTTTCTGTTTACAAGCCATTGTTATTTAGCCCTGTGATAGGCATGTATATTCTTATATATACACACCCAGTTAATAGTACTTGATGTATTTAGACGCTTGTTTACAAATAGAAGAAAATAAATAATATGATGATATCACAAGTCAGTGTTGGTGGTCTCTTGGTAAAGGGAGGCATTTTCGCTGCTTCAATATGTATGATAAAAAAACCATTCATACCTAGAGTAGATTCAGCAGTGAGATTGAATTAGGTGGATGATACAGTTAAAAATCTTCAGAATCACAACTGCAACTAGAGATAATAGTAAAAGAAAATAGACAATCAAAATATCAAATTCTGGAAAAAGAAAATCTTGTGGGCAGCACAGTGGCTTAGTGGTTAGCACTTCTGCCTTGCAGCTTTGACCTTACCAGTTTAAATCCAGGTTCAGCCAGTATACTATATGCATAGAGTTAGCAAGGTTCCCCTATGTTTTGTGGTTTCCTCTGCCACACTCCAAAGACATGAAGGTAGGTAAATCTGTCCTATTATGTGTTCATATGAGATAGGGACCTTAGACTGTAAGCAGGGCCAGATTTCCCACAAGTCCAAACAAGGCCCGGGGCAGCAGGGAGTAGAGGGGCAGCAGGGGGTGTGGAATTCCTATCTCCCGACGGCTGGTACATGCAGGTCCCGGCACCAGGCGGGTAGTTGTTTTCTACATTTAGCCCTGCTTTGGGCAAGCAGGGCTAAATGTAGAGCGGGGAAGCCGTCGCTTGTTTTGTACAAGCGATCTCGGTGATCTCACTGAGATTATTTGTATGTAGCCTGTATACAGGGTGGCGCATTGGGGAAATTGGCATTGGGGCAGCAGAGAGAGTAAACCCAGCCCTGACTGTAAGCTTCTTAAGGGTAGGGACTTAAGTAAATGAATAGTATGTAAAGTTCTGCATGAAATGACAATGATATATACTGCAAATACTTGTAATAAATACATCAATTAGCCAACGACTAAAGTTATTTTGCTAATACTGCAGCTGTTAGAATGTGCGGACAATCTACTTTTAATTGAGTTCTGTCCCCTGCTGCTGACAAATTCCACACAGCTAATAACAAGTGAGGTGGGAGTGTCTGATTCGCAATGGTGTTCTATGTAAAGTTTCACTTGTTATTTCACCAATCAGATTTACTGAATGTGTTTGGGAATACCTCCGCTATGTTATCAAAGCAGAGAAAAACCAGTTACCAGATTATTGATAAGTAGTGGGGATTAACTGAAGTTGGACTTGGACAAAAAGACTAAAGCCCTGAGCAGATATTCTATGTTTCTTAGTGTGTTAGTAGACTTGGATTGTGTACCTTTAACATTGCACTGGCACAAGTGCAAATGTGGGCATTGTGGGGATTTTCCCAAAGAAAAGCCAAATTAAAAACTCAAGTTTTAGTTTGCCATGCTTTCAACTGATCAGTTTCAAATATTATATATTATTAAAATATCCACTAACACCATCCTCCAACGGAAGATACCCCGCCAACATTAAAATATCCTCACCATATGCAGAATTATAAAACCCTGCAGTAGCATTAATATCTTCCATCAAGATTGTCCTATATCCCAAGAAGCATGATATTATATTGCTCAAAAATCATAATAAAACTGCAGTTGTATAATAATATTATTTCCCATATATTATTATATATTATATTATAGCATTACATTATATTCCCAAACCAGCATTTTTACCCCATCATTATGATCTTATTTAGGTATTGGTAGCGCAGTGTTCTGGGGTGACACATTTTGTGTTGCCTGTTTGATGTGCAGACAACCCTTAGTCTGCTGAGAGTAGATACTCATTGCCTGAAGGTTTGTTTGTATTTGAAATCTGCAGCATCAAAACTGCAATAGAGGCACAGGCAAAGGTAAAGCTATTTTTTTTTTTTAGCTATAGTAGGGAACGGTTAAAACCTCTTTCGTGTTATTTTTTTGTCGCCTGTGTCTTGCTAGGGAGATTTATCTTCACTTCCTGTTCTGTAGACTCTACAGGAAATGAGATGACACTTTTACAAATGAATGGAATTCCCATGTTAGAGCATTGTCATAGGAAAAGGTATCCCCTTTAGATGATTTTCTTACACCTCTCGCTTTAGCAATATATAAAATGTAAAAAAGAGTGCACAAAACACTGAAAAAACACAACCCTACTTTCCCCAAATTCCCTCACATACACATATCCCCAATTATTTCCAAAAAATTTAAAATATAGACTTTTGGCATGTGCTTGGTTGAAACTGGCTAGAATCAGGACAATAATCTAGCATTTAAACAGGCCGAAAATAAAATATGAACAGGTTTTAACCTTAAATAAACATTAGAATGTATTATTTGAGAGACAAATGTCATGAATATTGTACAATGGTTGAACACCATGTAAGTATCTTGGTTAGGCACCAATATAAGAAGGAGACATGAGACAGGTTTAAACATGAAATAAACATTAAAGTGTATTATTTGAGAGACAATAGCCACAAATATCAAATATTGTTCAGTGGCTGGGCAGTAAGTAAGCAGCTTGGTTAGACCACAATATAAAAGGCAGGACATTCCAAAATTTAGTTTGTAGCATCAGCAGCAGGAGTTTGTAGTCACTGGTGATCCAAGACAGAACCTGTGTTAGCCAGTCAGGTAACAGACCTATTCGCCTTTCTGCAACAAAACCTTGTGCTGTTCTGAAGGCCCTCTCAAACAGCACACATGCTACAGGGTAATCCAGAAGTTTAAATACTGTGCAAGCTCTGGCTAGTGGTCCAGCCACACACAAAACTCCTCACTTCTGAGAGTGCCTGGATCAACCCAGGACCCATAAATCAAGTGCTTTAGGCACTGTCTGTGAGTTTTGCCTGCAGGTGGTATTGTCGCAACCACTGCTGCTCTTCCTTTCAGGGTTCTGAGGATCAGAAGCACATTGATAATCAAAGGGGATCCTGCCATCATTAGGCAATGTGGTAAAAAGGTTCTTATGCAGCACCTCCTCAAAATGCCACATTTTGGACTTTCTCTGGGATGGTGGCAGCTGATTAGAAATTTTACCCTGGTATTGCAAATTCAATTTGGTGGTCACCCATTAGTGGTCCCTTTCTTTCATAACCCGAATCCTGGGGTCTTTGCACAGGTGGTTGAGATAAAAAAGGCCCTATTTCTCACAAATTGCTTGTAACAGAGGACCCCATATCCACGGTGTTGCTGAGGACAACACTGTCCTCAACAGTTTCACCCCACCCATGAACTCTTGGGTGCGAAGAGGTGAGAATTTCCCCTAAAGCCCACCCCCTTCCCTCTTTCTTATTGCCCGCCAGTGAAACATCCCCTTTAAAGCCTGGCCTATTTCCTTCTCCTCCTCTGCCAGCACCCCAAACCGGCTCCTCCTTGTTTTTATCCTCTGCCTCCTGCTGCATCTGTCTCACAGGGATAGAGGCAGTAGGAAAAGGATCCTGCTGGTCTAGAGACAGCAGCAATTCATCCTCTCACTCCTGCTGCTGTGCCTCCAGTGCTGTACTCATTAATGGCATGCTGTTGCTGGTGCAGGCTCTGCAGCATGGCCAACATTGAGTTCCTGTGTATAGGAGTGTGACAGATGACGGAGTTGGTAGGCACCTTGTGTTGGCACTGCATTTCTGTGTGGCTGCCTAAAGTGGCCACAAACCCTCCTGGCCTGATGAATACATTTCTGGAATACAAGGTACTTGCACCACCAGGTTGGTGAATTGTGCCAGACAAGGTGCATGTGCAATGAGGGTAGATCTCTCCAGATGAGCCCAAGGAGACCTAATCCATTCCCCATCTTTCTAAAACAAGAAAAGAAAAGGCTACACAAGATCAGGAGTGCTGATATGTAACACAGGATCAAAATTGTGAAAACAATATTTTACTAAAATATGTCAATTGTTTATTACACACATGGGGGATTTATCAAAGCTGGAGCAGACAAAATCTTGGGCCGATGTCCATGGCAACCAATCAGCATCTCTCTTCAGTTTGTTCAGTTAAGGTTCGAAAATGAAAGAGAGAAGCTGATTGGTTGCCATACATAGCTGCTCCAGATTTTGTTTGCTCCAGTTGTGATGAATTCCCTTCACAGTGTTTACATCTACTTTAAACCTTTTTACTCTGTACTATAAAGTATTCACTAATTAAGGAGATGTTACTACAGTATTATAAGAATGTGGAGATTAGAACAACTTTAATGTTCTTCTCAAAGCCCTCATCTCAGGCCAAACACCAACATGGCTAAAGTCTTTACAAGAGTTGTTTGAAATGGTACTTCCAATTTACAAATAGGTGGAAATACAGAAAATTAATGCAAATTAACGACAATATTTCACAGTTCCATTTTGCTTACACTTTTTATGTGACCCCCTTCTGCCCCTTTATACAATACCTATTCTTCAATAATCAATGTTCCTGAATTATTAATTGTCACTAGCAGCTGTCAGATCCCGTAGGACTGCAATGGCACCAAGCAAACATTAGGAGCATGTGCTTTATGTTTTATAGCACACTGCATATTCTCCACAGGTGTCTTATAATTTTATATTAAAGATTCTTGACATCACAGCTCCCACTTTAGTCTTGAAATGCACAGATAACCACAAGCACTTTCTCCTCCTATTCTATTTCTTTTCAGGTTGCGCTCCTTTAATTTTGTTTCCCAACAGTGATTAAGCAGTAGCATCTCAAACATAACCAATTGATGTGATGTGAATGAAATCAATTAAACTGTTAAGTGAACTGTATAGTTGGATTTGTTACTGACATACCCACGTGCCCATCATTAGCCAGCTGCCTGCCGTTTTGACTTTGGTCCCTAGATTTCCCATAATTATTTTTCTTTATATTTTGGTCTAAGTTAATGAACTGAATATATTACAACCAAGCAACAACTTTCTGTGACAAAAAATGACTTCCACTTTATTTTACCTAGTTTTTATGTAAATGTAGCCCTTGATTACCCTAGTACAGGGTCTTCAAGATGTGGAATCCTCGTATATGAGTGTAGTAATCTGGTCTGGTTTCTTAATATACTCACAGTGAAACAACTCTTATTTTGAAAATTCAAAAGAAATGGCAGGTGCTACGATCAATGTATAACTAGTAAAATGGCGGTGCAAATAGAGAAGGGTGATATATTTCGAACAATGTAAACAAAATTCTCAGCATTTAGTCAAGCTGATCAGTACAGTTTAGATTTAAACAAAGGTTTTTGATGCATATATTTCCAAATACATGTGAAGCTACACTGCCAAGGTATCTATGCAGTGTAGTCCCTAATTCTAAACAGTCTGAACATCCAATATAGGGCATAAATATAGCAATTAATTAAACCAAGGCTTACATGGAGACGACCCCAGCATGTTTAGGGACAGAAATACATCAGAAGCTCAAACATGACCAAGGCAGCTGAAGGCACCCAGTGTGTCTATACCAAATCCAGAATAGCAAAAGAATGTAATTTATTGTATAATTATTTTTTTTAATGAACTCCCAATCAGAATTCTGGGATCCAAAAGAGTAAACTGTATGTTTCAATGTTTTTCAGACTTTAGAGATGTAGCAGATAAACATTTCAGTCCATCTTAATGGCTTCTACATTATTTCATTCACTACAGTATAGATTTGTTAGTCTTACACAACATATAACATACATTTTATATATAAATTTTATATATAAAAATGGACTGCCATAAGCTACTAAGGGACACTGAGTACTTCCCAAAGCCAGGCAGACCTGCATTTGCTATACTCAGCATTGCACTTGAGTGTCAGGTTCAGCATCAGTCAGTATTGATGGAATAGTTCTTTGTCTACTGATTGACTCTCTTTGTTAAAGAGAGTGCTGAGGTATTTGGCCAATGCCAAAAGTTTTAACACCAGGTTTACATTAGCATTCGTGTCATTGTATACGTATCTTTAGAACATAGTGAATATAATAAAGAACTCACAAGACAGAACAGATGAGCAGAAGGACTGAGATTTGAAACGTATCAAAGCATGACTGTGGTGGATTTTCCGAAGTTTGCTCATGGGCTGGTGGTGATCAATCACATTAGGACATACGCTACCAGCCAGTCTATGCATGGGCTTTCTACAGCCCAGAACAAAAAAAATATTAAACCCATTTAAAATGTTTTACTTTCCTTATCTAATGTCTATTTTTTGGAAATGCATCTGTGATTTTTTTCGAATGCTTCCGTCTTTTGCAGAAACACCTGTCCATATGCCGTCAGATATTAAACAAGCCTCAGAAATTTAAATCCACTCCCAAAACCCAAAATCATGTTCAGAAATGCATATAACCTTAATTTATATTATTCATATTCTGCCAAACAATTTACCTGAACTTTTTCCATCACTAATTTGTGTATAATCTATCACACAGCTAACTTTACCAGGCATTCCATTTTTCCTGCATTATTCTTTTTGCACTGAGATTGTAACTTATATTGTTTTCTTTCCCGATGTTAGCTGACTCTGTGGATTGCAAAGGTATTATATATTCTGTAAATCCCATTGACTTTGTACGATGCAGAGAATATGTTGCTACTCTGTAAATCTGTAACTATAACAGTAATGATATAAAAGTGATTTACTGAGTTAACCCAAAACACCAACATACAGCACTGGTCCTGGTCAAGATAATCCAAGAAACAAACCTAGGCCTAGTATGTCTTACCTTTGGTGAACAGAACTCAAGATAAACAGATATTGGACATACTTGAGGAAGCCTAATTCTTACTTATACATTTTACATTTTAAAGCAGACATTTAAAGCTTAAAAATACTTGAAAATATGTTGTGGAAAGCTAGCTGAAAGCTCCTTCTATCATTTTGTAACCAAAACGGGAAATTCATCATATATTCAAGCCTAATTACAGTGATTATTGAATCTTCAAGTAAGAACAGGTAAAACGTGTAATGAGTTTGAAATATAGCTTTATCATATTTAAAAAAAATAAAAAGTGTCTATAGGACAGACCACACACCAGAGAATCCTTCAAAGCAATTTTGTCATTAGACTGATATTTATTCTGATTGTCCTGTCTGTTGAAGTTTAAAAATAAACAGTGAATTAAAATAAATAAAAAAGATTTATAATAACATGCAGCATATCCAAGTGATGAACCTCACTTTCCTCCATTGCAGTTAAGCAGTAAATCTTGGTCACAAACCCACTCCCCACCCTTCTGATTGGATGTTCAAAGAACATTTTTACATATGGTACATGAGGCTCCCATCTCGTATCAACAAGTTTCCAGTGTTAGACTGACAACACTATGCAATGCAACAGTGCCTGACTGCCTGACAGTGCTGACCCTCCCTGTCTTTGTCTGAGGCTGCTCTGAAGGGCATTACAGGAAGCTAATATAAATACAGATTTAAGTACATATTTTAGCTCTATCGGAATAGGTTTTGAGACCCAGTGATAACATCCCTGGGTCCATCTGCATTGTTTTGGTGGGAGGGGCAGCAGGGTTCTTTAAATGTTCCATCATTCTGCCTTGGATATTGTTCAAAAGAATTATATGAAAAAACACCTTTCTGGGATCCCTATAGATGTGCCTTCTTCTCTCTGTGGGCCACTGGGTGCTGCAGACTTAGGTGTGCAATCTGCTGATTGCTTGACTGGTTGAAGGCACACCTAAAGGGACGTCAGGGATGTGTTTCACATTCATTTTCTTCCAACTCCAGGTGCAAAGCAGTAAGTTGCCTGCAGCTTCTGCTAATGTGCCCTCTACTTCCTCTTCTGCTAATCCTGCCATAGCCCAGCAAACTGACAAGGAGGAGAGTCAGCAGAATTATTTGATCGGGGGGATGTTCATTCAAATAAAACTTGGTAACAAAATGACTGATGGCAAAAAAAGCTTGGGGGGGGGGCAGTATGGTTTAGGGGGAGAAGTGATTGATTATTTATGGAGGTAGTTCAGACTAGAAATTAAGGTGGGCTTAAAATAGTTGCTGTAACTTCAAAGGGTTATATTGTGGAGAATCAAGTTTGCAGGGAACTGAGAGTATATCAGCTTCAACACAGAACAGGATTTGGTACAAGTGTGGAAAAAAAGCTAAGGGGTCTATTCACGAAGCTGCCGAAGGATCTGGCTGTAGCTTCGGCCGATCCTTCGGCTAGCTTCGGCCCCAGGACCCCTTCGGTTCAGTAGAACCGAGGGGGTGCTGTACGGGCTATTCACAATAGCCCCGTACAGCTCCCGATCATGGCCGAGCGGCTCGGTCGAGCCGATCGCATATGCATCGGCTCAGCTGAGCCGTGCAAAAAGCCGAAGCTTTTCTGCTCGGTACCTCTGAGGGACCGAGCAGAACAGCCGAGCCAAATGCCGTTCGGCGGCATTCGGCTATTCACTCACTGCTGTTCGGCATCTTTAAGAATAGCCGGAACAGCCGTGAGAAGCCTGTCGGAGGTTCGGCTCAGCCGATCCAGATGTTGGATCGGCTGAGTCGAACTCCTTCTGCACTTCGGGTCGGCCGAACATGCTGAGCATGTTCGGCTGACCCGAAGCCACACGAAGCAGGCCGATGTACGGCGGATTTCAGCCGATGTTCGGCTGAAATCAGCCGTACTAGCCTGAAGTGAATAGCCGAACAGTGTTCGGCTCACTTCACTTCTAATCGGTCATTCACTCGGCTGCCCTCGGCAGCATAGTGAATAGACCCCTAAGTGTAATCTAAAGCAATGGGTAATAAGGACAACAGCAATTCTTATGCACAGGGTAGCTGAAAAGTGTCCACATCACCAAACAGCAGTCAGTGAGCATGCCCTGTTTTAATGTACACTAATGCATGCATGACAATGTACAGAAACACATACAGGCTCATGCTTATGTGACCAGCCATAGCCATGAATCCTAGAGGCACTGTAGCAGTAAGGCTGGAGTCCAGCTTTAAGTAATACGTAACTACATTAAATGGTGAGCTTTTAAATCTGTCAGTAGGTTTGTTTTACATAGAGAAGATATGAGACATAGCGGTTGATTTACTAAAGACAAATCGGCTATTCACGTTCTAGGGAATTTGCACTTTGCAAAGGAATTTTCCTTTAGTTTAATGAATGTGGTAAAGCTCTGATAATCCTCATCACCCAAACATGTGCAAGCAAAAATAATGTTTGTTCTTCTCCTTGCATTTGATTGCGGGGACTGGTCTAGCAGCCAAAGAAGATCAAGGATCAGGTGAGTATGTTTTCTTGAATCCAGACTCTAGACCAATATGAGCAGTTAACCCTTGCAGTGCAGAGGTAGCCGCATTGCAAGGGTTCATTTTGTTAATTCTTGGAGTTCGTCTTTAAGTGATGTACAAAGAATATGAAATGTGACATTGTGACAAGAATTGTGATTCCAAAGGGACTCCAAGGGAACAGAGAGTCTAGGTTGGTAATTTCCACTTCTTCAACAAACCACTGATAACTGGCCAACAGTCAGTCCTGTTATAGCCCTATAGAAATGACAGTCATCCGTAAGCTGCAATCCAGCCCTGGAAAATCAGGTGTTATATTAAAAGCTTAAACTTAATTGTCGGTTAAATTGCATTGACAGTTTCAGAGATGTTAACCCAGGGGAAACAATATCCACTGGTAATTGACATAAGGAGTCTGCTAGTTTGATAAAGGGTGTGGTTTTCCAAAAAACTCACTTCCCCATAAAAAACTCCAATCCCCATACAAAGTTTTCCCCATGCAGACAATTCTTGTAATAAACAATATTTTTGAAAGTACAAGGCTCTTCTTTACCGCATAGATGCTCCAACTTTCACCAAAATCTGTACTATGTTAGCATTCCAACATGCGGACAACTCTGAAGTGAATCCTTTACAATGCTGTATATTTAATTAATTGCTACATAATATCATTGTGTTATGTGCTGCTAAGACGCTACTGAGGGGCTATCTTAGACAAAATAGGGCCAGGGGTACACTGAAGAGAAACTGTCTTTTTCAACAATCTCGTGAGGTGGGCCCAAGCATTTAGTAACTCACCATCCAGTGTCTCCCATCCTCTGGAACTCCCTACCCCAATCTGTCTGCTTTCACTTCTTCCATCAAATCATCCTACACAATTATTACCTTTTGTATCACTTGCCCCCCCTACTAGATTGTAAGCTCTCACGAGCAGGGCCCTCCTAACCCTCCTGTTTTGAAATTGTATTAACTGTATTGTCTCCCTCCATTTTGTAAAGCACTTTGCAAACTGTTGGCGCTGTATAAACCCTGTATAATAATAATACTAATAAAAATTCAGTCCTATGGAAGGTCCATGCTTCAAGGCAGCACAAGCTCTCCATAGTACTAAATAGAACCGCGCATACAGGAAGATTTTGACAAGCCACTAGGTTGCCTTGTTGGCAATATCTTGCTGTGTTGAGGACAGGTAAGTATAGGATTGTGGGGGAGGGCTAGAGAAGAACAATACGGAATTAATCAAATTTTACTAACTGTCCAAATTTTATTTTATTTACTCCTTATATTTCTTCTCATTATTATTTCTCCAAGCATAACAAAATAGTAAAATGATACATGTATATATATAACTGGAGTTATATTTTCATATGGTTGTGTACTTGTATATATACTTTTACATATATATATAATTTTGTGTCATTTAAGGTTCCCATAGCCATTGGACTACTATTTCCCTGTTTATAGCAAGATCGAATAACAATTCAATGTCCTTGAGATACCCACAGGCATCAGAGTGAAAGCAATTGAACAGGTTGGCGAATGTTATCCAATCATTGTTGTTTTCCTCTAATAAACTGGCACTACAGATGTGTGAAAACAAGCCTACCCCAGTTCCTAACAATAGGCTAAACACAGCTGCCCAAGGTGACTGTTAGTGTATAGGGTACCAGCTGCAGACCCATATGATTAAGGACAGTCAGATTGTACCTGCACATCCGATTACCCATTGTGTTTATGGGTAGCATTATACGATAAATGTAAACATTATACAACCAAGAAGTGTGTGAAGGCGACAGACATCTTGTATCTGATGTAGTCTCCACATTAGCCAAGCTTCTAACAAAAATAAAAACTGTCATTTTAAATCAAGTTTTTCCTTATCTTAGAAATTGCACATCTTGTATCCCACACAACTTTATAACAAACTCAGAAATATAAATTGCTCCACTGTTTAAAATAAAAGACATCTCTAACAATCCCTCAATTTCTTCACATTCTCCAACGCAATCATTATTTTCAGAGCAATCTCTTGTACTGAAAAACAATTGGGCACTAATTCTAGCTATATAAAGATTTTTAATCAAGAATCACTGGTGGGACAGTTTTCTTTAATAATTTATTTTGGTATTTTCTTGTAGCTTTCAGGCACAAACTAAGCATGATGAGAATTTGTCTGCATTTGGCGTATTGATCTAGCCCCGGTGGGTGCCTAGATAATGTTATCTAATTCGCTTATATTGGAAATGCTCGAGCTTTTATATATGAATTAGCTGAGTGGGGCCTATAAACAAAAAGTACCTTAATGCCAAATGGCATAAAAGTAATCCCCATATGACTATGAATTCTTCAGTGATTATGGTTTATTGTGTACAGGTGCTTTTGTGGGTTTTATGTCTACTGCACCCAACAGAGATTCTACTTAGAATCATAATATGATTAGGTTAAACATGTTTACTATCTTCCTTGTTTTTTTAACCATTGTCTACCCTCATAAGTTACAGATGCCTTTATAAAGATATGCTTTATGTATTTGTATAATTGTAAGTATATAGTTAACATTTAATACAATGTACCATAGCACGTCAAGATACTGAGTGACAGCACTGTTTGTAGAAATTGATATCAGTAACGTATGGATCCAAAAAAAACACATTCTTGTTTCAGATTTGTGTCACAGTAAAATGATCCAAACAACATGTAAGTGGGCAAGATGCCATGCACACAGATGGTCAAAGTAGCAGGAAGCCAAAAGATCATGTTTGCACATTAAGATCAAAACTGGGTGCTATGAGCAGTTAGGAGATTGTGATGTTAAACGTGCACCAGTAAAGAAATATTGTCTCTGAAAAACATCAACCACAATATTTAGGTTAGGTTGGTGGAACCTATTATAACTGAGATATGTTAACACTTGTCAAACTATTGAAGATACATCTTGGAACTGCAATAAGCTAGCACTGGAAAAAGATTTGGTCACACTTTTTCACAGCACATTTTCATCGGGACCCACCACCCACCACTGCATTCATATCCAGTTCAGCTCATGTTCAGTTGTAGTACATCATAAGAGCTTGTGCACACTAACGCAGTTTCTAATGGATAAAAAACACGTTAGTGTAAGCCAATGTAAGTAACTGCCTAACCCAAGGGAAGTGAATAAAAAAACACATGGAAATTGGTTCAGAATGTGAATATACCCAGAAGGACAGTTTCCTAAGTATGGAGAAAAGGAATACATGTAAGGGACTGCTGAGGTTTACCAACACATTTAAAATAACAAACACGTTCATTGCTTGCAGGTAGAAGGTATCATTCAGCAAATAACCCCTGCATAGCCATACTGTAGTAAGCAATGCCCAAATTGGTTGAATTGCAATTATCAGGCCAGGTACATGCTAGGAATCCCAATACAATTTGCACGTGTTAAAAAACAAAGCCCAATAACCTAATGGGAGAATTGAAATGACTAACAGGTGAAACAGCACCAGAACACCGTGGGGGAAATTGGAATTACAGTGTCCTAATAGGACAGTAAATCAGAGTCGTACAATATAAGAGAGATGGAAAAATTCTCATAGGAAAAGGGAATATGGAATTGGAAAGCAAATCCACATTTTTTCAGCAGTAAGCAGAAATATGAAACATGGACACAGAAAAAATATTACATTCATTAAAGCAGACCTTTTTTCCACTTCCTGGTTCTCTTTGGCAAAAGTGATGTAATTCACACAAGTTTTGCATCTTGGGTAGATAATATCAGCAGAGCATTGCTGGAAAATTTCATCTGTAATATCCTGAGATCCCAGGAAAGGCATTTTCCTCCCTTGAGATGATGTGCATGGTCACATGTCCTAGTCACATGTGCCAAAGTTCAAGGAAATAAAGGGAGATGGAATAATCCACCCCTAGTAAAAATGGCCACTGTGAGAAGAATGGGCAAGAAAAGAAAAACAACGTATGCAAAGAATAAAAAGCAATTTATCTATAGGTATGTGTTTGTAGATTGTCATTACTAAACATTTCCAAAGATGCCTTTGTTGTTATGTTGAAGATATGGGTAAAGTTCCTCTTTAAGACAATGGGGTTGATTTACTAACCTTATAAACACGCCACGAACAAGTATACACCTCTGTAGTGTCTTCCCTCCCAGCATGATCTATTGGTGGAATCTAAAAACTTTTGTAGTGTGTACACACCCAGCAGGTGTTTTGTGCAAAGCCCTGCATGAATTGCAAGGTGATGTTGTGTAAATTAGCTCTACGTTGTGTTGCTTGCGTTGATGAATGCAGGAATGTAAATGCATGAGCTAACCATTTTTGTCTAAACTGTGAAGCAGCATTATATATGCATCATGTTCATGATTTTTCCATATATGGCATTAGTGGAAATATGCTTTTAGAGACTTTTTGGTTGATAAATACGTTTTGCTGTGTGAAAATCACACGCACCTGGTGCGTGCGTGTGTTTAGGTTAGTAAATCACCCCCAATGGTTCAGAACACTGAGTACACATAGCCCTGTGGGTACCTTGACAAATGTCAAGGGGTATCTATGGGGTTGCTTTCAGCGTGGAAGATAATAAATTCACTGCCTAGGTTGAGATAATAGTAGACTGGTGCATGACTGATAGTATAATTGGTGGCCATTGTTCTCCATAATATATAGAATTATAGACATATGGGTCTATTCACTAAGCTGCCCAGGGCAGCCGAGTGAACAACTGACCCCAAGTGAAGTGAGCTTGCTCCGTGTCAGAATAAAGAAAAAAAAAAGAAACAGCAGTGTTTCTCTCCTTGGCAGCCGGGAGCAGGAGACTCCCGGGACGCCAGGGAGAGTTTGCTGTTTGGAGATCAGTGTCCCTGGTTAGCAGGTAACCAGGGACGCTGATCTCTCTGCAAGTGGCCGGAGCCAGCCGTAAGATCACGGCTGGCTCCGCCCAGTTGTCAGAAGCAGGCTGTCGGCAGCCGCTCGGCCAGCTTCGGCTTTCAGCGCGGCTCAGCCGAGCCGATGCATATGCGTTCGGCTCGACTGAGCCGCTCGGCCATGTTTGGTAGCTGTACGGGCTATTGTGAATAGCCCGTACAGCACCCCTTCGGTTCTACTGAACCGAAGGGGTCCTGGGGCCGAAGCTAGCCGAAGGATCGGCCGAAGCTACGGCTAGATCCTTCGGCAGCTTCGTGAATAGACCCTATAGTGTATTCTCAATGAAAAGCTTGTTTTGGGCATTAGGTTGTTAGCTGTCCCAGGTTTAAATAAACAAGCATAATGTGTGGGACACCTATTGGATAAAGCCTTGTTACCATGGATCCAATTGAAGGTTTGATAGATCAGAAAAAAATTTTGGTTGGCCTCCTAGGAGCCTGGCTTTACAATTTCAGTGTGTGAATAAAGTTTGGTTTGGAAAGATGAATGCAGCAGACAAATGTATTTTTTCAGAATGTTCTCTTAGCTTGGGGTGATGTGGGCAGAGAGAAGAGCACAGGCAGGGGAAAGATTTAGAGACTAAAATTAAATACAACTAAGAAAGCTTGGCAGCACTTGCTTAAATGAATATACTGTATAGGAACAACTAGCACAGGAAAAATTGCTTAGTTGAGGACTGTGCAAATTCTGCCACAAAAACATGTCATTGACATATTTTTGCCATGCATATATTTCTAATGAGAGGAAAGAGGAAGAAAGATTCTTACAAGATAAGGGAAACATGTGAGTAGGACACACAACCAATTCAAAATGAGAGTTAATGGTTCCTCAGCAAGGTTTTTATTTACTTCTCTCTCTTTTTCAATTCTCTTCCTTCTTGTTTCTTCTTCCTCTTCTACCTCTCCTCAGTTTTCTCTCTTATCCTTTCTTGCCTACCTGCATTCCCCCATTTTGTGGGTTGTAGGAACTATGCTACACCCCAGTGTACACACGCTGAGAATTTAAGTGATTTATTATTTTGGTGTAAACATTTTCTATTTTGAAAGGTAATACACATTTATTGAACAAAATGAGAGTGAAAGGAGAACTATGAGGTAAGTGAAAATCACTCTTACTCATAGTTCGAGCCGACGTGTGACAATGATACTGTCACAAGTCGGCTCAATAGATCGCGAAGTGAGCAAACGCATACTGTTGCTCGATCACTTCTCAATCATCTCCTGCAGAGAGCGGTGACTGTCAGTCAGTCAGATCTGTCCCGGCTGCAGCGGTCTCAGTATACCGTGAGCTG
>NW_017306272.1:398505-400025 GCF_000935625.1 Nanorana parkeri
ATACCATCGCTGCAGTAGAGGAGGAGACAGGCTGGAGGGAGTGCTGTAACAGCTGGCCAGCTGTGAGGTTTGGGTGAATATAACTTAGTTATTTTCCATCCTAGACAAAAACAAGCCCTCAACCAGACCATTTTTTGCAATTACTTACAGCATTTTAAAGTTTGTAAAAGACCCCCAAACCATACATTTTGGAAACATGGATAGAATAAAAAAAGACGGTGCTACAGATATTGTATGTCCCGTAATAGTATTTTATCAAAATGAATTTTTGGATAAAAATACTCTAAAATCATTATGCGTACCCACAATGCAGTTCGTTTCCTAAATTCCCACTAAATCTAAAAGATAAAACTGTATACAGTTAATAAATAAAAAATCATTCTAAATTTTAAATCATGCTGTGTCAGCAAATGTTAAATCTGTGAAAATTGCAGGTACACAATACTGTAAATAAGCAGCCTATGCTAAAAATGTGGAGATTGGATTCAGACCTATGCATTGTAGAAACACCCGATCTGCAGTGCTGTGTGTGTGCATTTTTGTGCTTTGCAATAAAATGTTGTAGCTATACATTTTATTGCAATGCATCATGTCACAATATGTGGTAATGTAAAATTTGAATGAATGTAATTTTCTAAAAAGTTTAAAAATAAAACCAAGCTGTAAGATAACAGTTGCTGCTGCGCATATGCGTGGCCCCGTTTTCCGCACGGCAGGGAAATATGCACTTGCGTGCAAAGACGCGCTGGCCTCTGGCTCACAGGAAGTGATGCGGTATCCTCTAATGAATCAGCCTATATAAATGAGCCTGTCCTATTCCCAGTTACTGGATTGTCTTCAGCTTGTTCTCATCCTTCAGTTGGTCTGTTGGATTTCCTTCTCCTGCTTTTGACTCGGATTGTTCCTGACTTCTCCTGATT
The DNA here is from genome assembly GCF_000935625.1 of Nanorana parkeri. Lineage (NCBI taxonomy): Eukaryota > Metazoa > Chordata > Amphibia > Anura > Dicroglossidae > Nanorana > Nanorana parkeri. Next base: position 399,426 of record NW_017306272.1, read on the forward strand.
GCCATCTGCCTCTTGACCTTGGCCTGTTTACTGGAGTCTGCCACCGTCTTCTGTTTTGTACTTCGCTGCCCGGCTGGTTTGACCCTTTGGCTTGCCTGACCATGTTTCTGCCTTCTTCTCTGGTACCACGCTGCCTGCTAGGTTTGACCTGGGCTCTGCTTGACCTGATCCTGGACTTTCTCCAGGGAATGGTGTCCCTGTTGCCATCGCACCCGTGCTACTCACAGTTCACTCATACTCCACCTTCAGAGTTTGTGGGACATGAGGTGCAAGGGAAGCCTCCCCATCTAACCGGTCTCCAGACAGGTATGTGACACAAGCACTGTGATGCATTGTAACAATGCACGGCATGGGCATGTACACAGTGCACACTGAATGCACACCATAACACACACCAACTGGTGTGAATAGGCCCACAGTGTGTTGGAGCATCACAGTGGTCATCATGAGTCACATGTTTATCATGTCTTCCATTATGAAGAAACACTGGAGTGCTCACTACTGAGCATTCCTGTGTTCATTCAAGGGGTTGGCAAACATGAGCTATTCATTTTTTTTTGTTTCATAAGATTTTTTATTAGTTTTTTCCAATTATAGAAA
>NW_017306272.1:403901-420877 GCF_000935625.1 Nanorana parkeri
GTCATGGGAGAACGATAGTATATGTCCTCCCCTGACCCTTAAGATAGCTATGGAGAAAAACACTTACCCCATAGTTCTCTTTTAAATGGACTTTGAATGAGAATGTGAGGTCCTGCTATTTCCTAGCCCCCACCACCCATATAAAAAATACATTCTTGCATGATTTGGGATTCCCAGCTTGCCCAGGACCCCGCAAGAAGGTGAGTGCGTTGGTAGCCAAGGTGAATATTTTTAATTTTACTCCTAATGTCATATTTTTTTAGGTTTAAATTTTAAATTAAAGGTTTGAATTAGGGGTTAAGGGCAAGGAAATACCAGGACCTTGCATTTTTATGCAAGTTCCACCTTAAGGCATTCTATACGTTGTAACACAACATTGCAACAAATAAGCGACAATAAAATAAATAAATAAATACTCTCTTGTGTCCAGATGGCAAGTAAGAAAAGAGCAAACACTTCATTATTTTGTGCAATATTTAATTTGCATTATAGCAGGAAGTTGTTTTTATGTGTATACAGAAAGTATATGTTAATACATTTGGTAAGGCTAAGGAAGAAGGACTACCCATGGTTGTCCCTCAAATCTGCAGAACAAAATATGCTTTAAACTTTAAAGAAGTACTTTAGAAAACAATATTCTTAATCTTTGCAGTAGGGCTACCTTTGCACTGCAAGGGTTAAGTGCTTGTATTCGTCTAGGGTGTAAAATAACAAAGTTATACTTCACTGATCCACGCAGCCAGCTGGCTGCTATAGCAGTCCCTGGAGCCTCTCTCCCTCTCTGCTGCAGCAGTCTAAGGTCCCATGAGTCATTACATTCTATACACAGTGTACTGAACTTGAGGACACAGAGGGACATACCATCGCTGCAGTAGAGGAGGAGACAGGCTGGAGGAAGTTTGGTCATTGGCCATGTATATTTGTGAGTAATGAGGGTTAAAGTAGCGGGGGCGGGAGGAGATTGAAAATGTGTTTCTTGTAGGCAGATTATGTCCATTTTGGAAGAATGGAACTGATGAAAGGCAGTATGTCTTTTACGTGGAGAATTGAGACCTTTTACATTAAGTGATAGGATATTAATATGTGAGGACATAATTACGGTGGAGGGTGGGGTGCTGTAGAAGGTACATACCAGATGATGTGCTGGCACTCTGCGTCACGATGGGGAGAGAAGGAAGGGTAGAGAAGAGGGGGGGAACAAAAGCAAAAACAACAAGTTAGTGAACAACATTGTGAACACAAGGTTCTGACCATCACGCCGTGGTTCCCTTTAAATGTGGGACCACGTGGAGGGGCAGACGTATGGACCCCAGACGGACATATATCCAGAACTAGGGCTGTTGGGAGGGTACAGTGACCTCCTCCCCAACGTCTCAGGGGAGAGACTACGAATTGAGATACATGTAGTGACAACATAACAATTATATAAGCAAACAGAATATATTATTTCCGACCAATGGGGTTGTGTACTAAGGGGGTGGTGGTTATGGTTTCGTACGGTTTCCCGTTGCATACGAAAAGCCCAAGGTGGCATAGTAGTGTTTAGGAGAGGGCATCTGGTGGGCAGGACAATAGTCAAGCCCCAGTGGTCGGAAGTGCAATAGAGTGGGGCTGTGAACAATATCTAGTAGTTTAGAATGACATTTGTAAGTATTAGGAGCTATATGGTGTGGCTCAAGTAATCCACGGTTATGGCTTGTGACTTGGCGACTAAAGTTGGTTGTGGATACTTAAGATAATTGTTTGTAGGTTATGAAGGTAGTTACTCTAGGGTCCCAAGTCTATATAAGAAATAGAACATATGGAGAAATGCCAGTGGAAATAGTGTCTTGTATCAAAAGAGATATGAAAAATAAAAATAAAAAAAAAACCCAAAAAAGACACATAACAGCACCAACTATGCTGGACTTCAAAACTATTCATAATGAAGGCAAATACCGGTTACCGATCAGGTGGGTAGCGTTCGAGGGTAGCGTTCAAGGGCCCTGGTGACGGGCTGAGGGAAAAAGAAGTTGGAGATGGTTACCAGACCTTGCTTTCACCCTGCGGAGTCCGATTCAGAGTTCCCCGATGTGTGGCGCCTTCTTCGGGGTTGTGGGGATCTTGGGGGAAGCAGGGCTTGTGGGGTCGCAGGGGGGGTCCGGAGCCGTGGGGCGGTGTGGTTGTGGTTCCGCTGCTTTGAGGCCCAATTCCTCCATCAGGCCCATGGCTTCCATTTGTGTGGTGGCTTGATATTGGCGGCCTTTGTGTGTGAAGATTAGGCGAAAAGGAAAACCCCATCTGTAGGGAATATTAGATAGCTATATTATTTACAGTATTATTTAGCAGTGTCTAGAGAACATTTCTGTTATATGTTCATGGTAACTGAAGCAGAAGGGGAATGCTGAGGACATAAGGCTTACTAAGCTGGCCAGCTGGAAGCAGTCTTGTCCTGAGGTAAGCCTTACATTCGTACCAGACCCTCATCTAGGATAAGGGTCTGCTATAGATGCAGGGAATCTCTAGCCTCTTTGTTTACAAATAGAGGGTAGCAGCTAGAAGTTGTCATTTGCTGGTAATTTAAACTGCATTTTTTTTCTTTGTAAATGTCAGGTTTGCTATAGTAGGTTGTATAAATCACACAGATGCACCCCCCAATGGTTTTATTAATGGAATTTAAAAATTGCTTTTATTTGTATTTCTTATTATATGTTTGATGCAGTGGTTGGGCTGAACACAGTAGAGGCCAGGCACATCTGTTAACCCTTTGCTCTGCCGGCATAATCTTTCTCCTCCCTTTATATATTTTCGGTAAAGAGAAAGAGTTGATACATTGGTGGGCCTTTCAATAGTGGCTAAAAGTTTAGAAATGGAGGGAAATTTTGTAAGATATCCTAATAATCAGTTTACAGATGTTATATTAGTTTAGACAGACCCTTTTGCTTGTGGAGTTCTTCTTTAATCTTATCTCAGTCTTTTCTTGCTTTGTGTAGAAAGTTTGCCTTCCTCTTTCATGTGTCTTTTATGAGCTCGAATTAATTAATTGACGAAGACTATCCCCACCGAATCTGAGTATGTATTTAGTTAAGCTCACATGGATGTCATCACGAGGGGCCAATCACAGCCATTCCTGCCAAAGTACCATTTCTGCATAAGTTTGGGGCACTTTTAACACATAACTGAAACTCACAAAACTACAAATAGTGCACCACTCCAGACAGATTGCAGGGTACCTGTATTTCTCTCTGGTTCTCTTTTTCACACACTTTCCACCCTACAAAATGCTCTCTTTGACTTTCAATTTCACAATACCATTCTCTCTCCTCTCCTTTATCTCTCCCCTCCACCCCACAACCTATATATTTCACGCTCACTCATGCCCTCTCCCTATTATTGCACTCATTATCTCCAGCTTTTTCTGAACACACATGAAGTCAAAACCTTTAGAAAATTGGGGAACTCTGATTCCCATCTTACCTCCCTAACCCTCCTATTTCTGCTTACCTCTAAAGATATCTCCCCTAAACCTGGGCCTCCACCATCTATCACCCTTACATCTGGCACCCTCCTTGCTTCTGGCCAGTCTCTCCTTCTCTGTCTGTAACAGGCTCACCACTATTAATGAGGTCGTGATTAGAGAGTGAAAAGGGGGTGTTGGAATGGTTGCAAGAAGTGTAGAGGTGGGAGAATACAAGGTCAATGATGTTTTCATTAGCGTAGAAGTATGTGTCCATTGAGTTATGTCAAAAGAAGAGGTTAAGCTGAAGAGTTGAGTGGTAGCTGGGGTGTTAACATGAACAGGAATGGTAATGTCCCTGAGGATGATGGTGGGTATTTAATTGACAAGAAAATAGGGTAGCTAGGCAGCGAAGTCATCAAAGAAGTGTGACTGGTCTAGGAGGGCAATAAATTACAGAAATCCTCCGAGCAAGAGACTGGAGAAAGACAAATACAGTGAGCTTCAAAAGAGTAGAGGGACAGGGAGGGAGCTGTAGGAAGAACATGAAAAGTGCTTTGTGGGGATAGAAAGATTCCAGCTCCACTTCCTTTTACCCACTAGGTTTGGGTGAGTGAGCTCAATGGAGGTCACCATGTGACAAGACAGCTGGAGAAGCAGAGTCAGATTTCTGAAGCCAGGTTTCAGGTTTAATGGCAAGTACATTAAAGTATTTAGCGACAAAAAGATCATTAATAAACTCCTGCACTTGTAAAAGTTTAGAGTATTCGTATGTATGTCTGCATCGTGTCCACATTGTGCCTCTCCCAGTGGGGGAGTCTTCCAGAAGGACCATTCCCGTCCTTATATCCATCTTCTACTTAAAAATAACCTTTGATATGTTTACATTAAAAAGTCATTCAAATTAGCATATTGAAGTTCTATTTCCACTACCTATTAGCATAATGAAGTCCCATACACTGTATATGGATATTACAATAGTCCTGAGTCATGTTCATCCTTCAATCCCATTTTAAAGGGCACAAGTCTACTCTTCGGACATTCCTAACAGCTGTTCAAACAATACTTTGGGTCTGCCTGTCAGGCTTACTGATTGAATTACCATTTGTAACTCAAAATCAGTAGTACAGTTAAACTGCATTTCCACACTTAAAATTTAGAAAATCAATCATCATTTAGGTCTATACATTCATACATATTCCCTATATGAATATTATGGTTTTTACAATTCCCTCTGAAAAGGATTGATTAATTTGAATTTCAATAATTTTTATCCTATTTTTTTTAATACTAATATTCATTCATTCATTCATCAGTCATTTCACAAGCGTAGCACAGATATTCAAAAACCATAAAATGATTGATTTGCATATTACATCCTTGATTCAGTGTTAGGAACAATAAGCCTGGCAAGACTTGTCTTATCTGTATTTGTCTTATTTGTCTTATTTTCCTTATACTTTATCAAATAATACATTCCTTTGAAATCTTCATTATTAAATGTAAAAACACTTTGGTGGATTCTTCCATAAATAGATATTTCAAATTTTCACCAAAATAATATGTAACATAAAATATTAAGCTTCCCGGCTAGTTAGGAAGCCAGGTGGTGAGTCATTAATTGGTATCGGCGAGTAGCGAAAAAAAATATCGGTACTCGGTACCAAAATACCGGTATCGGTGCATCCCTAGTAATAAACCTTCTTTGTCATCACTGCATACCATAGTACTTGACCTATTGCTGTTACTGACAGTCAGCTTACTCAGCGGTTTGATAACCAGAGTAAAAGAATCTACAGTACTTTCTTTAAAACATGGGAGAGCAGATTGTACAGAAATTGACTTTTCATTTTCTGTTTCCCAGATTTTTATCTGTGAGTCTTTCTGATATTTCCAGCACTGTCTTTTCATATGACCTGTCTTTTCACAATAAAAACAAACAACATCTTGTCCCTCCTCTGACCATCTATTTCTGTCATGTCCCTCACTATTGGGTATAACCCTACACTGTGGAGTGCTAGATTTCATGTGTCTCCTTATTTTGTCAGTGAATCCTGCAGCGTTTTCTAATGTCTCTTGCTCTGCAGCTACGACAAGAGAAGTTGGATCCATAAATGTAAACCTTTTTACAAAAACTTTTGGGTATTGTCGTTTGAGGTTTCACGGGCACGTGCAATTTGAAAGCTTGGCATGTTTGGTGTCTATTTGCCCGGCGTTACCCCGTCTTTTATATTTTACCAAAGAATTGGGTATTATTAAATGTTTCAGAATTAAATATAGGGGTTTTATTTGCAGAATTTATGGTATTTTTTCCTTAATATAGTAAAAAATAAAAACCCCAGTGGTGATTAAATACCACCAAAAAAAAGCTCTAACTATCCCCCAAAAATTGTATAAAATTAATTTCAGTACAGCGTTGCATGACGGAATAAATGTCAGTCAAAGTACTGCAGCGCTGAATACTGAAAAATGGCCTGGACAGGAAGGGCGTTTAACACCCTGGTCAGCAAGTGGTTAATAAAAAAAATCCTGGAGTTGTTCTTTAAATGCAAGCAGTGTAAGTACTTGAATGTGACCTGGTGTCAGCCTCTTGCAATCCCTGTGTAGCAGAGCTTAGAATCTGTGAGGGAGAAGCAGCACAATGAGCCTGTGCTCAAATGCTAACAAGAAATATGCTGATAGAAGAAGAGTAGAGAAAGATGAGCTCATTACTGTACTGCTTCTTATTTCAATGTCTAATTACAGGCTATAGGTAGAAATGACTTGAAATTGTTACTTAAAACAGACCTTCAGCCAAAAATAGTGATTTTCCCTGCAGTACTTTTTTTGCTCCTAGATGTCCTCAAACTGATGGGTAGCATGAGTCTACCCAATTTTTTTGAGCCCAGGTGAAATCAGGTTGAATTTGGGTACTTACACTACCTGCATTTAAAAAAAAATACATTTAATGATGTATTTATGATTACAGAGCTGTAATATTTTGTGTCTTTTATATCGTTCAGCTATAACTGCAGCAGAGAGAGAAAAAAAAGCAGTTCAACTGCCCTGCCAGATCGGGCTGTGCTGTGTGTCAGGGCTGTGTAAATCTTAGGACTGGAGAGGGAAAGAGCATTATTTTAGGAGTGCCATTAAGTGTTGCATTTAAGCATTCTGAAACCATAAATAAATTCCTGCTTTTGCATGAAGCACATATAGTATATGTTTGCAACAGTTCCACCCTGTTCCACCCTGCAGACACCAGTGGAAGATAGATTAGGTGAGAAAAATTGTCATCTGAGATAGACACAGTAGCGTAGCAGTCTACCGAATACAGAAATATTTTCCTGACCATACATTTATCAGTGCGTACCTTGCTCTTGCTCTACATACACATATGTTGTTAATACAATGACCAATTTTGCCCACAGCCATTTAGCTATGACCACACATAGGAAATTCCCTAACCACATCCTATATTTTAGAATGAAGACTAATTCTACTTATTATGCACCTATTTGTGCAGTCATAAAAAAGAACAACATCATAAAAGTATCACAGCCTGTCTTGTCTGTAGTGTATTTGGTGCATAAGTAGCAAGATTCAACTGTAAGAAAAAATTAATTTGTAAATGTTAGGATATATAAGCCCCAAGATTAAATACTGGTCACAGAGTATGGTGCCTGAGGCGAGCATTGATATATTTTATGTATAATAAAAGGAACACTCTTACTTACAAGATACATACTGAGCTCAAAGGCTCAAAGTGAATAAGCAGTCAACAACACAAATTGTAGTAAAACTGTCTGGGACCCATGAGAAATTAATAGCAGGTAGGCCTGCACTGTGAGATGAATTTAAACCTCTAATGTCATGTTCAAAAATGTAATATATTGCAGCTTACCGATATATGTGGTCGCTGCATTAGTTTCATTTACGTTCACTTGGTGATCCTGCCAGTAACACCCTTTCTGTGCGAGGGTTACATCGCTCACTCTTGTGACTTGCTGTCACCTTAAGACAGGACACCTGCCCCTCGTATCTTCTCCATTACAGAAGAGAGATGTTTTCTGTAGTCCACAAAAAAGCTCAGAACAATGTTACTGATTAGAGTGTAGCACAGGGAGATTTAGCTCACAAGATTTCTGGCAGGATTAATTGGTATTTTTGTGCACTTATCAAACAGATATAACAAAATGTCTTATGGAATATTAACAGATTTAAAAGCCCAACTTGGGAATTTTTGAGAATTTGTTTTAAAATGTCATCCAGGTGTTGTTTTAAAAAAAAGCACCTTGTGTTGCAATTCTCACCTCCAAATCCAAAGCTGTTCCCCGTAAGAATTATTTTTGGCAAGAGAGATGTCCTGAGACTCCTGGGTTGAATAATGGCTAGTGTCAATTACCCCGAAGAAAAGAATGAGTGCAGGGTGTCATGGTCCTACCATCTGAGCATGACACCCTGCCCTTACTTTATATTGATGCATCAAAGCCACTCTCTGCATCATCCAGGACTGCCCACTGCTGGAAGAAGACAGAGAAATGGACCCAACGCATCACATCACCAGCCAAAAGACAGGTAAAGGTTAAAAAAAACACATAAATATCACTGGAGGACCTCAAGGGGAGGATTGGGGCCTTTGGAGGAGGAGATCGTGGAGCCCAGAGTTGGGCTTTAAGCATAAATCCCGGTAGCTCTAGGAAAAACTAAATTACACTACAGCCGTGGCATTCTGCTTCCAGCAAGAACTTACAGCATGTTTAGTAAGAAAAGATAGCTGTCCATTGTCACTGTCACATTTTTGCAATTCTGGTCCCAGATGGCTACCACTACACTTTCAGTGGCATTATTATCACTAATACTGTATGTCCAATTTTACGCCACTCTCTTTAAACTGTTAAGCATCCTTATTTAGGCTGGTCCCTCTACATATGAGTCTTGATGATTATTGGTGGAATAGAGGTACATATAGGGCTGCCTACTTTCTTTTTGTTCTATGTACAGGTTCCCAGAGCAAAGTTAGCTCATCTGATTTGCAAGGGTGCTCTAGTTATGAATGCCCCTGGATATAATTATAGTGAGAAATCTGTAATGCTTTCTATGCACACATTACTTATACTAGGATGGCATGATCAAGTCACGTTGATAATTTCATATATTCACAAATATTATCTCAGCTATGACACAGCACCAGAAAATATATATGGTATATATATATATATATATATATAAAAATATATATATATATACACACACAGTACATTGCAAATGATACTCAGCCAGCGAGGGTAGGAGGGGCCAAGATAATGAAAGCAGAAATATTATATACAGAGAGTGAAAGGAAGAAGGATGAAAAGAAAGATGGAGCTCATGCTGAGGTTCCCTACTTAGAAGGAAACATTAACATACTGATGTGAGCTTGGCTGAATCTTAACTCTGTGGGGAGTCTTTAAGTGAAGTAGTGAAAATATTATTACAAATTAGTGGAAGCCAAGTAGATGTGGTATGAGAGGTGGATAAGTAGAAGAAGTGTGAAGAGGTATCATGCTGAGATACTCCAATGTTCACCCAGAAGTGTTAAATAACATTAATTTAATAATGTACAGTCTATTTCCCCTTAAAAGCTATTGTTTCACATATCATAAAAATACATATTTATGAGACATGTAATGTATATCAATACATATACATACAGAGTTGGACACAATAGCATAAAATATATTTTTATGATTTAACAAAAGACAAGCAGGGCAACCCGATTTCTATTTTTGGAACAGCGTTAGTCCTTCATTCCTTGAATACTGTCAAGTTCTGAACTCTGTATAGTTGGCGTTCTAACATTCTTCAAAAATAAATGCCTCTAATATACTAATTCATTTTAAATAATGACCATGCAGAGTGTTTGAATTCATTACGGTATACATAAAACCACTTTTATTTTTTTCATGTTGTGTATGGAGGTATTTTTATCTTAAACTATGAAAACATCATTACGATAGGGTGCTATTGTGGCTTACTAGTCCTTAGATGTGGTGGTTGATAGAGAAGAATTAATGTGTCTGGGTTCGAGTCACAGGGCATTTGTCAAAAGCATCATAAAGCCCAAAAACTAGCGTTCAGGCAAACTGAAACCTGAACTCTATTGACATCTATGGCGGGGAATCTTGAAACTCAATTCTTGCCATTTTAACCAGTTGACATCCGCGGTGTTAAACCCCCTTCCCATCCAGATAATAGGCAAGGGACTGTAAAAGAAAATACATAAGGAGCTGGATACTGCCAGGGGGGACATATGCTATTGCAAAAAAAGTTTTTAAAATACCATACCGCAGTAAAAGGGTTCTCCTTTTTATGCAACTTTAAAGGTGGCAATGGAAAAAATCCTTTCAATTACATGCTTGGGAGATGCCTTGAAGCTGTATTTGGTGTTACTCAACAGTAGGAACTTGACACCATATTATGTCATCGCATATTTGGTGTGTGTAATGCACCATTTTTGTTTACAATATTGCTTGGCTTAAATGCAGCACAACCCCCAATCTGATTCATTTTAAAAAAAAAAGGCTTTTTAAGTAGTTTTGGCTGTGACACCTGACTTTTTTTTATCCTGTGGTAAAAGGCCTAAGTTTACTAGTGGAAGTAGCAGCCAAAACAGATCAAAAAGCTATAGGGAAGTGTACACTTAGCCACTTACGGACCACCATACGTACATAAACAGCACTGTCCTGAAGAGGTTATACCAAGATCACAACTGCTGCCATTTTTTACAAGCAGTGATGGTTGTAGCATGCAAGCATTCAGGCAGCTTAAGAGGGTACATAATAGTACGTAGCCCACCACACTACCATTCACAGTAATGTAGCACAATACAGTACTGTGAACACAGGGGGGACAAACTATAAGTAGCCCACCACAATGCATTTCACTGCAATTTATTACAATACAGCACTGTATAGCACTGTACATGGAAGAATCAAAAAGTAAATGCAAATACATGTTGTATTAAAAATACATATTGTATTTTTAAACATAAATATACATAAAGTGACAAAGTATCTGTATGTTTTCCTTTTTAATAAAAAAAAAGAGCTCCACCTTATAGTAGAGTAGCGCTCACCCCCGAAGGAGCCGCTGGAATAACCCGGGTCATCACTAGTCTGTCTAGGGGTTTGATCTTCAGCTGCCCCACTAGCATTCAACGGCCCTCTTCTAGTGCCCACAAAGTTGATGTTCACTCCAGTAATGCAATGCTGAATAACATTTATTAAACATCTTCACGCTGGGGAGGAACGGTATAGGAATCCTAGACATCTAGGGCGTAACAGACATAGACTCCAGACTCACCAGACCTCTTTAACATCTCAGTGTAGATCCACTTGTAGAACAGCGAATAGTAAGTGGAGTATCAGATGAGCAGGAGATGAGTACAGATCCTCAGCAGGAGAGACACCAGCCATGCTCCTGAGTACCTTCAGAAACCATCCATCTTCCTGGTTCTTTTCCTCTGGGAACAACACAGGCCTCCTCCATACTGGAGAAACTCTTCCCACACTCCAGCCTATGCCCACACCAGGCCTCAGGCCTAGCCTGGGGGGTGGCTGGACAGCATCCAGCCCAAATCCATGACTGGTCCCGAATAGTCTGAGCACATGGCAATTCCCTCCAGTATATGTACCCTATCTCCGCATGCACCACTGGTTGAGAGAAACCCAGTGATTGGCTGCTGTACTGTACTGTACTGTACATACACTTACAGTGCCTCTCATTGGCTGTCCTACAATATAGCAGAGTCACACTCCACCCAGGGGGGTTACAGTCAATGCCAGACACCTGGAATTAACCAGATAAATGCCACTATAATCCAACCAGGCTGACTACAGCCCTGACAATCACTAAATGTCTAGTAGCCACCTCACAAAAGGTGATGGGAGCTACAGTAGTATCAAACTCTTCATCTTTTTTTTTACTAATAAATCAAGATCAAACTAATATACATTGCCCAGCAAAGTGTTTCTTTACATGTTTCCTAAAAACTTACAGTCATTATGTTTCCAAACTCTCTCAGCTTGGCTTCCCTGAATGTCCTGTCAAGTACTAGATCAGATGGACAGTCTCCAGCATCTGTCCATCTGCTAGCTTGAAGAAGGGAGAAAGAAGGAGGGAAGTAGGAGAGGTGAGTAGGAGGGAGGGAAGTGGCTTGCCTTGCTGTGTCTGTGTGTTTGTGGAGACACACATGCCATACTAGTACATAGGACCCTACAAGGGAAAGGAGTCACCCTAAAACGGGATATCAGGACCATTGCTCGTGTGCGCCACCTCATGCAGGCCCAAGATGGAAACTGTCACTATTTGAAACAGCCGGCAATGGATGTTTACATACAAACAGTCTGGCGGCTGTAGTGCCACCCGATTCCTTGTATGTGGTGCCGATCCGGTCCGGAGCTCCGCTGTGCCCGGTGCAGGCCCAGAACCGGCACGTTGGCTCTGTGACTGGAGATCAGAAGGAGTTCAGTACAAGATCACTCTCTGATCTCCTCCCCGGTCTCTGAATGCAGGAGAGATGTATACAGGTGAAACTCGAATAATTAGAATATCGTGCAAAGTTCATTTATTTCACTAATGCAACTTAAAAGGTGAAACTAATATATGAGATAGACTCATTACATGCAAAGCAAGATAGTTCAAGCCGTGATTTGTCATAATTGTGATGATTATGGCTTACAGCTCATGAAAACCCCAAGAACCCCAAATCCACAATCTCAAAAAAGTAGATTATTACATGCAATCAATAAAACAAGGATTGTACATAGAACAATATCGGACCTCTGAAAAGTACAAGCATGCATATGTACTCAGTACTTGGTTTGGGCCCCTTTTGCAGCAATTACTGCCATTACTTTTGCACGATATTCTAATTATTTGAGTTTCACCTGTATTACATCACTTCTGCATTTGGCTGTCACATTCCGGGTACAGAAGCCGGAGAAAAGTTGACAAAGCAGATATCTGCTTCATCAGCTTCTCTGGGGATCCATAGGTGACATTAGGGGTCTTAGAGACCCCTGATGTCTCCATAAAGAGGACCTGTCACTGTAAATTAGCTATTACATAGGGGATTCTTAGCCCCCTATGTGATGGCAATGAAGTTAAGTGGAAAAAAAATTCAAAATGTAAAGTTTCAAAAAAATAATAATCACATATAAAAAAATTTAAAAAAACAAAAAAAATGTTTAAAGTCCCCCACCCCCACATACACACACAAACATGTGTTTGGTGCATCTACGTGCGAAAACTATGATTGCGTCCAATGCGCCGCACATGTTACATGTCACTGCGAACGTCGGAGTGGAAGCAATAATTCCTAGGCCATCAATTACTGTTTACACTAAACTGATGAGCGGTAAAAGCTTTTAAAGCGTTCTCTATGGCCGATTTTGGGTATGGTAGTTTTTTGCGATTTCACGGGCATGCACAGTTTTAAAGCTTGACCTGTTTGGTGTCTATCTATCCGACATGACCCCATCTTTTATATTTTACCCAAAATTTGAGTAATAATAAATGTTTCATAACATAACGTAGAGAAAACTGTTTTTTTTTCCCAGAATTTTCGGTACTTTTTTCATAATATAGTAAAAAATTAAAAACCCCAGTGGTGATTAAATACCATCAAAAGAAAGCTCGATCTGTCCCACAAATAAATGATATAAAATCCATTTCAGTACAGCGTTGCAAGATGGAATAAATGTCAGTCAAAGTACTAAAAAAATGGGCTTTACAGGAAAGGAGTGTAAACACCCCGGTCATTAAGTGGTTAATATCACTTTAACACTTATTGCCCCCCTTATGATAAAAAGAAATATAAAATAAGATTTAGAATGTAGCTTATATAAACAGCTTTTCTGTATTGCCTTTTCACAAATAAAGTCATTTAATAACTACTGTATGTTGGTACAGATAACCAGAGATTCTGCATATGGCCAAGTGTCGTTAATACACATTATTTGTCTCACTTGCGAATGTGCATTTATCAGGGGGGGAAACAACAACCATTTTGATGAGTATATTTGTAATTGTAAAATTAGTCATCCTACTTTGTGTAGTTCATATGGCAACAAACAAACAACATATTTCCACAGTGTTTGCAGAAACCCTTCCACATGTTCAACAATATGGACAATGTACGGTATACCTGAAATAAATGTATGTTACTACATAGAGATGAAAGAAAAGCAAATTTATTTTTAATTTTATTTGCAAAATTGTTAATTACCTTTTTAATGATTTTTACTTACACCATCTTATAATACCATATAATGCACCAAAAACTTTAATGATGTTTGGCAATATGATATCTGTTTAGATAGGTTAGAGGAAACACTGCAACCGTACCCTATTTATAACCAAGGTACAAACCAAATCAGTTGTTCGCTAATTTGACAATAACTTTGTCACTAATTTGCCCACCTAAATATTTTTAGATTGTTTTCATTTCTATTTGGTACAATGTTTTAATAAGTATTCTGTTCAGGTTATTTTATTATAATGGCCAGAAATGTGAAAAATGATTTTTAAAACCCTACTTTTTTAAATTCTGTACTTTTAGACCACATTCATACCAGACTGTCCCCCCACACCAATGATACACAAGCAAACAAATTAAAAAAATGCTCCAGTCCCAAAGTAGTTAAAGTGTACTTATACTTTAAAGGAGAACTCCCAAAAGATCAAAAAAATTCCACTGCAAGGGTTAACTGCTCATTTTGGTCTAGAGGTTAAAATAAAGAGAATATACTCACCTGATCCTCATTCCTGCAGTGGTGAGTGCTCACCTCTCTCCCCCTCCACTCCAGCGGGGTGAGTGAAGTCCAATGGGGTCCGCTCTGCTGCTGATTGACAACAGGCAGTGGGTGGGTGGGCTTATAGTTAATAGCAGGCTGTCTTATCACACCAGCCCACTGTCTGCTGTCAATCTGAAGCAGAGTGGACCAAATGGGGAACTCGGCTCTCAAACTTCCCCATCAGGCTTCCCTCACTAAGCGTGATTCCCAGTGAACATCACTGGTTGTTAAGGTCGCTGTCGGCTACAGCCCACAGCATCCTTAACCACCGGTGACCCTGAAAGTGCACGAAGCCTGATGGGGAATTCTGAGAAATGAGTTCCTATTAGGTCCGATATGCTGCTGATTGACAGCAGGCAGTGGGTCGGTGCCATAGCCAGCCTACAATTGGCTATGGCACCTGCCCACTGCCTGCTGTCAATTGGCAGCAGAGCAGACCTGATAGGGAACTTGGTTCTTGGAGTTCCCCATCAGGCTCCACCCATGGAGTCAACAAAATGTGAGACAACCAAATGTAAACAAGGAGGATGATAGCTGACCCCACCAGCCTCTTTGTTGACATTCAGCTTTCGGTTGGGTAATCTCCCAGATGGCAGCTGAATGGGGCCTGAGATGCATAACTGGTTGCTAGAATGCTAGCAGTTTGGTGTCCTAGCAACCAATGAACAAGAAGCTGTCATATTCATGACAGCTTCCACTACATACATCCCCACTTTGAACACTGGTCTCTCTGTACATGAGATCAGAGTCAGTTTAAAGTGACACTAAGTTCAGGAAGTAAATCTTAAAAAAGCATTCAAGTATCTTAACTATTAAAGGGGTTCTAAAGCCTCCCGTTTTTTTGCCTATATCTACTGCTGAAAAAACTTTTTTTTAAAAATTAAACACTTAAACAGCGGTTTAGACTGACCTTATTATCGCTGAGTGCTCCTGCGGCGAGAGTCCGGAACTGTTCGTGCGGCCGCAAAGGATCTTGGGGCGGGCGCATGCGCAGTTCGCATACTCCGCCAGGAGATGAGCAGAGACGCAAGGTAAGCCTATGGACGCGTGCATCCGCATGCAGGCACCGCTGGATCGGAAGTGCTTGTAAGCAGAGAGGAGTCAGCGCTGGATTGGAGAGCAGCCGCACCGCTCGAGGGACAGATGAAAACATCAGGAAAGAAGACGAAGATCGGATTAAGAGACATCATTTAAGGTAAGTGCTGACATTAACATGGGAGGGAGGGGAAAAAAAGTATCCTTTAATGTCACTTTAACCTTACCTTATTTGTGTACCACTCAGCTGTAGATCCTCAAATCCTCTCCGAATTCATGCTGACACTGTCCTTCCTTCTGGATGGTGGCTACTTTTGTTCCCCATGGTCCCTGTGTATGTTGTAAAGTAGCCACAGCTCCACGCTCACTCATGTGATGGACTAAAATCTCATGTTTAGTTTACTAATTTGTATAGAGATTGTAGTCTATCATGGAGAGAGTTTGGGATGATGGCTTCTTTACAACACACACCTGGACCATGGGGAACAAAGTAGCCACCCTCCAGAAGGAAGGGCAGCGTCAGCACCAATTCAGAGATGATTTGAGCATCTACGTCTATGTGAAATGTCAGATCGCACTCGCAAAGTCGGATAGAAGTGAGATTTCAGGATGGATCAGCTATTTCAGGGCAGATCAGTTCTCCTGCACATACCATCTGCGATGCCGATCTGCCCTGGAACAGCTGAGAAAGCTTTGAATTCTACACCTTTTGCCAGTCACATATTTTAACCCTGGAAAAAATGGGCGTGATTACGTTAAAATGTGTGACCATGTGACTGGTCACTAGGCCCGGACTGGGACTAAAAATAGGCCCGGGCACTTGAGACTGAGCAGCCCAATCACATGACCCCAGCAGGCCCCACCTCATCAAAGCCAGAGGCGGTGCCAAACAAAAGCGCAATCGAGGTTGCATTATAGTTACAGTGCTGTGCAACACCCACCTAGCCCCATAGCCAGTCCGGACCTTGTGGGAGCCCCTCATAATGGGCACAGTGGGTGTGCAGACCCGGGAACTATGCACAGGGATGGTGGGAGCCCCTCATAATGGGCACAGCAGGAGTATAGACCCGGGAACTCAGCACAGGGATGGTGGGAATCCCTAAAAATGGGCACAGCAGGTGTACAGACCCGGGAACTCAGCTCAGGGATGGTGGGAACCCCTCATAATGAGCACAGCAGGTGTACAGACCCGGGAACTCAGCTCAGAGATGGTGGGAGCCCCTCATAATGGGCACAGCAGGTGTACAGGAACTCAGCACAGGGATGGTGGGAACTACTCATAATGAACCCAGCAGGTGTACAGATCCGGGAACTCAGTACAGGGATGGTGGGAGCTCCTCATAATGGGAAAAGCAGGTGTACAGACCTGGGGAACTCAGCACAGGGATGGTGGGAACCCCTCATAATGGGCACAGCAGGTGTACAGACCTGAGGAACTCAGCAGCACACCAGGGCTATGCTGTCTCACTGGGGCGGCATGCGGGTCTCGCCTGGGTGGGTCTCTCCCTGGTGGCCAGCGGAGGCTCCCTGGTGGTTAGTGGGGGCTCCCTGGTGGCCAGTGGAGGCTCCCTGGTAAATAGTGAGGGCTCCCTGTGTAGGGTGACCATTTGTCCCCGATTTCCGGAGCCAGTCCCCGGATTGGGGAGACCATCCCCGGACATGTCCGATTGGGGAGACCATCCCCGAAAATG
>NW_017306272.1:421638-426445 GCF_000935625.1 Nanorana parkeri
GGGTATGATGGTGGGATGGGGAGCAGAGGATGGGTATGATGGTTGAATGGGGTGAAGGGATGGAGAGGATGGGTATGATGGTGGAATGGAGTGCAGGGATGGAGAGGACGGGTATGATGGTGGGATGGGGTGCAGAGGACGGGTATGATGGTGGGATGGGGAGCAGAGGATGGGTATGATGGTTGAATGGGGTGCAAGGATGGAGAGGATGGGTATGATGGTGGAATGGAGTGCAGGGATGGAGAGGACGGGTATGATGGTGGGATGGGGTGCAGAGGACGGGTATGATGGTGGGATGGGGAGCAGAGGATGGGTATGATGGTTGAATGGGGTGCAAGGATGGAGAGGATGGGTATGATGGTGGAATGGAGTGCAGGGATGGAGAGGATGGGTATGATGGTGGAATGGGGTGCAGAGGACGGGTATGATGGTGGGATGGGGTGCATAGGATTGGTATTCCAGGCTCCGGGGTACTTGGGGCACTTACTGTCTGAACATTCCCTCCAGTTTTTTGATCTGCTGAACTCCTTGAACTTGGTGTAGGGATTGAAGACCATCATGCTGGGCCCCCATCCGCAGCCGCCGTTCAGCCTGGATGCCAGCTGGTCCCCAGCCATCGTCTCCTGACGCCACCGGCCCGGCTAGATGTAAGGAGCGCCGGGATTGGAGGAGAGCCGGGGGCTGGACCACAGCGTGTGCGGCGGGCATGGCTTGCGGGGCTCGTGTGTGGAGTGGCGAACAGGCAATTTAATAGATAGCCAACTAATCGACGATGGAAAATGTTGACAACGTTTTCCATAGTCGATTTTAATCTACTGAATCGAATAGTTGTTGCAGCTCTAGTACGTTCCAGAGCGGTAGCTGCTGGAACACACCACGATCGCTGTGAAACTTCCCCCTGCATTTTGGGGCGGGAGGGGGGGTGGCGGTGTATTGTATTCAATGGTACCGCTTCCCCGCCCACAGTGCGATCGAACGTGTGGCAAAACGTTCCATTCCACTGCAAACGCAAAAAATAGAGCTTGCCTTACTTTTTGCGTTTACAGTTAAACGGAACGCTGGCAAACTTTTGCCACGCGTTCGATCGCACTGTGGGCGGGGGAAGCAGCGCCATTGAATACAATGCACCGATTGCGGTGCGTTCCAGCAGCCACCACTCTGGAACGCACACGCTTTCGGTGTGAACAAGCCTTAAAGAGATCAGTCCTTAAACATTAAAAAAATCCTTTCCTAAAAAAAAAAATGTCACCTTACCTTGGTAGTCAGTGGGGCTCCCTGGACCCTGGTTGTGGGGGCTCTGCTGTGGCCGCAACTGCCAGTCCACCTGCATCAGATGCGACTCTCTAATCGGCGACCGACCGGCCAGCCAGCCAGCGGTCCGGCTGCCTGCTCTCAAATCAGGAGGAAGGGGAGGCGCCTGGGCGTACTGATCATTCGGCCGCAGCCGTCACCGCTGCTCCCGGCCAGTCTGCGTGCATCAAATGTGGCTAACTAATCGGGCTGCCACTCAATCCTCATTGGAGGGCCGCATCTACCTGATCCAGCCAGCCCGGATCGCCTCAGTATGCGCTGGCTTGCCGGTTGGCTGGATCAGAGAGATCACTCTCTGACTCTCACTGCCCGGAGAACGCTATGCATCAGACATAGCGGGACGGCCGGGCTGAACACAATCAGGCTGACTGTGTTCAGCCCGGCCCACCGGGCAAGTGCCAGGTATGCCCCATGGCTAGTCCGGCCCTGTCAGTCACACATTCCACCGCCCAAAAACGAGGCGTAATTATGTTAAAATGTGTGACCACTTCACCGGTCACACATTCTAACACAGTCACAAACTTTGATAGAACATCGGCCGCAATTTGATCCAGTGCGTTCCGGCCACAATTGGGCTAGAAAGCACTGAAGATGGTGTGAGCTAGACCTCGAGTGTGAATGGGGCCTATTGAAATTTTTTCACAGACGTTCACTAAATTGTATCTATGTAAGAAATGACATAGTAGTAAGACTTACAGGTACCTCAGAGCAAACCTATAAATATAAGTTTCATTATGACAATTAACCTCTGCGTGTGACAAGCAAAAGACCATGTGGGTGTTTACATGAACCTTGTTTTTTAAGTCATTATGTGACTGCTGAATCAGGTTCAGATGAGTTTATGGAGAAATATAAAGAGTGACAGCTGAGACCTTATCGGTAACAATCTTTACTGCACCTCTTCAGGAAGATAATAGACGTTCTACTCTTCCTTGTTATGACATCACAGGGCTGGGAGGGAAGTGGTTTGATTCTTCTGTCCAGTGCTTTATGTGATTTATCAAATCTCACTATTGAACATGTAAGTCAGAGGACAGTCCAACGCTTGGATCCTCCACATATATTTACATACAGTTTAATGTCGTTCTACAGGAAGAAGAGAGAAAAATGTCACCTTGTTTACCTTGCCTCACTTTCCGGGAACTACAGTGAACACCTCTATTATTTATAGAGTCATCTGAAAAATATTTCAGCTGAAACGAAATACCAGTAAAGTGTTCACATTTTGTAGAAACGTATCAACTATGCCATCCTGTCTTGTATTTCCTCATTAGCTAGAACAATTCTGATTTAAACAGTTAAAGAGACCCTGTTGCCATCATGAAAAAATTGCAGCTAAAAGCATAGAATAAAATGAGTACCTTAAATGGTTACTTGCAGTGTTTTTCCTTTTCATTAATTATTTTTATGGACTTGCAATGTGTCTTTGAACTTGCTAGAAAATATTACTTCTTCAGAAAGAGCCAGTCCCCCAGCACAGCCCTCTGCCTTCTTGCATATCATAGTCCTCTCCTTTTCTAGGGCTGTCTGTGTTGTCCCAGCTCCTCCACCCCTCTCCTCATCTCCATACAACATGTAAGAACTGAAGAGGAACTGGGGATGTCTGCTGATCACCATGAAATGCAAAAAATAACTGTCCCCTTCAGGCAGCCCTGCTCAACTCTTTAATTAAAGTGATACTACAGTAAAAGCGTTATTTAGCTATTTCAAATGTGGTTTAAAGTACTTACAATGGACACTGCTCCTTGATGTTTAAAAGTTTATTTTCCTGCAGTCCCCTGAGCACTGGCCCTGATATCCTGTTTTAGGATGGCTCCTTTCTCTTGCAGGGACCTATGGAACCACCCTTGTGCCTACTAGTAAGCTGTGTGTGTCTCCACATACACTCCTTACACTCAGGCACAGCAAGGAAAGCCATTCCCCTCCTTCCCGATCCTTCCTGCTCTCCGCAGTATTTTTGCATGCCAAAGCGGTACATTGTTTTTCATGGAAATGTGTTGTTTTATATTGTAGCCCTGTAATTCTTAGTAAATCTTAGGAATAAATCACTAAGGGGTCTATTCACGAAGCTGCCGAAGGATCTGGCCATAGCTTCGGCCGATCCTTTGGCTAGCTTCTGCCCCAGGACCCCTTCGGTTCAGTAGAACCGAAGATTGAGCCGAGCTCAGTGATGTGTGTGAAGTTCGCACATCACTGAGCTTTCAGTGTCTGATGACCAATTTCCCAACGAATCGCTATCACTCAATTCTGCAAGTGATTCTAATTCACTATCGCTGTTTTCTACCTGGTCTAAAATCGCTTTTGACCTAAAGGGACGCTTTTTGGATGCCATGGACGTCCTCAAGTTTCCAGTCAGAAAGAACAGTAAAAGTGCAGGCATGGCACTGGACAAAGCTCTAGGGACAAAATTGAAGTGAAATAGTTTGATACATACTGTAAATGTAATCATAACAGATTACATTGTATTGTGTGTATTCTGTTTATATTGCATGTTTTCACTTTTGAATTTCCCGCCGGCTCCGGCTCCTGGTGAGACGCCGAAACGAAACTGAAAGCCGAATGCCGGCATCGGCCGGGCGCACACAGCAGAGGACACAGCGGGCTCGCAGATGTGAGGATGCCGAGGGACATTCCATCACTGCAGTAGAAGAGGAGACAGGCAGGAGGAAACACAGTCACAGCCATCCATCCCCGAGGATCGGATGAGTATAACTTTGTTATACTCAATGATGACCAACCCCTTTCAAATACTGAGTGATACAAAAATAAGGTACATTTTTGTTAATAGTTAAGGTACATGAATGCATTTTTAAGATTTAAAGGAGAATTATGGGGTAAGTGAAAAACACTCATCCGCATAATTCAAGCCGACCTGTGACAAAGAAGCTATCATTTGTTGGCTCTGTTGATCAGGAAGTCAGCACCATAGAAAATCTGCAGATAATCTATAGGTGTATGGCCTGCTTTAGGCCCCATTCATTGGTTTGTAGCTGGAAGCTCAAAATGTCAAAACCCTTAAAGAAGAACTCTGGAACAATGCACAGCTGGTGGTGTGCATTGCTGAACCACGCGCATTGCATTGTTTTAAAAAAAAAAAGTACTGCACCACTGCAACAGGGTGGTGTAAACTGAGCCCATTCCAATCAAGACAAATTGCCTTGTCTAGAACTGGAGGTGCCCTGGGAATAGCGACAAGTGCAGCCCCAGCACATCTGGTGTGAATAATTAGGTTTTTTTTCCTGAGGGCTTATTTATACCACGTCCAGACCAGATGTAGATGCGTTTCTGTAAACGCGGTGCAGTGCATTTTTTACATTTTTCTGATGCTTATTTTACACATTCTGGTGCATTTTTAAAAAACATTTCTGGCCTAAAATGGGCTTTCAGTCGTGTTTCAGTGCCTTCCAGTGTGTTTGCATGCATGTTTGATGCATTTACATGTGTTTTGGTGCATTCCAGACCAGAAAAAATAGTGCATGCAATATGTCCCCCCCCC
>NW_017306272.1:426687-440900 GCF_000935625.1 Nanorana parkeri
AAAAAGGTTGCAGTAAACCTCCCCCCCCCCCCCCCCCGCACTGGAACAGACTGCACTGGCGTGAACAGAGCCCAGAAGTACCATAGGAATACATTTGGATGCATTTTAGGTGCTGACAAAAAACATTTTGGTCCAGGCATGAAACATTTTGGCCTCATGTCCTGTTCACACCATCCAATGCGTTCATGGAACAGTTCCATGCCACAAACGCACTGGATTCCATAAACAAAGCCTCTCCACGTTCTGGTGCGGGAGGGTGCGTGACGTTGGTGCCATTCATTTCAATGGCACCGCAGACACGCCTCCCGCCCACACCGGAACATGTGGTATTGCAATGCCCCGCGTTCGAGTGCGGTGCAATCGTAAAAAATCATGCAAAACATTGTTTTGTCGCTGAAACCTGAGCATGACAAAAGGCTCAAGACAAGGAATTCCAACATTTATCTTGAGCGCAACAAACCGCTCAACCGTTCATTCATATGGCCCCTGATCACACCTGAGCATTTTGTCGCACAAACTTTCCCGATGAAGTCTATGGGACCAAAAGGTCCTATAATGTGCCAAAAAGCAAAGCGGAAAAGGAGACAAAAGACGCTTTGAAAAATGTTCGACAAACGCGCGTTGACTGCTTAACAGCGCTTTTTTAAAAATGCCTAAAAAAGCCTTCAAAGGTGTGAATGGAGCCTAAAGGTGGCTAAACACTAGTAGATTTTCGAAAGAACCTTCATACGAAAGACCTTTCCTTCGACTTTCTATTAGTTCATGGGGTCAAATCGATCATCGATGTTGACCGTAGTGATGAAAAAAGTCGAAGGAGCAGAACTGAAAATTTGTCTCAAAACGAACAAAACTACAAAAGTCAATGTGTTTTTCCTTCGGGAACATTCATTCCAAAATGTAATGTTAAAACAAAACAAAATTTAATTTGTGATTCTCAAGTCTGTGGGTGGTAAAGAAAGATCTTGAAATCTACTAGTGAATGGCCAGCTTAAAGGGGTTCTAAACCCTCCATTTTTTTTGCCTATATATACTGCTAGCCAGCAGTAGATATATGCAAAAAGTTTTTGTTTTTTTTTAAACCTGCTTTAACAGCGGTTTAAAGGAGAACTATGGGGTTAACCATAGTTCTCCTTAGGGTAACGGGAGGACACAAACTAGCGTCCTCCCGTCACCCTAGGCTCAGTATACAGCGAGCTGCAGCTCAACCCTGTTATCGCTGCGCGCTCCCGCCCGAGAATCCGAAACTGCTCGGGCGGCCGACAAAGCATCTTGGGGCGGGCGCATGCGTAGTTCGGATTTTCGGCCGGGAGACGAGCAGAGATGCAAGGTAAATCTACGGACGCGTGCGCCCGCATGCAGACACCACGGGATCGGAAGTGCCTGCCGGGACAGAGGAGTCAGCGCTGGATCGGAGAGCCGCCACATCGCTGGAGGGACAGATGAAAACATCAAGAAAGAAGAAGGACGGATTAGGAGACATAATTTAAGGTGAGTGCTAACATTAACATTGGGGGGGAGGGAAACATTTTTCTGACTTTAATGTCACTTTAACACAAGCAGATCACATCCAGCTCCCCTTTTCTCAGAAGCATCCTCCTCTCTCTGTACTCAGCTATCTCCCCCTGGGGGCGTCCTGGAACATGTCATGCCCGGCGTGCTCCGCTATCATCTCAACTTGCCATTGCGAGGATAGAAGCTCTCGGGCTTTACAGGAGCGGAGCCCCAGGTGTACGTTCGGCAATACAAGCCCAGCACAAAGAGCAGACAGAGATCTAGGCAGAAACTTTCCATACAACCCCTGTGCATGAATGTATGACTAATGAAGACACTATAGCGGCAGCATAAGCAGGAGCGTTTGTGTGCTGGTAATGGCCACAAGGAGCACCTGCGCTGCTGGAAGTGGGACAGCACTATATGCAGCAGAAAGTCGCTGGTGACAGAGGTGGCCAGGTTTCCCTGGTGTGACCTGTGTGTGTGATCTCTGTGTGTGTGTGTGATCTGTATGATCTGTGTGTGTGTGTCAAGAACAATCAGGGAGACTGGGAGGTGCACAGGGCGGTGCAGCGAGCGAGGTACGATCAGACTCACACCTCTCTCTCTGTCACACAGTGATCAGCATATCTAGGTATATATCCCCACGCTGCTCTCCCGGAGAAGACACAGCACGATCACAGGGCACAGCACCATCAGCTCTCCTGATTTTTTATTTCATTGGGTCACCCCCATAACCAGATCCCCCACCATACCCAACCTACCCCCAATTAAAGTCCAGATCCAGGGATCACTTACCCTGCAACTCCTTCTTGGGGTTGGGTCATTTTTTTTAAATTTTTTTTTTGGATGGAGAAAGAATCAAGAGAGTGAAGTTGAGGAGGAGGACAGTGGTGTTGTCTAAGGTACAGTACAACGTGTGTGTGTGACTTGCCAGGTGTTACCAGCAGAGGAAGGCTGTCACCATGCCACCATAACCTTGTGGCACATAGGAAAGGGGGTGGGCTAGGAGTGTGCACCACATTGCTGGAGAGCTAGCCTGCCTCCATCTGTGCACTTCACCATGAAATCCCATTGTGGCTCCATCACATTAACCCCTTCCCTGCTGTAGGCATTGTTTTTTTTTTATTCTGGGTGTGTACTCTTTTGTGTGTTATTGTGAACCCGTGCACCTTGATGAGACAGGGCTGCCACTGATTCCAGTTACATTGCTTTGAAGGAGTTGCTTTGACAAGCTGCCATGCCATCCTGATGGGCAGAGTGACAGCTGATCAGCCTCAACTTGTGTCTCTTGTCTTGTGCCTAGGATCGTCCTTCTTACTTATAGCTGTCTTCAGGGTTTTGTACTTAGTTCGTTTTAGTGCTGCTGGCAGTGTTAGTATATAAAGGAGGCAGTTGCATGTATTTCTGTTCACAAGTTGTGACGAGGGCTTCGGATCACACTGCAGAGTCCAAACTTTGAGCAGACCCTATTTACAAAGCTCTAATACAAGGTTTTGTATCTGTGTGTGACTACGTTTTAAATGTCGATGGGCTCAACTGACAATAACTCAAATTTATGAAAAAGGGAATCTTATTCTGCTGTGTTAGGTTTGTGAAATGAGCCTCTTATAGGAAGTCTGGTTGACTCTTATATGAACTCTGGGAAGCTCTTATATGAAGTCTGGGTGACTCTTATATAAAGTCTGGGAGCCTCTTATATGAATTCTTGGAGGCTCTTATATGAAGTCTGGGATCCTCTTATATGAAGTCTGGGAGCCTCTTATATGAAGTCATGATGACTCTTGTATGAAGTCTTGGTGATTCTTATATGATGCCTGGGAGCTTCTTATATGAAGTCTGGGTGCCTCTTATATAAAGTCTGGGTGACTCATATGAAGTTTGGGTGACTCTTGAAGTCTGGGTGACTCTTATATAAAGTCTGGGAGCCTCTTATATGAAGTCAGGGAGCCCCCCCTATATGAATTTTGGGTGACTCTTATATAAAGTCTGGGATCCTCTTATATGAAGTCAGGGAGTCCCCCTATGAAGTTTGGGTGACTCTTATAAAAAGTCTGGGTGACTCTTATATGAAGTCTGGGTGACTCTTATATGAAGTCTGGAAGCCTCTTATATGAAGTCTGGGAGCCCCCCTATATAAAGTCTGGGTGCCTCTGATATGAAGTCTGGGTGCCTCTTATATGCAGTCAGGGTGACTCTGATATGAAGTCTGGGTGAATCTGATATGAAGTCTGGGTGAATCTGATATGAAGTCTGGGTACCTCTTATATGAAGTCTGGGAGCCCCTTATATGAAGTCTGGGTGACTTGCACTGTCACAGATCAGTGTTTTCAGTTGCACCATTAACATACCATATAACAGATCCTAACTGTCAGAAGAGTTAACTGTTATCTATATATCAGGCGTGGCGATCATCCTGATAAAGCTGCTATAAAACAGATTCGGCTCGTCGCCCTTCTTGCTGGGCTTGTAGCAGGGAATGATGCACGATGTGGGCAGTAAATCAGAGTATTGTAAATACAACACTGACAGATCGGTAAGTTGTTATGAAAACACTAGCAAGTCATCATATAGAAAGTGTGCCTTTTATAGCTCAATATATCAGAGAGAGGAGACTAGAATGAAACCTAAACACAATCGGACTCAATTAGAAAGATGATCTCAGTTGGGGAATATGAATATCTCATGATAACAGGGGGACCCCACCTTCCTGGGTATTATGTACTTCGATCTGGATCGGTCCCATGTCATTACGATCCGTCCTTGTGATCTCATACATGCAGCGACTTGGGCTAATTTATCAAATGTGTGCCATGAGAGGGGACATGCATAATTACATAGGCAAAATTACGTTTATTTTAATTAACATGCAAAATAAAACGTGATGCTAGGAAAGCCCCAATGAAGGTAGGAATTAATATATAACGATTCTATTAGCCATCATGGCAGAAAGTTCATGTTGCTGGAAGCACTTATCGAATTCTGCGGGGTGTTCCTCGAAAGAAGGAGCTCACTATGAAAAGCTGCAACGTCACAATAAAATCGAAATAATTATTTTCTAAAGTGGAAACCTGCAACATAATAAAATGCGACATCAAAATAAAATACAAATCTATTTACTAACATGGAAACCTGAAACATAAATGCGACCTCAAGGAAGCCAAGCGTATTAAATAGGTGTAGGGGGTCTGTAGCCCCACGTGTGTGGAAGAACTACAAGTCTCAGCAGGCTTCACATTCTGGGTTGCTTAGGCTGGTGGTTCCACAGCATTTGGAGGTCCGATCCTGTCTATAAAAAGGATCTAAGAACAGGAAAATGATCCCTTTTAATGATATGAAAAGAGCAGATTTTCTTTTTAGCCTAAACCTGTGCTGTAAAAAAAAAAAAAACTGGATCGCATCGCCAGGACTTTGGACCCCACACATAAAGCAGAGGTGTCATCTAATCACATCGCCTCCCTCTTTATCCTAAGCTCTTCCGAATCACTTACTTTCTGTACTTCATTAAGTCACATCATATTGCCAGTTCCACTCTGTTTATGGTCACTGCATACAGCGCTCAGGTCTGTTTAAAGCTCAATGGAAAATATTAGTACAATTCTGGCGTTATTTGGCATCCAAGTGTCGCTAATGTTCCAATTAATTGTAAAGTTAGATATGTTTAAGGCACCTGAGGGCTACAGTAAATGTTACATGTCATTTGAAATGCTTCCATTGCACAGCATAGTTTATAGACCACCATAGCCCTGGCTGCAGTCGTGTATACAAGTTGTTACATTTTATTAAGGCTAACAATTCCATTCTGCTGGAAGTAAATTCACTGTGCTTATACAAGTGATAAAATGTATCTCTGTGCTCTGTATTATAGAATAGCTCATTGTGGCTTGGTAAACAATATAGTCTAATGCTGAACATACACAGGTTCATGTTTGGGCAATTTCAACTGCTTGCTGTATTGCAAAAGTGATCAAATGGTCAACAAATGGTCAAGGACAGAACTCTCATTTAATCAGAAAAAATAACCTCCTGTATACTGATCTGCACAATGTATTATCCTGCAAATGGCCATGTGTCTATTTGTAAACTCTCAGTTATCCGGTATTCAATTAACCAGAACTCTCATTTAACCAGAAAAAAGTGTCTATTTGTAAACTCTCAGTTATCCGGTATTCAACTAACCAGAACTCTCATTTAACCAGAAAAAAAATCCCCTGTGTACTCACTGTTTTGCTGAAATAATGGTAGGGATGGTGGCAGGTTGCAGTAAGGTGGCTGAGTATATTCACAATCAAAGGCTGGTTGAAAATTGTTTTCTATATGGCTTGAAACATAGGGTACAACAGTACAGGAAATGTTATTGTAGCACATAAAATGAAGACAAAACTGAGACAATAGAAGAGCCGCAAAAATATTATGGGGTCTTCTACATAAAACATACCAATGAGACGTTTGAGGAAGCCAAAATGTACAGCACAGAGGAAAGATGCAAGTGGGTTGGCAGAATTGCGACATTTAAAGTGGCTATAGACTTAAGATGGCTGTCAGAAGTCGTGTTGACGGAATGATCCTTCTACATGCTCAAACTGGCCAAGAGTATATGGATTTGTAATGTGTAGACACCCCATGGTGCAGCCTAATCCCAGAGATTGGATGCATGTTGCATATTGCCACGGGCTGGTATCACTGGCATTTATGCGTTGCATCTGACATAAGTTTGTGAAGATGTGAAAATATGAATTTGATTTGGCTCTCATGGAGCTCTTATAAAGCAGTATAGATTTGTTGCTGCTTTGCTGTGCATCATGTCAGTTTGCTTTTATAACCCCATACAAGTCAAAGTAAACATATTTCAAATGCATCCAAAACTGATCTTTGACTCTCACATTTAAGCCATTGATATGCAATTGGACTGTTGTACTCAAGCATCTTAGATTAATTTGAGACCACTTTGTACTACTGTTTTTATGGCTGCATTTAAGTCAATGTGATTGTATGGTAAACACAATAGCAAATGCATTTCAGACACTCATGTATGCTAGCCCAAGATGAGTCCACAAGAATCTGAATCTTCGCTAGCTTATACACAAGTGACCAGATTATGAAATGCTCATTTTATGGCCTCAGGCACTTTTAGGGCTTATGTACACAAGATGCAAAACAGGTCAAATGCAGTATGCGTTTAGGTGCTCGGGAGTTGCTTTGACTTGTATGTGAGTTGCTTTGATAAGCCTTATACTTACTTGGAGAAGTGTTTTTTTAGGCTGCTTCTGAATTGTATCAAGCTGCTTAAAGGTGCTATTACATTTATATTGCAGCAGTTCAAATGCAAACAAAAAACCTTCATTTTTGAGCCACCTTCTTATCATTAAAAAGAACAAAACAGAGTTTCCTACCTTACTGTACTGGAGCAAATTATGTGATCCTGACTTATAGGAGGACATGGTCATTGTTGCTCTACTGTGTACTGTGTGAGCATTGTGCTGAAATGTCTTGCTTGTACACTTGGTTTTTTCGGGGGGAACAAGATTTTCTAATTTCACAGAATGACAAACAGGAAATGAGTTATGTTCAAGCAGGGGTGTAACTGCAAATCACAGGGCCTCAATCAAAATTTTAGGGGCCCCCT
This sequence comes from Nanorana parkeri, assembly GCF_000935625.1. Classification (NCBI taxonomy): domain Eukaryota; kingdom Metazoa; phylum Chordata; class Amphibia; order Anura; family Dicroglossidae; genus Nanorana; species Nanorana parkeri. The sequence continues at coordinate 433,805 of NW_017306272.1, forward strand.
GGCTAACTCTCTCTAGCGGTTGGCAATGTCAACTGTGACAATACCCATCATTGATCTTCTTAATATGAAGTATGTATCAAGGGCAGGCAACAGGAAAGCTGCAAGCATAGTCAGTACTCTACTAGGTAGCAGTGCTGGGGATAAAAGTTAAGGGCAGAGAAGACACTCTGGGATTTGTGACTGCATTAGACATACAGAGTTAATTTCAGGGATCCTCCGCACTTGTGTGTCTACAGGCTATAGTGTTGAAAATCCAGCCCAACCCTTGGTGTCAATTAATGATTTTGGAAGATGCTATCTCCCTACCTATGTCATTTATCAGGGAGAAAGTAATCTCTATAAAGAGAATAGCAGCGTATCAAAACACCTACCTTACCCTATCCACTGTCAGTATTATAGTATGCTTTATATAAGCTTGGGGGAACCAAACAGGGCAGAAAACCTATTGGGTGGCCATAGGGTGATATCCATGCAGCTGAAGATTCTGATTTGAGCATCACTTGTCTTGTAGATATCTTCTAGGGTGCAATAAGGGCATCTAACCTGTGGAGGTGCTTTTATAGAATGCATATACTTTTAGATTTGCTATCGCCTGGCTTTTTCACCACCAATTTTATTCATCGACCGACTATGAAGGTACATTGTGGTTGGTTGGAGGATGAGGAGATGTCTTACCTCTTGTCGCTCTCTTAAGACATCTGCCTGTCTATAGGTGCTCTTAGATACATTTTACTCATTGTCATTTGTTTCAGCAAATGCACTGTAAGCTAATCAGTGTTCTAGCTGTGAAAAAAGAAATTGGGTGTGAAAAGTCTGTTATTCCTTGCAGAAATACATTCCTTAGTAGTCCCACAACTTCAAATATGTATTTAGCAGTATTTCTGTCTATGAAAAGCTGTATTATTTTCAGTGCATGGGCAGTCAGATGGAATGCAGTTATTCGTGTGCTTTATCATAACATTTTTTTTTTTTTTTTTTGACTTGTCTTGGCTCTGTTTTGTGACAGTGTGTTCATGTAGCTAAAGCTCAGCGTATGATCATAGTTATAAATGTTATTATGTATTAAATTGAAATATTTAAAGACATTTTGTCACTTATGAAGTAAGATCACTGTGCTGTGTAGTTGGCTGAGGAAAGGCAGAAATCACTTTTACTTTGTAAATTCATGTTGTCTTTGCGAGTAATCTGCAGTAGAAAAACAACAGCCTGGTTTATTTAAGTTCTCAGTAGTTTGGCAGAGAACAGCCTGTTAGCTGAGTAGAAGACAGACAGTGTTGGACCTCCCAACACTGCATTGTACCTTGGAGATGCAGATAATTATTTAACATATAGATGTCTGGAGTGAATTAATGATTTATTCTGAGAAGAATTACCAAAAAATATGTTACTTGGTCTAATTAGTGAACTGTTGTATGTCTCCGCATTCTTCTTATGTGACAGGTTTAATAAAGTGGCACTATTATTGTTACAGGTGTTTGTATAGCACCAACAATTTACTCAGCCATTTTCATATTGTAGATTCTCATCAGTCCCTGCCCTCAATAAGCTTACAATCTAAGGTCCCTATCTCAAAAGCATACATATACATACTATGGTAACATGATTCCCTGCCCTTGAGGAGCTTGCAATCTAAGGTCCCTATCTCACATGCATTTATATATACATATTATGGTCACATCAGTCCCTATGAGCTTACAATGTAAGGTCCCTATTTTACATGCATACATACACATACTAGGGCCACATCAGTCCCTCCCCTTAATAAGCTTACAATCTTGGGCCCCCTTCTCATATGCATACATACACATACTAGGGCCACATAAGTCCCTGCCCTAATGAGCTTACAATCATAGGTCCCTATCTCACATGCATACATACACATACAAGGGCCATATCAGTCCCTCCCCTTAATAAGCTTACAATCTTGGGTCCCCCATCTCGCATGCATACATACACATACTAGGGCCACATCAGCACCTGCCCTTAATAAGCTTGCAATCTTGGGTCCCCATCTCACATGCATGCATACACATACTAGGGCCACATTAGTCCCTGCCCTTAATAAGCTTACAATCTTGGGTCCCCATCTCACATGCATACATACACATACTAGGGCCACATCAGCCCCTGCCCTTAATGAGCTTACAATCATAGGTCCCTATCGCACATGCATGCATACACATACTATGGTCACATCAGTCCCTATCCTCAATGAGCTTACAATCTTAGGTCCCTATCTCACATGCACACATACACATACTCTGGCCACATCAGCATTTGCTCTGAAGGAGCTTACAGTTTGAGTCCCTACTTTACATACTAGGGCCACATAATTTCCTGCCTACAAGGAGCTTACAATCTAAGCCCCTATCTCCCATACATATATAAGCTAGGGCCAGTTTAAAGAGCAGCCAATTAACCTACCAGAATGTCTTTGGAGTGTAGAAGGAAACCCACCTAAGCACAGAGAAAATATGCAAACTCCATGCAGGTAGTGTCTTTGTTGGGATTTGAAATGAGAACCCTAGCACTGCAAGCAAGGAATGCTAACCACTAAGCCACCTGCATGACTCACTTTTTGGGGGTGTTGATTTGCTAAACCTGTGCAGACAAGAAAATCAATTTTGTCTTCAACGCCCAATCGGGGTTAAGGAAGAATTTTAAAAATCCTTTTAACCAGAATGAATGACTGTAGTAACCACTTTTCCAGTCTGATAAATATATATCAGGTGGCTCTCTGAATGTCAGTCTGGTTTTATGCAGCCATTTATTGCTTGTATTTCATACAGCAAAATACACTTTCCCACATCAACCAATCAGCTTTCATTGTTGTCACCTATTGCAGTCTATGACCTTACTGGTTACAATAGGTTACTGCACACTGATTGAACTGCTTTATCAAACTCCTGCCTGCTGCTGTGCTTTGTATAAACTGTGAACTGCAGCAATGTGTACTAAAGACATAGAAAACCAGGAAAATCTGTGTGGATGTATCGGGAATCTGGCACAAACAAAATGTTGCTTGGACATGCAGCAGCTCACTAATTAGATAAAAACAGGCTAACGTTGAAAGCTCCGGTCTACAAACTAATGTTGAAAGCTCCTATCTTGCTTCAGTATAATGTAGGGAAGCCTTACATGACCCTCTTCTCTCCTGATAGTGACATTTGCTGTCATAACACTACAGAATTATGTCCACCTTAAAGCCGACCTGCACCCTCATTTTCAACATTCCCTAATATTATTTTGTACCCCCTCCTTTGACATACATACTTTTGTTTTGCTTGTTTTTGGTAGATATTTTTTCAACTTACCACCCCTTGTGCTTCTGTATTCCTCACCTAGGCAAGAATGGCATCAGTTGTATTGGATGTGCATGCGTGGGATTTGCAGCACTTACCTTGCCGATACTAATGTAAATGAAGTGATTCTGCAGTAGAGCGCTAGAAGAGCATGCATGGGATCGGCGTTGTTCTCAACACTCTAGCAGGAAATATGTTCACACATTGCCATAATAATGGCAACATAAGCGCCACCAGTCCCACACATGTGCTCCTAACGCTCTAGCAAGAATCCTTTGGTTTACATGTTTTCACAGTTACAGCATCGTAAGCATTGTGGGATTTGAGGTGCGCCATAGTAACATCAACCTTAGCACCACCAGTGGCCCTTTAATTAGGCAAATTAGGTGGTCGCCTAAGGCCTCGCACTTCCAAGGGCCTCGCGGCCGCCTACTTTGCCCGGCAGGCACATTAACTCGCAGGCGCAGCCAGGCAACGTTATGAGCCTTTAGCCCTGGCGCTGTCAAACTGAGAGCTCATCTGTTTCCTTCTTCCATCCACTCTGCCACTCTGGAGCCCCGCCCACCAGCCAATGAGGAGAGACGTCACCCCTCCCATCCACCACACGAGGATCTCGACCTGGGAAGGTGGAGTTTTACTTCAGAGGCAGCTTGAGTCATTGGCACCCGGTCCTGCCTGCAAGATGCGCCCTGCACAGCCCTGGTGAGGTAAGACGCATGCACTGCCCTGGTCAGACCTGGCCCTCACAGTCCTGGTGAGAGGGCAGCCTGCACAGCCCTGGTGAGACCCAATCCCGGCATGCACAGCATTGGTGAGGCAGGCCAATGCAGCCCTGGTGAGGCCCTAAGAGAGCCCTAGTGAGACCCTACGGAGCCCTTGTGAGATCCCACAGAACCCTGGTGACAGTGGTGAGGCCCTACAGAGCCTTGGTAAGACCCAAGAGAGCCCTGGTGAGACCCCACAATGCCCTGGTGAGACCCCACAGTGCCCTGGTGACTGTGGTGAGACCCCCACAGAGCCCTAGTGACCATGGTGAGACCCCCACAGAACCCTGGGGACTGTGGTTAGACCCCCACAGAGCCCTGGTAAGGTTTGTCTTAATACATACAATTTATACTTTTTCATTTTTATAGCTTGCTTTTTCGTTCCATTATGGGTCTGAGTGGGGCCTCATGTTTAAGTTTTGCCTAAGGCCTCGCAAACTCTAGAGCCGCCTCTGAACCAATGCTTTAGCGAGAATAATTTGGTCAACATGTTTCCATAGTAACGGCAAAGTAAGTGGTGCCGGAATTGAGACACACCATAGTAACAGCAACATTAGTACCATCAATCCCATGCTCTATGAGAATCATTTGGTTGTCATGTTAACAGGAAGTTATCATCTTAGAAGACTTCTGGCAGGATCAATGGGTATATTTTAGCACTAATGAAATAAATATAACAAAATAATTTCAATGATATATTAAATAGGCAGAAAGGAAGCAAATAAGAAGTTCATTGTTAGGGTTTGTTTAAATACACTTTAAAGCTAAACTCAATGCAAACAGCTAAATACACACACACACACGCATATATATACGCACACAGTACAGCACTGTTTAGCAAGACAGGAGACCTGATTTTCACCTGTTGCAGTTAAGTAACACTTACAGGTTGTGCTCTTTCTCCTGCCTGGGACTGGATGGTGAAAGGAGAAGCAGCAGACAAAAGATTATCTCTCTGTCACTCTGCTTTCTCCAGTGCCATCTTTAACTTGGGGCTAAAGGGACGGTTTCCCTGGGCCCAGTCTTTGTTGTGGGGCCTAAAGCCGCCGCCCCTTCAGCCCACAAAAGATACACACATGGCATTGTTCTGTTTACTATGTGCTTGGCATCACATAGTGTTGCTCCGCCCCGCCATTCTTCTCACACGGGGTCACGTCTCCCTCTGACATCTCCTCCAGGAATTGCAAGGCGGGTGAGGTAGAGGGTGGAGAGTAGCAAAAAGGAGTGGGGGGGGGGAAATGTTTGCCCAGGGTCCAATCAATAATAAAGATTACCCTGACTCTCTCCTATTACCAGCATGTCTCTTGATCGCACATGAGCACTGCAGCACAACTGACTCAGGTACTTAGACTGACCCAGGTGACAAGGAAGCATGGAGCCGACTTTCTGGCCAATCATGAAGCCGGGGGTCGGGTAATGACTCACTGCCCGGCTTCCTGATTGGCCAGCTTTCCGGAAGTTCCGGTATCGGGATAGGAATCAGGAGCATTTGGGCGAATACTAGTACTCGCCCAAATACTCGGAATCGGCACCGATACTAGTATAGGTTTTGGTGCATCCCTAATTATTATAATTATATAATTATGAGAATATTCAGAACTAACAAATAAACAATCTACAAGTTAGAACACTCATTAAATCATATCTGTGTGTATAGCTTTACATTTAAGTAATACATAAGCTTATGAAACAAAAACACATAAAGGTGGTAGGATGTTCCTTTGGCACCCACTCTTATTTACAAGCTGTAGTTGCTTGTGTGGCATGTAAAGTCGTGGAAAATAAAATGATGCTTGCAATGATAACGTTGAAACAATTGCATTTTCTTATATAATCGATCTGTTTGTTTTTATAATTGTTAGGACTACTTATTAGAAGTTATTTTAACAGATATACACAGCAGATCAAAGATTAGTAGGCACAAGAAATATAGCTTTTGTTTTTACCATTGATGCTCACGCATGCACAAATTACTCCTAGGGGTCTATTTATAAAAAAATATTTGCATAGTTTATTAATTCGGTGAAACTGCATGTACATTTGTTCTGTGTGCATTAACCAGCTGTTGTGAGAATGAAGCAAAAACGAATGTTCTTAATGTAATTTCTATTCTGGTCGAATGTTCTTCAGTAGTTATATTCATAAAGAACAAAGTGAATGGAGAAAATACTGCAATATGAGTTTGCAAAAAAGATGTCACCAGCACACAATTTAAGTGAAATCACCAAAAGTCCATTTATTAATGGAGTACTGTCATTCCAATAAAATCTCTTTTGGGGCCGCACAGGGTCCCCTTCATCAGGCCCAGAATGACAGAATATCATCATCTGAGCCTTATGAAGGTGACACTGTGTGGCCCCGAAAGAGCTTATACTGGAATGACAGTACTCCATTAATACTGTAAATTGACTTTTGGTGATTTCGCCTAAATGGTGTGCTGGTGACATCCTTTTGCAAACTTGTATATCTTCATGGCGCCATCCGTGGTCACTACGAGCACCCACCAGGATTTCATATATTAATATGTTAATATGGCCACTAGATGGAGCTGAGGGTCATTGGAAATAAATATATATTAGAAAAGAGATACAATGTTACAATTCAAGAGACTTCTGGAGAGAATGAGCAAATAAATGTAACAATTGATGCCACAAGGATAGCAATGGTTAAATTATGCAGAAGCAAATGTGAGATTTGTATTAACAAAATCAGGCAAACACACCCAAAATGTGATTTCACAAAAACACAATGCAATAAAAATGTATTGTTGTGAACAGGTCCTATTGAAATGATGTACTTTATTTGCTTATGTAGTTTCTCTCTGCTGGAAAATGTGGCAAAATGCATGACACATAAGCCTTAATGTGTATATAAACCCAAGAACAAATATGTAATGTGTTGCAGCTTACCAGTCTTTAGGTGTGGTAGCTATACAGGTACAGTACAGTGAGTGTGTAACACACACTCACTGTACTGTACCCATGGAGGAGCAGCTAGTTTGGACTACAGAATATGTTACCCTCTCCTTTG
>NW_017306272.1:440925-454431 GCF_000935625.1 Nanorana parkeri
ATGATAACACTGCTTCAGATTTGTGCAGCAGAGGCAAAGTGGACAAGAAGTTAGGAGTTTGTTGGATTTTACCATCCCTAAGGTAATCCCAAACTTCTGGTGTGATTGGAAATTATTTATGGCAGGAGAAGCTTTTTCTTCCATGCATGGACCTGGGGTTGATTTGCTAAGGGAATAAAGGATTTTATTTAGAACTTGCTTTGAAAATAAAGTAATACTATGTTGCCTTTTTTATCTGATCGTGTGCAAGGAAAAGTCCTGTTTATTTAGAATTTCTAAGCATATGATTGGTTATTCATAGCTTCAATTTGTGCACTAACATGATGTTTATTCACACCATCTAAATTGGTCAATGCTGCTAACTGTGGGCTCAACACAATAACAATGGGCCCAGTTAACACCATCGAGATGCATCAGTGTGGCTAAAACAGGGCATGCTGCAGTTAAACAAAGTGTTGCCTTTTGGATCATTTTAGCTACAGAACAGTAACATTGCCCAAAGATATCAGAGAGGACTGTCTATTGTGAAGGCTTATTCTGACCACCTAGAGGATGTTCACTCATATGGGTACTGCAGAGTACTCTATACACTTGTCCAAGCTTCTAAAGAGAGGAAAAGGGGAAGAGCAGGGAGCAGTAGCGGCTGGCTTATGAGCAGGGCAACAGCAGGCAATTGGGATAAGTATTTACTGTCTGCCAGAAGCATTGGGGTGTTTCATTCCATTAGAATTTGCAAAAAGTCCATTGTTTTCAAGACAGACAGATAAACATGCTCTGAGAGTTGGTAAGGTACAATCAGGAGGCAAACTCAAGTTTAGAAATGGAAAGTATAGTCATCTCCAATATATGTACATGTATTCAATGACAAAAATATATATGAACATATTTAAAACTATTAAAGAGACCCTATCAGGTCTCAAAACACATCAAAAGGCTGGCTCCTTGGAAGAGAAAGATAGCATAATCTAATATTGGATGTACCCCACCGCACGCTGAATTTTTCCTTCAACTACTACTTAACTATTACAGGTCTCAGCCTAATTGTAGGGCTCAGCAGAAGGAAGCCCAACGTGAGGCAGGGGACAAAGGCATTTAACATTCCCGAAACTGTTGGCCCCCAAATAGACTGTTGGAGCCTGCAGCACTGGAATGGAAGAGCGTTCAGAGACAAATGCCACCCGTCAGGTGAGTATGTTACCTCTTCTCTTGCAATGAACTGGCCTTTGGATAAGCAGGGTCTCTTTAATACAAACTGATAAGAGTATTTAAATGAAGCTTATTCATATTCACATATACGGTATATCTAAAAAGATTTGAAACCCTATAGCCCCTATTAATAGGACTACTGACTGGAAGTTAGCTGTCTTTAGGCAAATATCTCTTCTTAGATTTAGAAAGTGGTATATTGTTCCGCTAGACTCCTAAAAACAGGTGCAATTCAGCCCCCCCCCCCTTTTTAAAATAATGTTACCACAATATGGGGTTGAATTGTCATGGGTACAATATTAAACCAATGTGCTGTGAAATGTTTTTGGCATATTCTTGTGGTTTGTTTTGCTGAGTGATCAGTCTTCTAAAGGTGTTAGTAGGTGTGACTTACTTGCTAAATGTGAATATATGCATGTTGCATTCAGCACTTGGAAAATATAATATATATGTCAAGTATAATATTATGGATTAGGATTCAGCTGAGAAAAAAAAGATTAAATGGGGGTTTCTTTAATAAAGAAGTATAGAATGTTAATTTTGCAAAGTGAATGTTCACTTATCCTAGCAAATAAGGTAAAGCTGTATTCACTTCAACAATCCAATTGTATGGAAAAAAATCCAGTTTTTTTTTTTTTATTTCCTTTGCACATGATTGAATATTCAAAGTGAAGACTATTTTACCTTATTCACTAATCAATATGAACACAAATTTTGTAAAGTGAGCATATTCTACGCCATCTGTAAGTCAACTCCATTTTATGTTGCCATTAGTCTAAAAATGTTTTCTTTTTATATGAATGAATGCAAATTTCAGACAATATATTCATTAATCATAGTGATTTCTTAACTTCATCCTTCCAGAGGCATGTTTAATGGGGCAGTACAAAGAGCTATTATGATGTGCAAAGTTCCCTTTTCATGACTTTAGAGTGACAGATTACTAAAAGACGCTGATTGGTTACTATGGGTTTCTGCGCTTTGTACACTACTTTACCTACATAGAGTGAATAATACTATTGCAAAACATCCTATGCAGAATTCACTGTCACTTTTTCAATTCAGCTAAATTGCTGGGCACACCACAGAATTGTTCAATATTACAATCCTTACCCTGAATTTAATATTGCACTGCAACATTAATGCAATGCATACAGTGTGCCATCCTCTGTTCCACCTATCAGTCCTACTTCTTCCCAGGATACCTTATTGATTGGTCCTGCTTGACCCCTTAATCCGGTCCTGCTGTAATGTCCCACCTCTTGTCCATTATTATATCTTCTTCTGCACTATTTACATAGAAGCCAACAATTCTGGATTTGCAGAGACAGTTCTACAACTTGGCCCCTTGTCCCAGGGCATGTCCCAAAACACAGCATCAACCTTACTGTGTTTCAGTTACTGCACATGTGCGTTTCCTAAAATGGCATTCTTTGCAGGGATCTGTGCTTCACTTGCCTCATACTAGCTTAAAGTGACTCTAAACTCAAGAGTTAAATCTTAAAAATGCATTCAATTACCTTAACTATTAACAATGTATCTTATTTGTGTATCACTCAGCTAAAGATCCTCAAATCATTTCTGAATTGGTGCTGACACTGTCCTTCCTTCTGGAGGGTGGCTACTTTTGTTCCCCATGGTCCCTGTGTGTGTTGTAAAGTAGCCACCGCTCCAAGCTCACTCCCGTGATGGACTACAATCTAACATTTACAGGGTTATTCACTAAAGGGTGAAGAGTTTGGAGAAGCCAGGAGAAGTGAACAATCTAGGCTTCTAGGGCATCATAGGTGAACTGGAAAGTGAGATTTTTTCCAAATCAGCTTTGTTGTCCTACATTGTTCACTTGTCCTGCCTTCTCCAAACTCTTCACCCTTTTGTGAATAACCCTGTTAGTTTTCGAATTTGTATTGAGATTGTAGTCCATCAAAGAAGAAAGCTTGGAGTGGTGGCTACTTTACAACACACACAGGGATCATGCAAATTTAAGGTTTAACTCCTGAGTTTAGTGTCACTTTAATTGTATGCACATATAACAAGATATATAGCTTCACTATATGGCCAAACACTTATCCATAGCTGGCCATCACACCTCACCTACTGCATAGGAGCTTGTTGGCTTTTCAGTGTGTCTGTGTTAATTTGAGTCCATTGATTTAGCCAAAAGAGCATTTGTGAGATAAGGAATGACTGTTGGACAAGAAGACCTGGCTCACAATTAGCATTCCAGTTCATCCCAAAGACATTTAAAAGGGTCGGGTACCACAGGCCACTTGAGTTCCCCCACACCACACCTGTAAAGCCGTGGTGGTTATGGATTTCGGTTTATGCATAGAGGCAGATTACTAAATTAGCAAATGGTCTTCCCAAACTATTACCAGAAGGATGGGCAATTGTCTAAAATGGCTTTGTATGCTACAGTGTTAAGAGTACTCTTCATTGGAAACACCTGAACTACACATAATTTTGGCCATATCGGTAAGTGTGATGGTATGGTATCCACACACCTTTGGTCATAAAGGGGTTGGTTTATAACTGTTTTCACTCAAGATTCAGATAGCGTTTATCCTCGTTTTGCACATTTTCTCAATGGATTAGAAAAATATGTGAATCCTGGGGGAATGTTGTGTAAAAACATGTATGAAAACATTTTAAAATACATATCATAGGCTATTTATTCTGCGATGAGATCCCATACCTTTAAAAATGAAGAAGTGCTCACAATAATAATAATAATAATAATAATAATAAGATAAAGTAATCTATGAAATGTAAAAAATGTAAATTCTATTGTTTAAAAAAAAAAAACACATTTAGGCCTATCACAAAGATTATTAAGATTTATAGGGAATGCGTGTGATAAGTGTGAGTGTTCCACCTTCCCTTCTACATGTCAGTGTTGTCACAGCTAGATGACAGCTTTTTTTCCTCTGTTGCTTACCTTTGGGAAAAGAGCCAGAACAGTGAACATGAATCTGACATCATTCATGTACAGGCAGGGTAGTTAAACACTTTTGCAGGAATACTGGAATGTCTGTCATTGCTCTCCGAGATACAAATTAATTATGTATTAAAATGAAACGCATCCAAGTAACTGATTCTTTCTTATATATATGCCCCTTAGATTATCATCACAATCATCATTCTGCAATTTCCCTCTAAGTATCAAAAGGAACAGTAGCATTTGTCAAAAGTGAAGGGATATCTATGAAAACTAGAGCACACCAAAATCTGCTATTAAGGTCCAGTAAGCTGTAACAGCTCGTAATATACACCCTTTTTTATACAACCTTTTCAAGAGCATTTGGTCAGTTTTCATGTAGGTCTCAATGCATTCACATTTCTCTTAGAGAATCATCATGTGAGCAGTGAACTATACAGGAACTATACAATGTTATTCACAAAAGGGTGAAGAGTTTGGAGAAGGCAGGAGAAGAGGCAGGAGAAGAGAACAATCTAGGACAACATAGCTGATTTGGAAAAATTTGGCTCACTTTCCAGTTTAGTTATGTTGTCCTATGTTGTTCATTTCTCCAAACCCTTCACCCTTTTGCAAATAGCACTGGCTGTGTTAGAAAATTAGATACCATGTATTATTCATCAAGCCAGGTAGTTGGAGACTGTCTGTGATGAGGTTGGCCATCGGAGGAATGGGTAGGCATTGAGCAGTTGGCTGCAGATTGATGCTCACTGGTTAATCCTGATGTCACTTCTCCCTCTGCTTAGGTTTCCTTTTGTCCACTTCCTGCACCCTCGGCTTCCTGTGTAATGTCCTCCTGCACTTCATATTCTCTCCAGCACTTGTGTACACCAGTGTTCCCTTTATGTCTTCAGGAATTCTGTCAACCTGCAGGGGCATAGATGAGCATACCCACATGTCATCGGACATCAGAACAGAATAGCCCTGCTCCATTTTTAAGGGCAAGTATTGCCGCTGTCATGTTGCCTGTCATAATGTTTTTTAGCTTGTGTGTGGGTGACTATTTTCTTTGAGTCAGAGGGTCTTTAGTAGCTGACCTCCCTTAACTCTACTTGCCCAAGCCCCTATTATGATTCCTGGTAATGTGTTGGCTCTGGTTACCACTGTGAACAACCTCTAGCTATATTTCTGTGTCACCCTTAGGTACTGTTTCTGGCCTGCTGGAAATAACCCTTGGCCTGGCACCAGCCTCAACCCTGTCTAAAATCTGGTATTCCAGCCTAACCTGTATAGCTGCTGATTGCACAGTAACTGCCCTCTAAAATACCTGCTGCACAGAGCCAATCAAAGTGTCCAAATATGACTGTGCAATCACCAGCGTTAGACCCGGTGCTCTCAGTAATCAGCAATCTGTGAGTTGTCCTAATGGGTGTGGCTGTTACTAAGCAATGCCAGCATAGAGCACTGGAATAGGAAAGCAGAAAGCACAGCAAGCATTCCCTAACAGAAAAGTGAATGTTAAGGTATTTCCAAGCATAAATAATCACAAATCATAACATGGAGGTGGGTAGGGGGTTTCCAGAACTATAAAGAAATAAAAAGGCGTGAGACTTGAATTAAGGTTTAGTGCTGTCATATGTTTTATGAGCAGATTTCCAATTTTTTTTGCACATTCTTACAAAAGAGTCAGCCAGCTTACCTAATCACTTTTCATACAAGCTTTCAAATTAAATATATATTCAGTATGCTAGACGATTTATTTGATTAAACTATATATCATTTACAAATGATCATTTTTAAAGTATATCTAAACCCTAAAACGAAAATTAAATTTCCTAGCTATCTTCTGTTAACTGGAAATCAACTATCCTCTATGCAATGGAGATAAGAAGAGTCCAAATCAGCAAAAGCAGCCTATGTGACAATGTTGCTCCTCCATAGATACAGTACAGTAAGTGATCATTGTCACCTAAGGACATAAAGTGATGTGAAAACAAAGGGAAAAAAATGCCTGAGAAAAAGAAACATAATGCAGCTACCACATCTAAAGTCTGGTAAGCTGCAATATATTACATGCGTGTTTTTGGGTAAGAAAGGAATTTGACAGTTTTATACATATGTAAAAAAAAAAAAAATTTAATAATAAAATGTCACCATATCAGCCTGTCTATTGCCTGGAGATGGGTTGATAAATTAATAATTGGGTCAAATTAGGATACTCAGGGAAGCAAAAACAAAAACATAACATGCCACAGAAATATACATATACACACCTACTCACACCTACTCACACCTTTGCATACTTCCGGGAAACAATTTACCACTAAACCTCACTGAGCAAAGCTACAAATATATAACACTCGTACTTAATAAAAAAGGACAATGAGAGAAAAGTGAAAATACAATTTGGTTATGTAACACATACATCCTTTGAGAAGCTCAGGTATAAAAAAAAAATGTCCATATCAAAGAGTTGTTTTCAGGGCCATAGACAGTCCTCCTCCTTAGTCTCTCTTTTGCTGTGTTGGTCTTTGGCCATCATAGGAGTTTTAGCTGTGTGAGGATACAAAAAACTGTTGTATAGCTCAACTTATTCTGTATATGCTTAACATTTTATATTTAAAATTTTTTAAGTAAAATCGAGATTACAATTTTTCAAGTTCTCACAATCGTATCTACCAAACCAACTGCTTATTATTTAAAAATATGTGCAGTGGATATAAAAAGTCTGCACACCCCTGAAAGAATGCCAGGTTTTTTTAAAGATGTCAAAATATCAGACAACGATAAATCACTTCTGAATTTTTGTTTCACCTTTTTGTGTGACCTATAGTCTGTGCAATTCAATTAAAAACAATCTGAAATCTGAAAGGGGAAAAAATAAAAAAGACTTACAATATCATGGTAGCATAAATCTCCACACGCTTAAAGTAATACTTTGTTGAAGCACCTTTTGATTTTATGACAGCATTCAATCTTTTGGGGTAGGAGTCTATCAGCATGGCATATCTTGCCTTGGCAAACTTTGCTCACTCTTCCTTGCAGAAGTGCTCCAAATCTGTCAGATTGTGAGGGCATCTCCTGTGCACAGCCCTCTTCAGGTCACCCCACAGATTTTCAGTTGAATTTAGGTCCGGGCTCTAGCGGGGCCATTCCAAAACTTTTACCCGCTGTGGGTATGGTATTATTTTGGTAATGTGCAGTGTTGTTTTTACTTCAAAAGGGGATCAATAGCTGCTTCAACAAAAGATTAGTTTATGGGTGTGAAGATTTATGCAACCACAATATTGTGTGCTTTCTTTTTTTATTTCCCCCCTCTAAAGATTTACGTTTTTAATTCAATTTCACAGATTATAGGATCCATTAAAGGTGGAAAAAAACGCGTTTCAAGGAGATCCTCTTTCTCAAACTCACTTTTCTTTTCGAGCTTGAGAAAGAGGATCTCCTCGAAGCGCGTTGCTCCCTCATCACTGCCCCGTGCACATCCTGCTCCAGCCCTCTGCCACCTTCACTCCACCACTTCCCAAAACTCAGCGGCTAAGATCAGAGGCAGCCTCTCCCCCGGCACACACAGCCCCCAGTTCACATCTGGTCTTCACTTAATTCTTCTATCCCTGGGCTCATTAACACACCTGATGACTCCCATTCTAGCCGTCATGGCCAAACCCTAGGACCTGCCCTGCTTTGCCCTCAAGTCCTCATCTGGAGACCATCATATACTGAACACCTCCTCACAATATTCCTTGCTTCGCCAGAATCTCATCGGGGGCCCCCCTCGCCCGGATCTTTGACACCTAAAGTAAGTCCCCACTTTTAATCTTTTAACTTACATATAATTAATTTTTTACCTTTTATTTTTACCAATTGTACCCCACAGACACGAGGTGTGCTGTATTTGCGCTCTTATTGCTCCATTTTGCACCTTTTGCCTGCGTAAACATGGTGGATAGGTGAGCTAATGAAGGCCTCTGTTGGGTTATCATTCTTAGTTTGGTTTGACATCCCATGTACTGTCAGATTTGCCATTAAAAAAAATCGTAGATATTCAGAGAATTACTTGTAATAGTTTGCATCACTAACAAGGTGGGCATAGCTCTGGAATTCAAAGTGAACATTAGCTTGGGAAGTAAACATTCCTTATTAAAGCAATTCCTGTGTGTAAAGTACATGCAGGGCTGCATGCTGCTGCACACTGGTTCTGTCTCTATTTGTAGAGGAGTGGAGTGTGTGCACCCTCTGAGTCATACACCTCACTCATTCAGCTGTTTTCTAAACAGTATACTAATTGTACTATAAAGTGATAGTATAGTACAGGGGTAGGCAACCTTGGTACTCCAGTTGTTGTGAAAGCATTGCAAGACTGACAGCCACAGACCTGACTCCCAGAGGCAGAAGCATTTTAGATCCTGAATGGGGCATTTAGACTTGTCACATAATTCTGTGGTTGAAATGTGCCCGTCTCTCTGTAGGTCTAAGCCATAGCAAGCCTATAATAAGAGATCTTGAGAATGCCTAGCCTGCACATGCATGGCTCAGAAATGAATATGCTAACCATACCTTAATGCAATTAAAAAATAATAAATTCCCCCCACTGCCTGGTCTGTGTTGGGTCTGCACTGGAAACAAGCGGCCAGTGCAGCCCCAATGCTTCTAGTGTGAACAGGCCCTTAGGGTTAAGCTGTGCAATAACGTTCTTATCCTTTAAAGGCAATAAGACAAATTTAACCCCTTCGTGACTGACGACGTACAGTGTACGTCGCCAGCATCGGGAAAAACTTCACCCTTATCTTAAAAATTACAACAAAGGCACCATTAGAAATGTGCAGTAATTACAATATACAAACAGATACTTATGGATAATTGCAGGATTTATGTTCTTTGCACACCTTATTTTTCTTTTCTTGCCCAGTCTTCTGACAGTGGCCATTTCCCTAAGGGCAAATTAATCCATCTCCCTTTACTTCCTGGGCCTCTGAGTCTGCCTACTGTATCATGTGACAGTGCAATTAATATGAAGGGGAAAAAATGCCTTTCCTCTGAGTTCTCATGAGATTTTGCATCTGGGAAACCAAGGCTACATCACCATTGATTTACTCAACCAGGAAGTGGAAAAACAGCCATTTTAATTAAAAGCAAAAAATATTTGTTTAAATGTAAGATGATTTCTTATCAGCAGAGCACATGCTCATGTGATTTTTAGTGAAAGAGGGTGAAGGTCCGCTTTAGGCAGTTGGATATCCTGATCAGCTATGTCTGTATATAAGCACTCCTGAGCATGTAGTCTCTGTCCCTTTTATGTTTTTTTGACTGTCAGGAACTCTAAAATGCACTGCTGCATGTCTCCAAAGGTAATGAAGGGAAAAACACAATATTTCCAAGGCTATAAATACAGTGCATCAAATTAGGACCTACCAGCACAATTCGGGGGTTGATATCCAAAGAAAGAAATCATTTAAATTCCAGAGAGGGGACAGATGGCAGTTAAAGGCTTATGCTTGTCATTGCTGGAAATGACATGAGGCTGTCAGTAGGTACCGTTTACCTTATGAATGTATGATTAGGCTGAGCTTAGTGGTTTCCTGAAATAAACATTATGTTGTGGTTTTGTGCAAACATACATGCTTATCCTTGCCCTACCAAATAATGGCTTTGTCTGCCTTTTAATACTTACCTTTGGTGAAATCTACAGAAGCTGTCTCTTTCTGGTCATAAGCTAGCCAGATAATATTCCTAGTCAGGTATTATTTCCTAGACTATGAAAACATTGCTCAGCTTTCCCACTGCAACGCTAAACTGCAGATGAAAAGCAAATCATACCTTTGTGACCACATTCTTAGCATGCCATTCACATGGCATTGCAGAGAGCTGTAGACTGCTGGAGAAGGAGGAATTACCGTATATGCTAGTGCACATTTAATGCTACAGGCTCTGCAAATGTCCTACTTTGTGCTTCTATAAGATTGCCCTACAAGATTTACTTATATCATCTTCCATACATCCTAGGTGTAAACTGCCTGATCTTTCTTCAAAAGTAGCAAACTGTACATCCCAAAACCTGTCGCAGCATTGGTGGCCTAACCAAGATACTGACAAATACTTTACTAAGCAAAATGTAACTCGACACAATTATTTTTGTGGTCTGATTACAAGGCATTTGCCATTTCTCAAACATTCATGTATTCTAACACTCTCTCCATTAGAAACTACTGTATATTGCTTGGTTCAGAGATGTTTGTCTCAAACATGCTTTCAGTCTGCGTTAGATCTTCAAAGAAAGCATGTAATAGTGGAAGAAGTGTAAGCAGTGGTAGCATTAGGAACTCACAGCCACCAATCATATTCAAACTCACTCAAAAGTTTGAATTTGTTTGATGGATTTTAGGAATCAGATACCAGTCACCTCACATGGGAGGAGGTGTGTAAACCATGGTTGCAGTGGTTTGCAGAGAACTTAGATTAAAGTGATAAGGTTTATTGACTATGCATGGCAATGCATCTGGTTCACTTTAATGACAGCCATGGCAACAGTTTACCATCAATACCCTGCTGTCCATTTACTTTGGAAGCAACAAGAAGCCTATGTAAGCTCCAACACATGATGTGGGACTTACATGGGGCTGAGGACTCTGTCCCCACCCCTATAGGATTGTTTCCACCATCACTAGACCACAACCAGACCATGTACCAGAAATGCATCCCCATGTATTCCTATGGTATTTTAGGGCTGTACCTCCCACCACTGCAGTTAGTTCCAGCGCTTTCAAAAAAAGTACTGCAGGCACGATTTTTTTGTGCTCTGGAGCACACTGGAACGTGACAAAACACATATAAATATGCATGAATGCACCGGTACGCACTGGAAGGCAAGTAAAGAAAAAACACTATTGGTAACCTTCGATAACCTAATCAACACTTCCTTTACGGAAAAGGGCGTTTTCACCTGAACATTGGTGACCTTGGCTGTGTCCTCTGTGTCCTGCAAACAGGGTGGACAAACATGCGGACACAGATAGGTTTGTCACCTATGTACTGTCCTGAGCTTTATGACCCAAAACACCCAGCATTATCACACACAGTGCCAACACAATGCCTGCATTCCATAGCTCCATAGTTGCTCAACTTCTGTGCTCCTGTGAAGGTCACAAACATGTGAAAAGCTAAGAAGAAGCAGGAAATGACCTAAGAGACATAATCTGCATTCTAAAAAAAAATGCACTTAAAGGAGAACTATGGGGTCAGTGTTTTTCCCCATAGTTCTCCTTAGGGTAACGGGAGGACACAAACTAGCGTCCTCCCGTTACCCTAAGCTGTAGCTCACGGTATACTGAGACGCCGCAGCCGGAGCGGATCCCGACGTAGATGACGGGATCCGCCCAGCTGCGTGAGTGACAGCTGGCTCTGCCTATCTAGAGGCAGAGCCAGCTGTACCCGCCCCCTCCCCGTCCGTTCCGCCAGTCAGCGCTCCTTTAGTTCTCCTTTAAACATGTCAAAAAAGCATCCAGATCTGGTCTGGTGATGGTGGAAACAAGCCCCATGTGACAGGGCTGAGTGCCTGAGCAGGCTATTGCCCAGTACTAGCAATGTCACGTGTGAGAACAGGAAGTAGGTTGCATGCTCACCAATACCTGAAAATTAATGGATTTTTCTCTTTCCAGAGCAGTAAGGCAGTGTATGGAAAGAGATTATAAACTGCTGCAGGGGCTGGCATTAGAGTAAATCTGCTGCTTTGCTTGACATAGGCTAGGCCGTAAAGCACAGGCTCATTTTAAGGCAGACTAAGTGGACTTGTGGACTTTGTGACACTAGCGCAGTGTTTCCTGGTTTGTATTTTATTTTTAAGTTTCACCTGTTATATGGAATTGCTTTTTAAGGACTTTTGTGCAAATTCTGCCATTAACATAATCACAACCAAGGAACATCGTAGACTGCTAACTGGCCCTGTCTCCAAGGAAGTGTTCAGTTCGCACAACCCTCCTGGTATTATCATTTCTGTCGTTCTATGCTCTCTTGTGTAATATCTAAGTGGAGAAGGTGGTAGGTAGCATCGATCCTTTGTCTCTCTAAGGGAGTAATTCTGCTCTTGCATTTAGCAGCTGTCATGTGTCACCACCTATACACCTATATCATAATTACACAGCAGACGGTATTTGTACAAATGAATCAGCATCTCTCTTTAATGCAGTATTTCAAACTATAGGAGAAAAAGTATAACCAGAAAAGATTACAATACCAGGTTAACTGGAAATACTGGTTTTCCATCCTAATAAATTACTACAGTGAAGGTATTAAATGTTTTACCAATTTCGTAATTATATACAGCAGTAACATTTATGTTCAGATAATTGTTTCTTAGTTCAGATAGATCAGGCTTTTCTCTACCTGCATTTCTGCTACTTCAAACTGCAGTCTCCTCTATTTGCCCTATTAATTGTTGATATGTTGCCATCCACAAGACAAAAATTAGAGCTGTAATTAAATAATCATGTGATCCTCCTTAGTGCCAGTGAGAGCAAACTAATTTTTCCAAGCACTGATGGTCACTGATTATTGCATTATAACTGTCTCGTTTTATGATTTTTTTTTACAGCTCGTTATATTGCTTACCTGATAAATAAAAAGTGTATAAAAATGAATCGGCGATAGGAATGCGGAGCACTAAGTGGATATGCATCCTTATTTTTCCCATCATTTGTCACCATTCGGTTCATTCTGGAGAATTGCTTCAATGGTATAGCTGTTATTTGCCATGTAATTTACTCTGGTGTTTTGGCTGGAAGCAACGCATGCAGGCATTGCCAGGAGAATTACAAAAGGAGCGCAGTATTAAAATGCAGAAATGATTAAACTTGAAATAAAAGGATGCTGCTTTTGCCAATGGTCTGGCAGTTATAATAACATACAGATTAGTTTCCACCATCATCTTCTCTACCCTCCCTTCATATAAGCCACCTCCATTGTGTACATATACTTGTGAGAGCATTATAGAATAACATGATGTAAACGGAAAGGATGTGCAGTTTGGATGCCCATAGATAGACCAATCTCTTACCTAGAAAGGCAGGCAGCAAGGCACATCTGCCCATACAAATCTTGAATTACTCACACATACAGTATGAGGTACTTGGGTACCTTGGCTAATTCAATTCAGGTAAGACATGGAGGGAACCTAATGAACCACTGATGCACCAAAACAACATTTTTAAAACGAAACCAAAATTTCAGAATGTATCAGGCCGAAACCAAAAATGACTTTTTTTCCCAACCTTTTTAACATTTATTTAAAATTATTTTGTTATAATTTTATTGTATTTAATATATTTCTTTATTTTAAGTTATTTGTTATATAATTTATTTAATATATATATTTTATTTTTATGGGGTTT
>NW_017306272.1:454569-479597 GCF_000935625.1 Nanorana parkeri
ATTTTTATGGGGTTTTTTACTTTCCTGTTAGGGGCTTTGGGGAAAAGTTAGACCCCTGATATTTCCCTTTTAAAATAGAAAAAGAGATTGAGGGCACAGAGTCCTCAATCTCTTTTTCTGCAGCCCCAGCACTCAATGAACAGGAGCTCTCATACAGTTACAGTAACTGTATACAGATACAGTTTTTTTTAAATCAGTTTCCCCTCTCCCTTAATATCTACAGCCCTTCATGAACAAACTGGCCTCATGCTGACTCCCAGGTGTAGGGAGATTGAGTTATATGTGGAACTCCACTTTTACTGTAAAAATCAAAATTAATGTGATCGGTGACCTCAATGAACAAAATAAGGTTGAAGTAGAAGAGCCAGTATTTCAGAATATGTTCAGCCAAAACTTTGTCTTTTTAGTTTCTATTCTTCCCCTACTCTACTTTAAAAAAATTAATATTATTTCTTACTTGTTGCTCTGGGAGATGCATGCCCAGGTTCTTCTCTTGGGCAAGTGTGCTAATTTAGTTTGTAGATGTGGTCTTTGGTGTATGATCTGTGTGTATGGGGACATTCTTTAACATTTTACATATTAATATTGTTATTGTAAAAAAAACACATTCAGTTTAAAAAAAAAAGTACAGCCATCTATGGTTTATTCACCATTCTATTTTTATAGACCTTGCTACAAATAAATAAATAACTGGATTTGTGTGCAGGGAAGATACTTTGTTCGCACTACCTTTCTGTCCCTCTGTATTTAAAAAAACACTAGATATGGATCCAAAAATAATTCCACACATCAGGGAGATAGTGGTGCAAAAATACTAGATCTAGGGATGTGCAGGTGCAAAAAATCTGGATAACGGGGATATAGTACATAAATGCTAGAAACCTGGGTGATACAGGCAAAGAAAACACTAGACACCAGGCAGTAAGCTCGAATTTTAGCAGATTCAGCAGAAATTGGCCGAAATTCATGCCGTCTGTGGCTACTTTTGAGTGGTATACCACATATGATATACTAATAAGCATATTTATGGGATTTATTTAATTCACCAAAAGCATTATCACCATACCACACACTTCTAATGTAATATTTTAATACTGACTCACTGTAAGACAGAATATGGCCAGTGCAGTCAGAATCTGGATTATTTTAACAAGGCGCTCATTTATTCACATTGAAAATATTTTGACAAGAATTTTGGCAAGAACATTTATTCTTGTCAGTGTCTGACCTACAAATCCATATCATGTTCACATCATGTAGTTGTCACTAAAGAACTCCTTGCTTGGGTGCCTGATATGACATACCTCTCAGAAAATTTCTCAGATTACAACTGAAGGTAGCATTGATAATTGGCATCGGCTGAACTCCAGCCTTCTTTTCAGTCTTGCACAATTGTACAGGCTCCTCTCCTGTACTGAAACTGCTTATTCTGGTTTCATTGCACACTGTAAACTTCTCACAGTATGCATTAGAAGCTGCAGCAAGTCAGATAGAATTTGCTTTTCGATCCCCAATGCTCTTTCATCTAGACCTTCCCTCCATAGCCTCACTGTCCCTAGGCCACGCCACTTATTCGTTGAATTTCAGTTCAAGGCTCAACATTACATGTGGCTAATTTCATTAGCATAGATGGAAACCTATTATTTAGGATAAATAACAAATTGAACTAAAAGCAGATTGAACTTCAGCTTTAGTCTCTCTTTTTTATGATAACAATTGTCACCAGGAATGAAAGTTAGGGAAATCCAACATTTTGAGTTGTCACCAGATCATGAATAGAAGGGAAATATTTCAATGAGGACACTTGTTCGGGTGACTGTCTAAGAGATGATTTCCTTTAACTCAGAAAAAATTGCTTTTACTGCCTCTCTTCTCTATCCAAAAAAGTTTATATTTTCTTTACATATCAAAGAATTTATTAAATAAGAAGGTAAGTAAATTTTTAAGTAGTAAAAGGTTGTCAAAGTATTCTGCTTAGTTTGACTTTGGTTACAAAAGCATGAACAATTTCTTGATGAGGAAAGAGGTGACATCATCATGTTTTCTACCATTAAAAGAGCAATAAGCAAGCCATTCTCTTTTAATATAGCCCATTAATCTGAATGAAATAGAGGTACATTTTTTATTTTTTTTGCCCCATAAAGGGCAGTTTTTGTATTGAGCATACAACGTGAACTCACACTACTAGCCTACTAGACTTGTTTTAGTAATTATACACCAAATTTGCTCCTTCATACATATTGGCATGCTAAATCGTTTGAAAATGCCTGTCCTGATCACATCAAAGTAGGGGAACTAACCTAAAGTCATCAAACAGCCATCATCATTCTACGTTTCTTATCTTGCCATTACAGATAAATACTCAGTACAAGTGGAAAGGCCAAACCTTTTGATGTGGCAGGCTTAGGACACTACCCAATAAACCTCAGGGTATATTCGAGGTACCCATGCCAATTCTGAACTGCTCAGCAAATTTGAGGCTTCACACCGAACAGATGTACTGTACTGGGCTGCTGGATATGTATGTTTTCATTATAATCCAGTGTGATGCCTGACATAATAAGTTTACACTATATATTTAACTGTTAGGGTATACGGAGAGGATTGGAAAATGGGAAATCAACTGATTTCATTCAAATTATCAGATAGTAATCTTATCTCTGCAATTATCTCAAAGTGCTTTCACATGATAAACGGGAGGGAAAGCCAGTAAACTGATTTGCAAACTACCACAGATAAGTTCTGTAGATATGCTTTCTAAGTACTATATACTAGTACTCTGTGTTGGTACATAGTTACATAGTCAGGTTGAAAAAAAGTCCATCGAGTTCAACCTACAAAATAAAAAATTGTAATGAATAGTAAAAATTATGCAGTATATAGATATCTCAACTATATGTAATAAGATTTTAAAGAGCGTGTATAGAGGCTAAAAGAAAATTGTGTGATCTTATAAAAATCAGCAGGATCAGATAACATTCCGTGTGTGTATCTTGTAAACTCGTGTCATATATAGATTACACTACCTATTATACAACTGTGGAGCCAGGGTTTCCTGCTGTGCATACAGATTTGCACTCTTCTGGAAAGTAACTATGCCTGTCAATGTCCATTTTGAGAAAAAGAAAGTTGGTTTGCAGCCATATTGTTTAGTAATGTGCTCATGTAGGACCATCTTTTTAAGTTAAAAAGCAAATAAGAAGGCTCAAGTATAGCAACAATAAACAAGTTAGAGTTCCCAGCGGTACTTAATACCAATATAAAAAATTTAACAAAGAGCTTGGCAAACCCAAAACGATATATATATATCCAATATTATCATACATGTATACGAAATCTAACTTCACAGCTGTACCTTAAAGCATTCCTAAAGCTAAAACCTTTTTTTTACATTTTGGATAGGGTAGAGGAGAGTAAAATCTGCTGTCATTTTTTTTTTTCTTCTGTTTTTCCATTTGTGCCGCTTTGAGAGAATTTCCTTTACTTTCTGTCCTGTAGACTGAACAGGTAGTCATAGGGTATCTTTCCACTAGGAAGTAAATCCTTCTCAACAGTTGGCACAAGAACATGTGCCGCCATTGGAAGATTTCCCCTCTATTCCTGTTCTGGTGGTAACTCAAAATTTTGGATTTACCCTCACTTTCATTCTCCGTGAAATTGGTGATCAGGACAATTAGAGAAAGTGTACCTCACAAATCTAAAAAAAAAGTTTTGCTTTTATTTATACTTTTAAAAAAATATTGAAAATGCAAAACATTCAATATTTCCAAAAACATTCTGAATGCCACTGAGGCCTCTTTAAAAAGAACATTACAATATCTCACTGCCCTAACAATATATATTAGTGGGAGTATCTTGCCATATTTCAATATAGCTAGTAATATTGAAATTAGAACTAATATATATATTCAGAAAATAACATGGTTAAGGGCCTATCTATGAATAAATATACAGACATTCCTCATTTACCGACTTACCTGTTTTGCGACCACTTGCACTTACGACCGACCTCCGACCTTACATGCAGCGTGGCGTGGCAGCAGCAGTGTGACGTCTCGCCGGCGGAAGTGATGTACTCCGTTCTTCACTGTGGGTCTCGGTAAGTATTTTATTGCCCGATGTACAGTACACTGTTTAGTACTGTACATCTGCAACACTATAGAGTCCAAAAAGAGAGAAAAAATGGCTTCTTAGGTTCAGTGAGGCCCCACATGTTGAATGTGAGGTCTGGTATTGATATTGTACAAGACGACCTGTCAAAGAATCAACATTCCAATACATCTCAAAGGTGTATATTATTGTAGGGCCAAGGCTCAGTGCAGGCTATTCCAGCTCATTCACACCAAACTGGTTACAATATTTCAGGATCTGTCTTTGTGCACAGGGGCATAGTCATGCTGGAACAGAAAGGGCCTTTCTCAAAGGTTTGAAACATACATTTGTCTAAAATGTATTCATATACTATAGAGCAATACTCTGAAAAACTGCAGTCATTTGAAGGGATGTCCATAGTGCATAAAGTTTTGTCCATAACATTTATTAGACTGCGCTGTAATATTTGTCCTGTTGACAAATCACTTTGTACCGTTTAAATTGGCCAACTTTAGACTAACATAGAACGCATGTCGGGGCTTTATTTTCCCTTTGCCCTAGTTTCTAGAACAATTTCCTTATACACAAATACTGTGATTGTCTAACAAATTAATGGGCCTCATTTGCTTATCCCAACAGCCATGCCTTGCAGAATTATAATTTAGTGGGAAATGGTAAATATGGTTTGTTTTTACCCACTCAAAAGTCTCAGAAATCTATTTACATTAACTGTATTCATAACCCCTTTGCATTCCCATCGCCCCAGTCATTGAATTAGACCCACTCATGCTATTTTTTTCAAATCTACAGAAAAAAATTAATACAAAGTGACCCATATGAAATGTCATAAAACATCTTAAAAGGCCTATTATATTCAAGAAATACCACAGATGATTAAAATACCACAGAACAGAACAGGACACAGATTACACAAAACAATGGAATAGGATGTGTCGAACTGAGTAGCCTTTAGAGTCAGTAATACATAGAGGAAAATGATCCCAGAGAAAGATAACAATGACTTAAAAATTACATCTGCTATTGTTAAAGAAAGTTTTATTGTCAGCACCAGATACAAAAGATTTAATTTATCTTCCATTGAAGGGCTGAGTTATTTTGCTTTCATTGCTTCTATCTGTTGACTAAGGTAGAGGGGTATCCCATAACACATATTTCTATGTGGTTTGTTTGCCTCAACTACCAGGTGTAGCAATAGTAGAGATCTGTCAACTAGGTCATGTGAGCAGCTGTTAAGGGTTTCAAGAGGCAGTTAACTGTTGGTAGGCGGAGAAACCTAGTAATAAATGTTTTGTGCTGACTTTCTATGATGTGCAGCCACATTTACCCACCATTTCCCAGTCTTGGACCCACAAGCCATTAGTAACTAAAAGTGCAAATAGGTTCTTCAGCAACTGACATAACATGTTATATAGGTTGCAGGGACCTGCCATAGTCAATATCAACTGTACAATCATTTGCCACTGTTGCAGGTCCATCTACCTCATTAGATTATTATATTAGCTACAATGCCCAGGGTCAGCTACAGGTATCTTTTGGTGATTAACACTTGTGCAGTAGAGCCCCTATTGGTTTTTCCATATTGGGCACATATATCCCTAACCTTCTGTTGGTAGGAACGCCAAGTCATACTCTTGCCCTTATTTAGTTGTATGCCTACCTTTGCACAGGCTACCCCCCCCTCCAGTTTATTGTATATGCTGCTGCCAGACGTATCCACCTTATCAACCATTCAGTGTCTGCCGTCCCCCTTCTGCCTACCCCTCCACTGGCTTCCACTCAGCCAACAAATATAATTCAAAATACAAACAACAACATACAAAGCCACAACTCTGCCCAAGTCACATTACCAGACTCAAAATATAAATACAATACAATAAAACAAGTCTCAAAATATGACCCAAACACTCCACTCCGTTCCCTCCAAGACCACCTGCTCTTTAGCTCCCTCTTCACTTCCTCTAATGTTTGCCTCCAGGATGTCTCACGCACCTCTTCCATCCTCTGGAACTCAATACCTCAACCTGTCCAGGTATCTGGTACTTTGTCTGCCTTTAGACAATCCCTGAAAACTCATCTCTCATCACCACCTAAAAACTGTACTTTTACTTTCTCTATCAGTTCACACCTCACAATTACTACCTTTTGTATTGCTTGCCCCTCCCTTTTTAGATTGCAAGCTCCCATGAGCAGGGCACTCCTAACCCTCTTGTATTGAATTGAATTGTATTGTAACTGTACTGTTTCCCTTTATTTTGTAAAGTGCTGATGCTATATAAATCCTGTATAATAGTAATAATAATAAAAAGAAGAATGCTCTGGTATCTGAGGATTCTGCAGCTGCAGACACATTTCAGTAAAAAAAGTGGGTGAGGCTTTGTGTGAAAGGGCAGGACTTTGCATTTTTTTAAAAATATTACCAGGCCTGTACACCTAAGTGCCATTTGGTCTTGTATGTTTACAAATGATCACCTGTTTGCATACAGCAGCATCTGTGTTTACCACCTCTGACTATAATGAAATACCTTGAAGCAATACCAACGCCCCTGCTTCCGTTCTTGGTAAAAATATTTGAAGTACCTTTCTCTTTCCGTTCTTCTTGTGGTCAGGTGTTGTACAGTTGCCAAGTTTTATTGCTTAATGTGCTGTTTATTAAGAAAAAATTTAGAAATACACGTTTTGAAGATACAGCTTCTTGAACCAGAATTAAAAGTAATTATAGCAGAGGATTCTCTAAAATTTCCTATGAACAAAATACAAGCAGAACAAAAACATTTGGTGTATGTGTATATTTCACTTTGGAGGGATTAACATACTTTTAGGGAAACTGTGCATGCCAGCATGATTTTTGATCTAAAGTAATACAAAAAATACAAAACATACCTATGAACTCATCGCATGGAGCTCCACTAACCACCCTGCTGACCACTGAGAAAAAAAAAATTGATAATGTTTTATCTTCTCTCCCTTTAACCACTGTTTATTATAAGGGCAGAGCTGAGAATAAAATCAGAACATGCAAGCAATGCAGAGTAAACCTAACATTACTGCTTGTGTACTTGGCGCTAAAGCACCTAGAGCTTGTGAAAATCTCATTGCTGATGTTTTGAATGTTGCTGTACATGTTGCTGTATCAACATGTTCATGTTAATGTAGCCTTCTTCAGCAGTTTATACTTACCTTTCTTTTGTTCTTACTATATTCTCTTTATATGCTGGAGGTAAAGGAGACTATTTTGGAAGCAATTAGTCACTGAAGTTGTAGCTTACATAGGGCTATGCACTAGAACAGTGCTGATTGGCCCAATGATGTTGCTTAGGTGGAAACCAAGCTCATGCTTACTCAATGTACTGTACTGTACTCAGGAATTAAATCCTAAAAATGCATTCAAGTACCTTAACTATTAACAAAAATGTATTTTATTTATGCATCACTCAGCTGGAGATCTTCAAATCATTTCTGAATTGATGCTGACACTGTCCTTCCTTCTGGAGGGAGGCTACTTTTGTTCCCCATGGTCCCTGTGTGTGTGTTGTAAAGTAGCCACCGCTCCAAGCTCACTGTAATCTCACGTTTAGTTAGCTAATTTCTATTAAGATTGTAGTCCATAACATGAGTGGTCTTGGATTGGCGGCTGCTTTACAACACGCACAGGGACGATGGGGAACAAAAGTAGCCCCCTCCAGAAGGAAGGACAGTGTCAGCACAAATACAGAGATGATTTGAGGATCTACAGCCGAGTGATACACAAATAAGATACATTTCTGTAGTAGTTAAGGTAGTTTACTGCATTTTTATGATTTAACTCCTACATTTAGTGTACCTTTAAGTAGTGATAGTACTGTTCCTGGTAAAGAAGTATAAATCATGTAATATACTGCACACGGATGGCTTTTGGTGTCTACAAAGTGGGGTTGTGAGTTGGTTTTAGAAGCAACTTCCCATCTGGTTACAAAGATACTGGTCTTCAGTGTTCTGATGGCATATCTTGTCACATTCTCTAACCCAGCCTTTTTCAACCAGGGTGCTATTGCACCCTGGTGTGCCTTATGGATTCCTCAGGGATGCCTCAAAATTTTGTGGTAGTGGGATTTCGATGTGAAGGGGGTAATGAAGACTGAAGTAAAGGAGGGGGGCTTTGATATGAAAGAGGGGCTCTTGATATGCATTACTGATGCAAAGGGTGACTCTGATGTGAATGGGGGAATCTGGGTTTGAAGGGGACACTTTGTGTGTTTTTGTGTGGAGCCCCCCTTAAAATCTATGATATTTTAGACTTGGGTGCCTCAAGATTTTGCATACTTTTAAAGGGTGCCACGGCTGAAAAAAGGTTGAGAAACACTGCTCCGCTCTGGTCATTTATTAGCCTTTGAGTGCTGGCTTTGATCAAGCAAGTTTTAGTCAATTTAGTTTAGTCAGCTATAGTTTCACAAACAGTATAATTTTCCCCCTGTAAAGAATCTGGTCAGCTATTGATATTTGCTTGTATGAATTGTGAATTCCCTGGATACATCTATTTTCATTTTTTCAAACTTATTGACACACAACTTCAGTCAGTCCACAATTTATACTGTACAGGGGTCTATAAATTAAAAGCAATTCAATAAAGCATGCTAATTCGTAGCATAAAGTCCTGCATGCACAATACAGTATAATGACACAAGTCTGTAATCTGTCATGTTCGGACACTCATTTGTATATTTTCCATTTCTTTCCTGTTCAGATAAATATTTTACCACCTTTCATCTATTCACTTGCTCTGTGTATAACAGGTATTGTGCCTGATTTTATAAACTGTTGCTTATGAATATTTCATCACCTATCTCTATTTTTGTCAGGATTGTAATGCCCTCTCGTTTTTTATTGAGTATGATTAATATTTCATTGTCATATCTTTGCTGCAGGTTGGTTTGCTTTTGTATCTGCCTTCGTTCCTACTGAAGTATTTAATGCTTAATCCATAAAAAAAATGTGGTTCATCAGATTGGTTCTAGAAAATGTGATCACAATTACTTTTATGGTGCTCTCGCAATGATATATTTTACAGCTGCACTTTGATGCACATTCCCCACCTTAATAGTGGCAAATCATGAATATAAGATGAATGCAACATACAAGACCTATATGACTAGATACTTACCTTTCATTGCTGCGAGTGGTCAACGAAAGATATTCAAAATCATTTTGAATTTTTCGCAAAAAAAAAACCCCAAACATACTTCTTTTTCTTTTTTTTTATATTTCCACGTTATCTGTAGAGCACTAACTGCACTTGATTTTATTTTGTTCCTTAGAAATGTTCCCGGTTTTCATTTTGATTAGCCTTAGTTAAAAAAAAAAAAGTTATGCCTATTAATTAGCCCATACGCTGGCAGATGGTCATGTCCTTCTTAGCTTCAGGCAAACCAATACATTTGGAAATTCATAGTAAGGCCCAATTTAATATGGGCCACACAGATAGATTCTGATTTCTATACCTTTGCGGATGTGAAAGCATTTGTATAAGAGCTAAATACCCTATAAAGGCCCTTAAAAATTGCATCTATCATCCTAGATGTTTAATGTCTAAATCAGGTATAGGGATTCCGTAGACCTATGAGGGCAATATTGTCAGTGCACAAGCCAACTGCCCTCAAGCAGCTAATCAGGCATGTCCTTATAAGCAGGGATGTATAGCTCTGCCTCAAATGGCTGGATAAGTAGACATTTATCCCATACACATGGGTTTGGTCTCATAGCTTTCAGGGACCCTTATGTAAAACAGTTATCAACAGAGAAGGTGATGTCCTTTTCGTATTACCTGAAAAGGTAATCTTCAGAAGCTGATACTTACAAAAGATCTGATCATGTAAAATCTTTTTAAATCAAAGAGAAGGGCAAGGGAATTTCAGAATAGATTATCAAGTGCCTTTAAAGGAAGTCTGTATATAGAGAAATACATGACTTGCCATTGTTAACCGCCTTCTAAAAATGCTAGTGTCCTTACTGTTATGGTGAGTCACTTTCTGGGTCAGTGACCTGGAACAAAAATGCAAAAGAGAAGCTCTGACTTCATGATAACTGCAATTGCTACATGTCGGTCCCTGGTTAGTGATTAAAACAAATATCTAAACCCAAAAATAAATGTGTAATATACTGCAGCTTACCAGCCCTCAGATGTTGTGGCCGCATTCATTTTCAGACTTTTTTCTCTTTATTTTCACATTTTCTTTCTGCTAGTAGCAGTGGATGACAATGCTCACTTACCATACTGTATTGGGGCAACAGAAACAAGATAAGACTACAGGACTTTGCCCCCTTCCCTAATTTATCACTCTATAGTTGAAATTGTAATTGATACCAGTCAGCCCAAGCAGAGAGCACATAAAGTTATCAGCTTGCAAGATTTCTGACAGGATCAAGTCACATTTGCACCTATTAAACAGATATAACGAAATTAAACTGTCACACCTCAGCTCAATAGATCGGGAAGTGATCGAAAAAATAGTATCGCTCGCTCACTTCTCGATCATCTCCCTGCAAAGAGCAAAGAGACTGTCACTCACGGCTCCCTGCAGGGATTCTCCCCCCCCCCCTGTTGACTGGCCGAACGGACTGGGGAGGGGGCGGGTACAGCTAGCTCTGCCTCTAGTTAGGCAGAGCAAGCTGTCACTCATGCAGCTGGGTGGATCTCCACATCTCGACAGTAATGCCGTAGCTTGCGATATACTGAGCTTTGGGTCACAGGAGGACACTAGTATATGTCCTCTCGTGACCCTTAGGAGAACTATGGGGAAAAACACTGACCCCGTAGTTCTCCTTTAAATTTCTGCACACAAGTAACCCCTGTCCTTTAAGATTTCTAAAATAGTTTTAAAAATGTTGATAACCTTTTGTAGCAACATTTCATGCTCTTATACGTTACAATAACAAGTTTATTTGGTAATGAAGTATAAAGACCATTGTTAATAAGCAGAAAGCAGCAACCAATATTAACCAACCAAGAATCATACACCAGTAATGTATTTAATCTTCATTGTGCCTCAAATGGCTACAATGGGTTATTTTATACAGCACACCTGTTGAATACTCATGAGTAAATAATGGCTGCACATGGAACTATAAAACTAATTATGCCACCATATTCAATGTTTCAACAAGAGTGACCTGTATTAAATCAGCATCACTGCAATGCCTTTTTCCTGGAGCATACAGGCCTACGTTTAGAGTCATAATTATGTCACATAGGCATCACAATTTACTGTACCCAGGCAATAAAAATGTTACGTATGGATGCAGAGACTACTGCCTTCAGCATATCTATCTCACAGGAAACGTGGTTGCATGATGCAGTCCCCAACCTATCACCACCAACTCAGAGCAGAGACCATCATTGAGCAAGTCATTCGATTTTGGCTTTGGTTGCCCAGATTAAAAAGCAATGCACCAAAAGTCAGTGTCATAAGAGCTTTAGGGTGGTTGGTCAGAAGAATAATCCAGACAAATATTAGACATTAGTTTAGCAAAATCATATATGACTATATGCATTGAATAGGCTAGTGCAGCATTTAAAAATATGCCAAATCTTGAGACACCCCCGTTTATAATGTAAAAAACATAAATGTAAAAATGTTAAAAATTACGTATGGCCCCTTTAAAATCCATACCAGACCCTTACCCCATGTCGCTCCTTTCACATCAGAGTCCACCTTCACATCAGGAGCCCCCTTTCACATTAAAATTGCCCCCTCACATCAGGGGCCTTCACATCAGAGTCCTACCATCACGTCGGGGGCCACAGCTGCAGCAGTGTGGTAGAGAATGGGAGGCATAGCAGGACTGGATGGAGGTGAACGTACATTCTTTTCGTAATGGATTCCACCCACCTTGGTTTAGCGTCATTTGTTTCCATGGTGCTGGTGGCTGACCCGCCTACATCATGCAAAAGCATGATGCTGTGAGAAAATGAGGGACCCCTGTGGAAGACGGAAGCTCATGGAACCCTGGTTGAGAAAGGCTGGGTTAAGAAAGCTAGTGGCTTCCATTAATTCTTCATGCACCAGGCTACACATATTTTAGTACTGGTCAATAGGGAGGTCAACTGACCAATGGAAAGTTTTGGGAGGTGAGACGAGGTGGGGCTAAGATCAACATTTACCAGAAAACTTGAGATCCTGAACCTGACTGCATATACATTATCTCTGGATTTACTATTTATTGAGGGAAATGGTTTTCACTGAAGGCAACCTTTTCACTTTTTCATGATATGACCGAGCATGTGACAGATTTACATTAAGACTAAATAGAAAAGTATCACGCGACAAAGTGATTGTGTGCGACATTACTAATGTTGTATGTTTCTGTCACATTTTACAGTGGAGGTAAGCATATATTTACATACCCTAAAAGCTAAACATTACTGTGACATGAATTATTTCACACCATACATTTTAAATATTCCGCCACTTATGTGGAAACGGTAACCTTTCGGAGACAGGTTAGTTCTACAAAGCTGTGTAGGAGAAGGGGTTGCAGCTGCTACTGGACCCATGCTCCCTTCGGGCCACACACTGCTACCGCCACTGTCTCTGATCCTCATTCACTCAGTTGGAGTGCTATGCTTCCTTTCCTCAGAGTGCCAGTCCCTAACTTAACGTTAATTAAGAAAGATCATCTCTAGAGGCAGCATTCAGTCTTTTTGAATTTGCAGCATGACAAATCATGTGACCTGCCCTTCATACTAGTCTATAGAGCCTTCCTTCTGTCCTGCTTCTGAATTTGCGCTATACAAGGGAAATAATGATCTTAAACCTATAGACTTCACAGGATGACATTTCAAAGGATGGCTTTCCTTGTTTTATTATCTGATCAAATGTCTGTATTGTGTACATCTCCAGCTTAATTTCATTTCCACAATGAGTTTTTTAATTTTTTATAGGTATTAGATATGAGCAAATCTGCCTGAGTTGAATTTGGCTTTGTGAATGTTGCTCAAAGTTGACAAACTATTGTGTGAACCCTATTAAAGTCTATGGGGGCAAAATGTTGTTATTCAGTCCTGGCTGTTTTTAGGGCTAATAAGCAAGCTATTGTCAAACAAAAGACAGCTGGGCACTGCCATAGAGAAACGTACAAATGCCAACATTTAAATAAATAAATAATACATTTTTAAATATTTGAATAAATAAAAACAGTGTCTCTACCTACACAAAATGTTCACCTCTACCAAAGGCCCCTTGCACACGGGCGATGTCTGTCCTGATCAGCAGGAAATCCTGTCGAGATCCACCCAGCTGCGTGAGTGACAGCTGGCTCTGCCTATCTAGAGTTCGTCCGTTCCTCCACTCAGCGCTGGAGAATCGGAGAGGGAAGGGGGGCAATCCCTGCGGGGAGCGGTGACTGACAAAATGGCTGCTTTGAGCCCACCCTCTTATAGATATTGGGATGGGTTTATCCATGCCTTTACATTTTTGCTCCTTGTTGACCATGCACGGCAATACAAACTTGTCAAAGCACTGCATTACAGGTTGTCCCTTATTTCCGGTGGAGAACCTGCAAGGTTTTCAGCCAAACATTTATGGTTCACGAACTTCTCTTACCCTGGGGAATCACCATGAGCCCATGCTAGGAGCCAACCTTAACCGTATCCCTTTAAATATATTCAGATTGATAAACTTCATCACAAATGTAAAGGGTCAACTTAAAGTGAGTAAGTTAAATCTCTCATCTTAAAAAATGCATTTAAGTACCTTAAATATTAACATATCTGGACCATATTTGTGTATCACTCGGCTGTAGATCCTTAAATCATCTCTAAATTCATGCTGATACTATCCTTCCTTCTGGAGGGTGGCTACTTTTGTTCCCCATGGTACCTGTGTGTGTTGTATAGTAGCCACCGCTCCAAGCTTGATCCCTGTGATGGACTACAATCTCACAATTAGTTAACTAATATGTATTTAGATTGTAGTGCATGACAGCAGTGAGCTTGGACTGGCGACTACTTTACAACACACACAGGGACCATGGGGAACAAAAGTAGCCACCCTCCAGGAGGAAGGACAGCGTCACCACCAATTCAGAGATGATTTGAGAATCTACAACTGAGTGATATACAAATAAGATACATTTTGTTTATAGTTGGGGTACGTGAATGCACTTTTAAGGTTCAATCTTGAGTTTAGTGTCACTTTAGACAACTTCTATTTGTGACGGAAGTCAGACGGTATCGGTTACTTGTGAAAATGCTTGTTGTTAGCAGTTCTTGTCGGTCCCTATGCAATGGTTTTGAAGTGAAGCTGTCACTCATGACTAACAATATAGGTAACTGTTCTGTCTATCAAGTTGACCTCATTTGGACTACACAAAAAGGATATATCACGAAAGGAGTCTCAATATATTACTTCCAAATAGAATGTGTAATCTGAAAGCGCATTTCCTTCTTTCTCACACCTACGTGACATCCCCTTGGCTGTGCAGTACACAGCTATTGTTGAGGACCCTTTTGCATCATATGACATGTCAAAATCCTGAAACGTTCAGGTTTACATATCTTTTAATAAGCATCTATTTACCAGACCACAATTATGAGATGTAATGGATAGGATGGATCTGGTATTTATAGAATCTATTATATTTTCTTTATGATTTCTTCTATAATTATGAAGTGTTTAGTTCCACAGGGACCAACATTCTATATAAACAAAATGTTTATTATTACTGAATGTGGAAACCAGCAACTGTCACATTAGAATTTTTTCTGCAAAGAAACAATATTAATTACATTATTAATTATCCACAGTGCATTTCAGTAAATGTAACCATCACACAATTATCTACTATAATTACTGTAAATTTTGCAAAAATAGAGTTATTTCAAACTGCACTTTGCACAGTATGAAATGTAATATAACTTGTCAGCGAGTTTGTTTTATTTTCATTTTTGTGAACTGAGTGAGAATGTTTCGGTGTTCCCCCTTATGGGATAGTTTTGTGAGGTTGTAACAGATGTTAAAGGATTATTAAAACCTCGCGTGTTTTTGCATATATCTACTGCTAGCAAGCAGTAGATATATGCAAAAACATAAAAAAAACTTTTCAAAAGGGTTAAAACTTACCTATGTCTTGGCCTTGCGCTCCGGTCCGAAGATTCTCGGGCGGCCGCAAAATTTCATGGGGCGGGCGCATGTGCAGTACAGATCTTTGGCCGGGAGAGGAGAGACACAGGGTCTATTCACAAAGTTCCCGAAGGATCCAGCCGTAGCTTCGGCAGATCCTTCGGCTAGCTTTGGTTCAGTCGACCCGAAGGGCTACTCTACGGTCTATTCACTATAGCCCGTACAGCAACCGAAGGCGGCCCAATTGTTTTTTTATTATTTTTTTAAATCTTTATTTTTTTTAAATTTAACTTTTAATTACATTTTACAAATATTTTTTCAATGTTATTTATTGTTTACTCTTTTCATTGAATTGCTATTCTGCTCAGTACCGAACAGGATAGCCGAGCCGAATGCTGAATAGGGGCAAACGGCAGCAAGTGAATTGCCAGGGCTTCGGCTCAGTCAATCCAGATGTTGGATCGGATGAGTCGAAGTCCTTCTGCAATCCTTTTGAGATCAGCCGTACTGAGACGTAATGAATAGCCGAACATTCTTTGGCTCACTTCACTACGGCTCGGTTATTCACTCAGCTGCCTCTGGCAGCTTTGTTAATAACCCCCACAGGGTAAGTTAATGCAGGCAGTGTGTATGTGCACAGACTCCATGGGACAGGAAGACACAGGAGTCAGCACTGGATCAGTGGCCAGCACCACCACTGGAGGAACGCCTGAAAACTACTGGAAAGAAGATGATCGGATCAAGAGGCATCATTTAAGGTAAGTTTGCCTTTAATGTCACTTTAAAGCTGAACTAAGGGCACAAAAACTTCCGTTCACACATACCCCTTAATGGGCAAAAATGATATAAATATACTTCATGTGCCCCAAAAACCTTTGAAAATCCAGATATTACTGATGAAAGTAGCAGTGACATCATCACTGTGCTGCCTGAAAGGAAGGGGTGAGACACAGCTCCCATATATGTATTTAGCTTGAGTATTTAGCGGATCGCCTGGAGTTCAGATTTAATAGTGTAAACTCATTTACAGGGCTGTGCTGTGTGACAGAGCTGTGTAACTCTCAGAACTAGATGAACAGAAATACAAATGCACACCTAAAACAGATCCCATATATGCATTTGGTTTGAGCATTGAGCTGTTTGCTTAGAGTTCAGTTTTAATATTGTCAACTCTACTGCAGAAGGATTGCCACTGAAGCCCCCAAAAGATATATGAAGCCTTGATGGGAAGCCAGCAACCATGCATAGCTGAAACTTTACCTTATAAAGATGTCTGCCACTTCTGGTTTCATCTGGCTGACATGCATATGTCAGGCATGAAAATCTATTTAGTGACACTACACTAATTTTCTGGTTCTGGTAACAGCTCTTACGGTACTATTTCCTTTACAGTTTTGAATTTGGAAGTATGTACATTTTTTAAAGATGTGTGCCGAATGCAAATGATTTTATTATTAATACGTTCAGTAAGCATGTCCCTATGGGATTTGTAGTGCACTATGTCCTTCCGAGACTCTCATTTTTAGATGCACCTGCACGGCTCTGTTTCTAGAGAATATATTCAGTGCTTGCTGCCTCTCTTCATAAGAAGTGTAAGAAAACTGCTGGTGTGTGCTATAAACTGTCTACCGCCTGTAATAATTATCCTCAGGATGAACGGACATCAGAAGTGTATACAGATTACAATGGTTTCCCAGGAGGGAAGCATATCAAGACCACAGCTGTAGAGTTCCTACAACTTACTGTTTTAAGTGTGAACACTGGGAGTACTTTACTAAAGGAATAGCCTAGGCTTACAAAGTCAATGTTTGTGAATAAGGTGAAGCTGTGTTCACTTTTTATACCCAATCATGTGCAAGGGAAATCCAAAAAAGGTTTTTCTGGCATTAAGTCAACATAGCTTTGACTTATTCACTAACATGGACCTTGCCAGGTAAACAGCGTCTATTCCATTAATAAAGTTTGCTACACAGTAATAGATTTTTCTATGAACGTTTATGAAAAATCTCAACAGAACAATTAAATATATTATCAGAGATTTGCGAATGTTGTTGGAAAACTCATTTGATTTTAACATTTAGTTTGGCTGGTATGCCTTTTAAAATCCACTGGTTTCAATAAGTTCCCAATCTAGAACAAGTACGTGCTCTGGTTTAGCCCAACGTACAGCATGACAGTCAGGTGGATGGTATTTGCTGAACCCACAATTTACCTCCCCGTTTTGTGTGGTTAAATATTTTGCTTTTACCGATAAGAAGGTCACCTGTGAATAGTCCAGGACGGTGCTTCAAAAACCTATAAAAAGGATAAAGCTGGCCATACACCTTACAATTACGGTATGTGCAGATTTTCTGTGGTCAGATGAAAAAGGTGCAACAGATTCCTCCATCTACACTGAACTGTGGCCTCCACCTGGGCCAATCTGTTGCACTTTTTCCATCTGACCACAGAAAATCTGCAGATAATTGTAAGGTGTATGGCCAGCTTTAGTCTATTGTACTGCTGCGGCCAATCCCAAAAGTCTCGTTTAGTTGCAGCCGATGTAATCATTAATGACCGGGGGATTCTGTAAGCGGCAGTTTGCATGTAATCATATGTGATATGATCACATGCGGTTTGAAATAGATCACTGTCTGTGAACGCAGGATACATGTGTCCAGCGGCAATCATCCCTCCTAAACTGCATGTAATCATATGACATACGATTACATGCAGACTGTCGCTTTCAGATGCAGCCACTGTCACCTGGTCATTAACTTGAACAGGTACAGCGGCCGCAGCTAAACGGGACATTTGGGAATACTGTTGCATTAATCCATAGGTTCTCAAATCACATAGGGGTCTATTCACGAAGCAGCTGAAGGATCCAGCTGTAGCTTCGGCTGATCCTTCGGCTAGCGTCGGCCCCAGGACCCCTTCGGTTCAGTAGAACCGAAGGGCTGCTGTACGGGCTATTCACTATAGCCTGTACAGCTCCCGAAGTCGGCCGGGGTGCTCAGTCGAGCCGAAGGCATATGCATTCGGCTCGACTGAGCCGAGGTGAAAGCCAAAGCTGGCCGAGTGGCCGGCCTGCTTCTGACAGCTGGGCGGAGCCAGCCGTGATGTTACTGCTGGCTCCGGCCACTTGCAGAGAGATCAGCGTCCCTGGTTACCAGCTAACCAGGGACACTGATCTCCAGACAGCCTAACTCTCCCAGGCGTTCCCGGCCGCCCAGGAGAGAAACACTGCTTTTCCTTTTTTATTCTGGCTGGCGTCAGAATAATTTTTTTTTTTTTTTAATTTGCAATAGCCAATAGCAAACTAGCTATTGCATCGGCCCACTGCTGCAGTTCTCAATCAGGTCCCTTCTAGTGATTGACAGCAGCAGAGTAGCAGGGTACAATAGCTAGTTTGCTATTGCAAATTGAAATAGCCAATAGGAATCTAGCAATGCATTCCTATGGCGAAAATGTTTTTTTTTTGACGGCAGAAGAACCGCCGGCCAATAGAAAAGTTGGGCGGAGCTAGCTGTCACTGCTAGCTCCGCACAATCGTCTTCTATTTATCTTTTTCTACTTTTTTAACTATTTTTCTGTTCTGCTCGATCCCACAGAGGGACCGAGTAGAACAGCCGAGCCGAATGCCGCCCAGCATTCACTCACTGCTGTTCGGCATCTATAAGAATAGACCGAACAGCAGCGAGTAGCCTGCCGGAGGTTCGGCTTAGCCGATCCAGATGTTGGATCGGTTGAGTCGAACTCCTTCTGCACTTCAGGTCGGCCGAACATGCTGAGCATGTTCGGCCGACCCGAAGCCACCCGATGTACGGCTGATTTCAGCCGATATACGGCTGATATCAGCCGTACCAGCCTAAAGTGAATAGCCGAACAGCGTTCGGCTCACTTCGCTTCAGGTCGGTCATTCACTCGGCTGCCTACGGTGGGTTAGTGAATAGACCCCATAGTGTGCATGAAGCCTTAACCTGGTTGACACACTTGCATATTTTGGCCAAAATACGACCCAATACCTCACCAGTTTGTGTGTTTTGGGCATGAAGTGAAAAATAGCTCCTCCCACCCAGGGGGTCTCTCTTCGGGAGAGCCCCCTGCCTAGTACTGAGGGACCTGTTCCGGCAGGTCCCCGAAGGATCGGGTCCACCGGCCTTCGGATTGGTGGACCAACAGTCTCAACCCGTCAGGAGCCTTGCGCCCCTGGCGGTCGGGAATCGAGGTCCCTTCTTTATGAAGGACCAAGCACCCTTGTGCACGTTTTTGTGTGCTGTGATTTCACGGTTCACTTTTTTTGTTCACAGGGGAGTTCGTTTTAGACGCACGTTCCACGGGCTCTTAGAAAAAAAAATGAAGTGAAAAATAGCATTTTAAATGGAGCTCCAGAATGGAGGCACAATTTTTTTATTTTTTTAATGAAAGGTTTACTCTAAATAAGCCTGATAATAGGAGACATCAGCAAAAGTTAGGGAAATATAAAAAGTGTAACTACCGCCCCCAGTCTTAAGCCGGCTAAAAAATAATGTACAGGTTTCGTCCGATTCTTGATGCATTGGCTGAAATTTGCAGTGGGTGTCCCTTTTACCACCCTTCCATCCTGCATCCTTCAATGGAAAAACGTAGGGCGAACAGTGACAGCTGCCATCACTGTTCGAGTATTCTGACAGCAACACCCCTGCCACTGTCAGACTACAAAGCCCACAGTGGGAGATTCGTCTATCCACGCTGTTTAGCATGGATGGAGGAATCAGTTATATGATGGTTGACACAGACCCTAAATATTAAGTAAAAATACTGTAAGGGGAATGTATTAAAACTGGAGAAGACAAAATCTGGAGCAGCTGCACACCAATCACCTTCTATATTTAATTTTCAAAATTTCACTGAACAAACTGAACAGAGAAGCTGATTGACTGCTGTGGGTGAGTGCTCCAGACGGATAAATTCCCCCCTGTAACTCGAATAGTTCGAGCTTTAACCCGTATGAATCGAGGTGGCCAACGTTGAATGCCCAGCAAGTAAGATAACTCTACCCATCTCCAGCAATATAATCTTAACATTGATATGCGTGTCCTTTAAAAATCTTTCCTGTATGTCATTTACAAGTGTGAGACCACCTATCCAGGTTACATTCTGCTCAGAATTGTCCCCTTGTGTTCATTAAGCCCTGAACCAAAAGGCACCAAATAAGTTACATGTTCCTCACATCAACAGAACACTCCTAATTAAGAAAAATACAGACAAATGTTCAGCAAAAAGCTTTATTGGTTGTTTCTTCCTTCAATAATTCAGAATTTGTTACAGTTTTCCCAATCAGAACCAATCCCCCAACCATATCTTTGGAGAACATCAAGGAATTGCCATGGGAATTTAACAACACAAGCACTGGCAGCTATGTGCACTGGACACTCCTATATACAAAAGTAGCCAGCAATCTTAGGGCTTGTCCACTCCACCTCACACGCCAAAACATGTGAATGCTGTTGTGCGTTTTGTAGGTTACAACACATCACATTGTTTACATTTATTTTTAACCTTTGGTGTTACAAAATGACACTTCATTAAACTTCATGCACTGCAGTGAGTTGCAACATTCATGCAGTGTGGAGAGTTGACCATACATGCTGCATTTTAAACAACGTGCACCACCGCATATTCATGGTGTGAACAGAGCACACAGAAATCAATTGTTTTCTATGCCCTGTTGCGATGACCCTACATTGATCTATGCAGATAAACGCGGCCCAACGGACATGGTGTGAATGAGCCCTTAATGACAAAAGGTAAAACAAATCTTAATGCCTGAACCCAGTTTTACAACTTTTTCCTATTCCGGACATGCATGAGAACATCACATATCTGTGCAATATTTGTACCCATAGTATGGCCCAGAAACAATTGTGTGCATTTTCCTTACTTTCTTTTTTACTCCTAACTAAAACTGAATGCCAGCATTGCCAATGACAATAACCTATAATTCAAACCCCTGATCTATTTTAGAATATATACAGTATAGTATACTATTTGAATATTAAAATTTTTGCTTTCACCTTTTTAGCCAAAATGATCAAGCAGCAAAAGGGTTAAAGCAGCGGGTTGAGCTTGTTAGCTGAGTGTGCATATCAGGAAAGTAAAAGTCAGAGGATGTCGATCTACATACATGTTCCAGACCACTGTGGTGCCATCAACTTCAATGCACTGGCATGCCCCTCCCACCCCCAGAACGCAAAGAGCCGGCCGGGATGCAATCCAGTGCGCTCCGACAACCAAATTGGGCCGGAATGCACTGGGGCTGGTGTGAACTAGACTTCAACATGACAACAGGCATGAGCTCGAGTTTGGACCAAACCCAGGAGGAAGCTGTCAGTACCATCCCAATCAGCTGTGCCCAGGGCATTCCACAACCTGCAACCAGACATAAACAGAGAGGTGGAATGCTGGTAACATAATTGATCTTATATGGTCACATGGCCATATTTGGTCAATGACATTGACCTAATATAGCGCTATAATTTCAATGCTGTCAAGAGCATCTTGCCCTTTTACTTACCTGCAGCTGTGGGCCGGAACATGCCCTGACCACACCTGATTGAGCTGGTACTGACTGAGGAGTTCTTATGAGTCCGGATGAGCTGGAGTTCTGTCTAAATCTGAGCTTGTCGCTACCTGAGAGCCAGGCTAATAATCAGAGGTCAGCATTTGCAGAATCTATGTTTTTAGCAGGCTTCCTTTTCCTAGCGTCTAGATCCCTGCTGCCCAACCTGTAGTTCTAGGACCACATGCAGCCCTTTGGCACTTGTTGTGTGGCCCATGAACCCCAGCAGGCAGTAATGGGACCAATGACTTGTAAGGGGGCTTATAATTGTCTAGCAGTTTTAAATGCTGTGTGCCCAGTCTCTGACTATCTCCTATATTTCCATTCTCCTGTCACATCTGCAGCTTGCTCATACTAAGTGACTACTCCCTGGTATATGTATGTGTTTTCCTGCAGCAGGAATCCCTAATCTGATGTTTACAAGCGACAGT
This sequence comes from Nanorana parkeri, assembly GCF_000935625.1. Classification (NCBI taxonomy): domain Eukaryota; kingdom Metazoa; phylum Chordata; class Amphibia; order Anura; family Dicroglossidae; genus Nanorana; species Nanorana parkeri. The sequence continues at coordinate 476,790 of NW_017306272.1, forward strand.
TGTCACCCACTTAAGTTACATATTGGGTGACAGCCGCTGCATGTAAACACCGGCACACTATATGTAATGATATGTGATATGATTACATGCGGTTAGGAATAAATTGCTCTCGCTGGACGCACAATCGTGCATCCAGGTAGAGTGATTGTTTTCTAACTGTATGTAATCATTTCACATACCATTACATATAGTGTGTCGGCGTTTACATGCAGCGACTGTCACCTGATCTATAACTTGGATGGGTGACAGCTGCCGCTTGTAAATGCCAGAGCAGAGGTTCCTGCTGCAAGAATCCCTAAATCGCACCTAAAAACTTACAGGTGTGAATAGGGGCTTATTGTGTGCATATTAGCGTGTGTATTTCTCGTTGTGCGTATTTCTGCGTGCTGGTATTTCTATGTGTGCATACTTCTATGTGTGAATAAGTGTGTGCATATCTTCTATGATTCAAATTAAAACCTGTGGGAAAAGAAAAAAACAAAAACACATATACACATACTAATTGGACACACCCAGAAACATTAACACACAAACCGACATCACTCACAGAAATCATGACAATACACACACACATAAACCATCACAAAAATATACTGACATTATACACAAGCAGACATTAACACTGATACCGAACAGTTACATTTGATTTTGAAGTATAAAATTTGGCAAGCGGCCCCCATGGGAGAAAAACGTTTGTCCAGTGAGCCCCCCGCCCCTCCCCCCGAGTGAATTGAGTTTGAGACCCGTACTCTAGGCCTCATCCACACATGGGATGTCAAACCTGCGTTTACAGTCCATTTCTACACTTATATTAATGCAGGTAAAGATTTTTAATGGCATCATTAACGCTGGACTGAAAAAAGTGATCTGGGAAACAACGTTTGTGTAAACTTCCCAGATCATTTCCCCTGTGTTTACATAAAGAAAATGCAGAAGGCTGACATGAATGAAGTGTTAGGCCTCATGCACACGGTCATGAAAATACATGAGTCCAGGTGCATTTGGAGCTCATCTTTAAGCACATGTGGAAGCATATAATGCTGTTCTATAGCTGAAAGCACATTAGACATTCAGCGGAGTCATGCTGCGTTTACGCAAACAAGGAATGTGTGCGTTTAGAGACTGTTTATTCCAGTTTTATGCAGAGAAGTGCATGTAAATGCAAGAACATCTAAACGCAGTTGAACTTGACCTGGGAAGTACATTTTTTTGACACTTCCAGTTCAATTTCTGAAACACAGGAGGGGAGCCGTGTTCATAACAGCCTTATGGCTTGTTCACACCAGCCAGCTGCACTGAGCGCACAGTGGCTGGAACAGTACTGAGGCGCCAATTCCGGCTCATTGTACTATTCACTTTGTTAAACTTTATTGAATTATCACAAGAATCGCAACATGACCCTGGGAGTCATGCCTGTAACTGTCAGTCTTGCAGTGCCTAGTGGGACTTGTAGTTCCACAACAGCTGGAGGGCCAGAGCCGCCCACCCCTGATGTAAGCAAAGGGATAGAATACTGTGATGTCATTGACCTTATGTGGCTACCTGCCTATCTTTGGTACATGACATTTACCTAATATGGCTATGAATAATGACAGCTCAAGCATCCCGCCTCTTTGTTTACATACAGCTGCAGGAAGGAGAATACCTGGCCACAGCTGATTGGGTGGAAGTGTCCATGTGACATTCTTGTTTAGAAGAGCTCAGGTTTGAAGTCAACCTGAGCTCATCCCTAATCCCTACTAGAGACATTTCATTCAGTTCTATTCACCTCAACACTGTGGGGTGAACTGACCTCATTAAAAAATAAGGTTTTTTGCCTTGTCTGTGCATTGGGACAGCGCCCACTGCATCTGGTGTGATTGGGCTCTTAGAGATCTAATAGGTCCCTGGATGCACAGAATTTAAGTTCTCTAAACGCAAGTAGCCTGATCCCACTTAAACGCACGGTTTGAATAGTACCAATAGAAATCATTATATGTGTTTAGAAATGTCTTATAAACGCATATGTCAACGGCAGGGTGAATGAGTCCTTAGGGCCCTTTCACGTAGGCAGCGTCGGTTCCGATCAGCAGGGGATCCGTGAACAGAGCCCATGCTGAGTCGGAGCACAACAGAACAGATGTCACGTTTGTGACCTCCATGTCCGTTCAGATTTTTCCTCCATCTTGTATTTAACAGACCCATGTTAGGTCTACGACCAGGCAGAGGTAAACAGACGTGCATCCCGTTCCATCCTCTCACCTCCGATCCGTCAGACGCAAACCTTTCCCATTTTCTTTTTTTTCCCCTGGACCTAGTCCGGCTCGGAGGTAATGGGACGCAGATCTGTTATGCAGCCCATAGACTGACGCTGAGCTTCCAATCAGAAAGTGATTGGTAGATCTGATCGGAAAGGCCTTACAGCCTTCTGTAGCCAGATCTACTTGATATTATGTGTGGCCCTTTGGTGACATCAGGGGCCACATTATACCCTGTCAGCTGACTATGTCTCTGGTCCATGGAAGGCTCTCCCTCTGCAGAGCCCCCCCTCAGTCGGTGATCGCCCAGTGAAGGGTTAAGCATTGATGGATCGCCGTGCAGTGTTCGCTTCCTCCTCCCCCGATCTGTGTGTGTGTGAGCTCAGCCTCCCCGGCCATGCCTTCCGCCTCCATGCAGCCGCCCTTCCCCTCTCTGCTCCCTCTTATTCCGGCTATTGTGTGTAATCTCCGAGCGGCCGCCTCACTCTAGTCAAGGAGATTAGAGATTCCTGCGCGTCCGGAAATCCCGATCCCCCCAGACACCCCGATCCCCCACTCCCGCGATCCATCC
>NW_017306272.1:479679-481638 GCF_000935625.1 Nanorana parkeri
ATCATGTCTCTCCTCCTCCTCCTCTGCTTCTCTCCCAGGACGTCGGCTGATCCGGGGCCGCCAGGGAAGGGCTTGGGGCTGCGGGAAGGGAGCCGGTGGCCTGCCTGCTGTTATTGTGTATTAAAATGAGGAGGAGGAAGAAGAAGCAACACGAGCAGCAGAAGCAGTACCGGCATCATCCGCACCACCACCCTCATCATCCTCATTAACGAGAGCGATCCCAGAGACAGAGCACGGCGGCAGGAGCGGGAGGAGGAGGAGGAGTGATGAGTCAATACAACTAATAATTTCATGGGGACACACAAACCGGAGAGAGAGAGAGAGAGAGAGAGAGAGAAGCTCAGGCGGACAAACACACACACACACATATACACATACACTGTGTGCGGAGGAAACAACACACAGACAACAACAACACACATCCAGCAACAATACAACACATATCAGACAACATCACAGATCAGACAACAACACAGATCCAGCAACAACAAATACAACACAGATCCAGCAAATATACAAATACAACAACGCAGATCATACACAGATCAGACAACAACAAATACAACACAGATCCAGCAACAACGCAAATATAACACAGATCAGACCACAACACAGATCCAGCAAGAACATAAATACAACACAGATCCAGCAAGAACATAAATACAGCACAGATCCAGCAAGAACATAAATACAGCAGGCACCCCGATCCTACAACAAGCCTCCAAGTCGCCCGATGTGGCCATTGTTGAATAATGTATGAATCCGGAGAGGATCCCGGGAGTGTCATCTGAGCGACCCATCATCGGCCCTCGTCCCCATTCATTCTCTGGCCCCCCCTCCCATCTACATGGACACAGCGCCTCTCCACCTGTCAACTCGGTGAAAGTGGCCGGCCAGCAGCTCTGCTCGTCTCTTCTGGTTTTTCCGGGAAGAAAGTTTGAGGATGACAGCTACTTTGTGACATCGCCATCTGCAGTCCTCCGATCCCTCCATCGATCCCTCCCCTCCACCACCTCTTCTATCATCCTGCGCTATGACTTGATTGTGAGCTCCCCGGACACCTTGTGCTCTCTGGCTTCCTCGTCTCTGTATGGAAGATTGATCCACTTTTCTTCATCTCAGCCCCTTGTTTCCTCCCTCCTCCTCCTCCTCTCTCTCTCTCTCCATGTTTTGGCCATGCTTTAATTACACGTTACTGTTTATTCTTATGACTTGACGTTTATTTTCCTGCCTCCCCCCCCCCCTCTGTTCTGGGGGAGGCTGTGATCACACCAACATCAAATCTAGAAAAGGAGGATAAATATTATCAAAAGTCATCAGCAGATCTGCAGCGGCTCCAAGTTGATGTGCATCCCCCCGGAGTCTCCGAACATTTCTATGCTGTGTCAAGTTGTGAAGTGGTGAGTGATCATCATCCCTGGGATCGGAGGGGGAGAGCTGCTGTGTGTCTGTGTGTGTGCGGATTGGAGTGTGGTGTTGTCACACTGGAACACTTCTTTTTTTTTTTTTTTGCTTCTTTGTCTCTTTAAAAGGTCAACACGAAATCCTGGCCGGGATCGTGTCAGTCCCAGGGATTGGCATCCTCCGGCACAGGCTGGGATCTTCCCTGCCTTCCTGTGTCTCTGGAGAGCTGACAGTGTTTCTGCACTAATGTGCTCCTTGTGTCATTGTTGTCCTGACCTGCTGGAGGAACAGCAGGGTGGAAAGTTGTGCTGAGCCCTCAGCTGATGTTTACACATAACATGTTAGACATGTTTCTTTCATCTCACTGCTTCCTATTAGCTGCATGTGTGTATAGGTACACGGGGCTCAGTGCAGGAACAGGATCCCCCTATTCCAAAAAGTGACAGTTACTTCAAAATGACAGTCACATGGCTGGAAATAAAGATCCTTGTCCAAAGCTTCCTGAATTCAGCTTATAATGTATTACAAAAAGTACTTTTAACTGTTTGGAATCAG
>NW_017306272.1:481681-494625 GCF_000935625.1 Nanorana parkeri
TATGCCTTCCAAAGCATGGGGCACTTCATTTCATCTAAAGAATGCTTTCCGCAACTTGTTTGTAGTCAGACTTGGAGGTGTGAAGTATTCCGCTGTATCCAGTTCCTGTTTCCTCCTTTCGATGACACACGGGTGGCCTGCCTGCTCATTGACAATGTGTCGGCTTGCTATGACTACAGCTGAGCCAGGGAGACAGCTCTTTGCTGACCCTGTGCCTGCAGTGAATGGGTTAAGGAGAACGAGGCTCTGCCTGACAGGGATAACTACAGATAATAGTCACCGCCTTGTGCTGTCATTGTGGGTACACTCCGCTCATCATTATTTGTAATTGAGATCTCGGTGAACTTTAGCCTTGGGCACAGTGTTTTGAATAGGGAGGGGGAGAATTCGATGGTTTATGCATGTTTGATTCCGATTTTGACACTAAATACATTGCGGGTAGTCCACAAATCAAGGAGCCCACTACGAGCACCGTGCCGGTCACATTTCTCCAAAATAGCTTCTAATTGGAGGGAATGTAGTGTCTGACACCCAGACATGACTTACATCATGACTGGAGCACTCGCACTTTGTCACTCCATAACTACTTCAGTCTTCCCTCTTATACCAAGATAGATTGGGATTTCAATTTTTGTGCTGTGCAGAGGTAGGGCATCAACGTTCAAGAGTGCAAGCCTGATGTATTTGAACCTGAGACCTTTTTAAAAATAAGTGTAATTAATAGACTTCAATGAAGCTTCGTTTATTAAGGAAGGTCTATAATTCACAGGGGAAGGTTAAGTCTTACACTTTGTCTTCTCATTATGCCTGGCTTCTACAGAAAGGACAAAATACGTTCTTTTGGTAATATTACATTTCCTACACAGCACTTGAAGCTTCCAAATACATGAGTTTAGAAGAAGCCAGACTGTGTAGGTGATGTGCAATGAAAACTGTAGCGATCAGACGTCCTACAACAAAGTTTCTGATGAGGCACTGGATACCTGTGTTGATAGTACATGGGAAGGATGCCGAATAATAAAAATATTGTCAGTAATGTACTAGGTGACATGTTTATTCATGTGAAGATGCCACTATGTTATGTGGCATGGCACAGGAGTCTTAGCAAATGTAAAAGTTTAAAGGTCCTCTTAGTGAACTCTGTAAGAACTGTTGTAGCAACAGCAGCAGGTGCATACATGTCCAAAGTAAGTCAGATTTAAAAAATGTTCACTGGGAATGAGTTATTGCACATAAATATTCATCTAAAAGTACTATCAGGTTATTAAATATATGTCTTGTACATACAAGGTTGCTTTTCACATAAACAGAGACCCCATGTGTCCCTTTCAGTCAATGTATTTATTATTTATTTAATTATTTATTCATTTTACTTTGTGATTTTTAAAAAAAAATTATGCCCTTGCAGTATTTAGGAAATTCAAATATTGCTGTTAGAGGGAATGAATGTAAAACCTTACCCAAAAAAAGTAAAAAAAAAAAAAAAAGCCACAGAGGTCTGTCTTCCCGAATCATGTAAATGGTTTTGTACAAATGTACATTTTTCCAGGGTGGCAGAACATTCCGTAAATAAATTGTTGCCTAAGGTGTGGTAAGCAGATTCGTGAATCAAAGCAGTGTCAATAGCTATGATGAGTAGACTTTCTAAACATAAATCAATATGTACAAGCTTTTGCAGGTGTTCATTATTTGTAGTCAGAAAAAAAACAAAAATGGGCTGGTTCTCTCTCTTAAGATGTGTGCTTCAACTAAATAGTCCAAGCAATGCATTGCATTTCATTTTTATGTCCATGAATGTATTCTGTACACTAGTAAAATTGGTTACTATTTGCATTTTTTTTCCTATGCTACAAAAGATGAGCGTGCCTCATAGATTTATAAACACTTTTTTTTTTTTTTTTAATTGAGCCAGGTGATCCTTAGAGGCGGGACTGAGCATGGATCATTCGAACGAGAACACTCAGGGGACAGAACATTCAGAAATGTCTAACAATGTAAGCGATCCAAAAGGTCCGCCAGCCAAAATAGCCCGCCTTGAGCAGAATGGAAGTCCTCTAGGAAGAGGAAGAGCAGGAAGCACAGGAGCAAAAATGCAAGGGATACCTCTTAGACATTCCGCTCATATGATGAGAAGCACTATCCGAAAAGGTAATATTCCTGAGATGTCTTCATTTTTTACTTTTCTTTTTTTTTTCCTTTCGTTTTAATGCTTGCTCTGCCAACCCCAAGTTGGACAGTGTAAAGTCTTTGGGTGCAAGGAAGAATAACTTAGCCACACTTGAAAACTGCAACAGTTATGATATGGAAACCTAAATAATGAGCTTATTATAGTTGCTTCCTTCAGGTTTGGAATGCACTGGGCATTATTCGTAGACAACTGATAATTTCAGCTACATAGTTGAAGGCATTGGAATTTCATTGTCTTCAATGTGTAACATTTATAATACAATCCTTCATTTTGCATTCCGTTTGGCGAAAACAAAGCATATATTGATCCTAAAATGAACAGACACAGCAGTTGGTATTGTTAGATCTCTATCTATTAAAATGGAAAAAGAGCACTTCAGCAAATTCTTTGGCCTCTGTTCATGATTACCCTATTTATTGATTGTTTGCCAAGAATGTATGCATCTTAAGAAAGCCAGGGCAGAACAAGCATTAAAAATAAAATTTATTATGGCTTTTCAGAGCGAGTGCATTAATATTGTACTGAGGAGCTGGGGCAAGGCTTTATAAAAAGGACTTTCTGACGCCTGCAAACATATAAGTTCTATAAATTCCTAAATAGGAGATTTAAGCTGCCTCTGGTAGTATGTGATATTTGCACAGCAAAGTTTAATGCCAGGACAGTTTTAGACAAGGATTCTACAGACTCACTGCTCCTTATGCAGACTTGTTATTTACATAGGCTCATAAATGTTCAGCAAACGCTCTAGCAGTGCCTTCAGGTTGGAATCATCTTATATTTTTAGCACTGACCAAAGCTTTCCTCTTTTTTAATGCTGGGCAGTTATAAAGTTGCTGGGCCAAGCTTTCAGTCAGATGGGAGCAGTTAATGCGAGAATACTGCTCTATAATGCTGATCACTTGAGGAAGGACAACACGTCACTCTGTGCTAATAACATGTATTCGCTCAGTGTTAAAGATATATGTGTGTAGCTTGATTTCTTTTTTATCCTCACTTCATCTCCCTTGCATTTTAGCAATGAGGGCTTCATGTAATGCATCGTTTATATATGATGCATCTTATTAATAAAATGAGTTGATCACAAGTCCACCTAAGGAGCAAGCTTTTAATTGTGCGAAGCTATAACCTCAATATTTCTTTCTAAAAAGACCCAAGCAGCATCTCATGTAGCATGTTTCAGACTCAGGGAGCTCTTGCATTGAATTGATTGTGATCTTTTCTGGCACAGATGAAGGGAACAAATGAGAGACTTGCGTAAGGTCACAAGGAGAGTTCACATAATGAATTGGGCTCCCCTCACCCACTTCAAAGACAGAGGAGTCCCTACTTAGCTACTCCTTCAGAAGAGAATAGCTACAGTCCTCCTACATGTTGAAAGAACAGTTCCTGATCTTAACCAGTTGAATACCAATGTCGTCTTACTGAGAAATAGATTTGGATTGACACCCAGACATCACTTTACTTGGATTATCAACGATAGGCAGCTTGTGTGAGATACTTACCAGGGTTGGTTTCAAGCAAAAAGTAATTTTATTATTTGTTATATCTTTGACGTTTTGAAAATTGTAAACCTTTAACATAATGTAATTATGAAATATTATATGATATTGTTAGTGTTTTATTAATGCACTTGTGACCAAGAGTTTTAGTACATTTTGCAGCACACTCACTACTAGCTTTAGTTTGTCGTACAACTTCATTCATACGGTGGCGTGTTCACAGTTTGTTCTTCGAAATATGTTATGATATTATAGTCCCCAACAGAAGACAGTAAACATGTTTCTTAAAATGAAAAAAAAAAAAAAAATTGGCAAAACATTTTCCTAAAATGATCGCTGTAGTGGAATGTAAGCATTGCCGCCAAAACCCTTGTCAGGAAATTGAAGAATGTGTTTCTATTACTTTTAAGGGGATCGCTTTGCTATCTTTATATTGAATTACATTCTAGTGGGTCACTGTGCCAGTAATTAGTAAAGTACACATTTTTTATTTATTGTATTGTTAATGAGATTTTTTTAATTTTTTTTTTGCACCCAGACTGAAGTTTTGAAATGTGATACCCCAGCGTTCCATTGATTAAATGAATTCAACTTCAGAAAAATAAAATACACTTCTTGTACATTTGTAGTATAGCTAAGATTTATTAACATGCCATTCGATTTACTTTAATTCTGTTCTTTGTTTTGGATTATTTTGTGTTTTTTTATTATTTTTATTAATTGTAGCTATTGTTAATAATGTTTGTTTGTTTACTCTTTTGATTCATGTAGGAAATATGCTTCCAGTTTTTTGCGTTGTGGAACATTATGAAAATTTCATTGAGTATGACTGCAAAGAGGAGCATGCAGAGTTTGTGTTGGTTAGGAAGGACATGCTTTTTAACCAGTTGATTGAAATGGCTCTACTGTCCCTTGGATATTCTCACAGCGCAGCTGCCCAAGCCAAAGGTAAATAATCAAGTCACAGCAAATGAGGAGGGGAAGGTGTTACACTGTTACTCAATACATGAATAAATGCTGATATATTTGAATATGGTTACTATTATTATTTTTACACTATTATTTTTTTGCAGCGAATAGTAAATAGCATGGCTAGTTTTAAGGGACTTAAGATGTTAGCACTGAATCATTAGCATGACTATTGACCTTAATAATATGGTCCACTGAGAATCTAGGGAGAAATGCTGAGCATATCTGAGCAGATGGAATGCTGAGAGTCAATTTGCATTTATGACTGAATACCTAGATGTGTTTCCTTTTTCAGTTTTCACATTTTTGTTATTATTTAGGCAGCGTAATTTGCTACTGACTCTTTCTTAAATATTTAAGTGTGAAACAGTTGACGCTCACTTTCTCTGCATTCATTAGACAGAGATGCTAGTATTTCGGTGCTTGCTAATTTATGCGGGTCAAGATGTATATTTCTCAATAATTATTGTTAAAGATATTGTCCTATTTTCCAGGCTTTTTCTATTCTGTGAAATACAATCGGTTAAATTTAAATTTGTTTTATTTGTATTTTAAATGTTATTTTAAAGCTCAGGGACTTTTTCTTTCTAGATCATTAACGTAGCATTAATTTTGAAAGTAATGCACATTATCTTTATGATGCAGGGCTGATCCAAGTTGGTAAATGGAATCCAGTTCCACTTTCCTGTGTTACAGATGCTCCTGATGCCACTGTAGCAGATATGCTACAAGATGTGTTTCATGTGGTCACACTGAAAATACAACTACATAGGTGAGTCATGATGTGTAGACTGCTTTGTTCCTTATCAGCTGCAAATGTCTTACCTTCCCTTATTACTTTTTTAATGGGGTGTGCTAATATACTTTCCTGGCACCAAAAGTTTTTTTAAAGCGACTGAAGCATTACTTTTACTCGTGTCTGACATACATTTAGTGCTCCTCCTTTTTTTTGTGTTTTTTTTTTTGTAACGTATGCTGTATATGCTGAATTATATTTAGCCAATTAATTCAATACATGCATTACAAATGGGTATTTTACATAAAATGTACTTAACAGAAAATATTTTTGCATATCCTGCACAAAGCCATCTGGGTACATTCTGTGAAAGAATGACTTCACCCTTCTTAATGTAATCTGGTATGTGATATATTTTTTTTTCCTTTTTAGTATTTTGCTTTTCTTCAGTCACAATTATAAAAAAAAAAGAAAGACTGATCTTAAGCCTGTTTCTCCTGATCACTTGTGAGAAGGCATTGCACCTTAAATTGTTTCACCAAGCGCATCAGAGCAGGAAGGTAGAAGTAACATGCAAAAATAGTCGCCACATGCAGCTGATGTATAATTCATGCATCAATACAGCAGATGTGTTGTATAAAGTAATTAACTAATCGGAACAATCAGGAGACCGAGAGCAATCTCCAGATGCATCTGCTTGATGCGCAAAATGAAATCTGTCTGTCTTAAAGGAATGTTCTGCAGCAGGATGCAGCCTTGTAATAATCCCTTCTCTAATCTGTCTCTAATAGTTGCCCCAAACTTGAAGACTTGCCTCCTGAGCAATGGTCCCACATAACAGTACGTAACGCTCTGAAGGACCTGCTGAAAGATATGAATCAGAGTTCACTGGCTAAGGAGTGCCCTCTGTCCCAGGTATCAGCCTTGAATGGTATTGAAAAACAATACTGCTATGTTGTCAAGCGTCCAATAACTGGCATGACCTCGATAATTGTAATGTGCTTGTTGCCACCTCTAGGAATTGTTCTTAGCAATGTACAGCGACTTCTAACACATGATCACATCTCATGCTGGATTGCACCTGCCATTCCCCTCCAGCATTGTGATGTAATTGCCACAGCACACTTTAGGTTTTCACGTTGTCCACAATAGTAGGAAAATATCTTGTACAAAAGCCTACACCCAAACAATGAATTATGCATGCAGCCTTAAAAAAAAGGTGAGAAAAAGATTCCTCATGGGACTCAGAATAATTACAAGCAACACAATTAGAATCCTGTCATATAATCTAATTAAAATATTCTAGTAATACAATCAGACCATTGAAATCTGTTGTTTTTTTAACTATGATCTGGTAGGACTTTGAGCTGATTTTGATCAGGCTTCAATTTGCCCCGATAAGGACTGTTTTGCCAAGTGAAATAGTTGTTTAGTTTCCTAATCTCCTTTTTTCCCCCCCCTTTTTTGTATATTTTGACTGCGCACTTGAAAGGATGTTTTATTGTCTTTTAAAAAAAGTTATATTTGCTTGCTTACATTAAAGAATAATGGTAAGATTTAAAGGGCAAGCCTTTGATATTTTAGGTCTCGTTCTGGGGCTTACCTACTATGCTAGTGTTTTGAAACAAATTTAAAATTGTGCTAATTTAAGCACTAGTGTGATCTACAGTTAAATGGATAGTGCTTAGCGACATACTTCACACTCTATTCATCCGCGCTGTCTTCCCTGTAGCTCTTGTATATTTACTATCTTATAGCAATTGTGTATTATCACAATATCTTTGCATTAGTTGCAAGTATATTTTTTAAAACCAGTTACAGCACAACACATCTTCATCTTCTCCACTATTTTGATAAAGTTATGGCACATTAATATTATTATTATTCAGAGCACATGCATTTTATAAATTATTCTTGCTTATATTATATTACTATTCTGATATTTAATTTTTAACTACTGGCCACAATTTGCTATTCACTTAACATATATAGGCATTCCACTTTTGGCAACTTTGTGTATTAATACAAAAATGTGTTGCAGGTGATTTGAATTGTTGTCCGGTTGCTGCTGCGCACAATATTTGTTTCTGTTCCACCAGTCTTATGGCTCCCATTCAATGATTTCTGGCCTGAAAATAATCAAAATTCTATTCACTGGTTACGAGCCATTCCATGTAGCTTTTATACAACTGCCACATTTGTAGCTACTGCAAAAAAAACAAAAAAACAGTGGGCGTTTGCTGCAGCCGCTCATGGAACCAACAGATAGGATTCGTTCCATTTTTTCCCCCCTTCTAGTAATACAACAAAGTAAAATCATGAAAACGGAAACCTTTTTTGAATAGTATGAATGTTCCTTACCTGATTATCTTCAGGTAAAGTGAATTTGTTCCCACTCTTATTGAAAGAGAGAGAGACTATTATTTTTATTTTTTATTACTCTGGTGGATTGAACTGGATTTCTAATGGGGTATGCAAATGATTTGACTCTTTATTTAGTCTTTGAATATGCTTTCATTAATATTTTCATAATTAAAGCACTCTTTTGATCATAATTTTTAGGTAAATGATTTAACTAGCTGAATAGCCTTCTTTTGTGGAATGGATTTCACCGTTTTCAGACATTTGTTTTCAAGAGCATACAAGGTGCTCTTCACTTAAGGAAAGGTGGCAAAGCAGTCCACCCATATTTTAGGAAGCTATGACAATGCCTATTTTGCCCTACAGACCATGAATTTGAGTCTAAGCCAGGAAATCTGCCCGTAATTTTTGTGTTTTTGTTTTAAATGGTTTAAACCCATGCCTCGCTTTCCATACATAGTCACCCATGTTTGTTTCCACTGTTGGCCCATAGTGGTAAAGAATTTCACTCTTGCGTTTACATTTATATCCAAGCGATCAATATTTTTTTTTAATGGTATTTCATTTGATTATGAAACTGATTCATTTCCATATATTTTAATTTTTTTAATACAAAAATGGAACTGCTCCATTTTTTAGGTTTTGTGCTTGTAGTCTCCATCATATATGTAAAATTAAACTTTTAGGGTTTAAAAAAAAATATTTCTTAGCAAATCAGTCAAGGAATTAAAGATTTGGATAACAGCTATAGGATTTAATAATTAACCGTATGCTGGTAATCTAGTATATTAAGTTGTATCCAGCACAAAGAATACTGTAATAGCAGATGCTAAATAGCACAAATGTGATAAATACACATGTTCTTTTTTTTTTTTTTTTTAAAAAGCCATTGCTGAGTATCATTTGTGCTATTATTACATTGCTTGCTATTAGGTTCATAACTGTCCAGCAGCTTAGCATCACACATTCTTGCACAATATATAAGCAGCAGAATAGCTTGATGTTTTAACTGGGTGGTATAATCCATTGCCTTCCTATAGTAATCTATATGTTCACTTGACAATACATTAGTATCTGATTTCTTTTTAAATGGAAAGCTTAATGGAAGGAAAATTACAGTTCTTTCTATCCAAGTATCCAAGTGGAATAGTCGAAGGTTGCTTATGGGCTGCAACACCAGCAGATAAGTTCCGTTCAAACTTTCCAGCGTTTTGTCTTGAAATTACAAACACCAAATGGGCTTTCTATTTATGTATCAGTAGTCTTTTTTTTTATAATATCGCAGTGTGTAACTTTTAAAAAGAAACCATGCCAATTTGTAATTTTGCATACACTAGCCTTTGTTATATAATAGAATATTAGCTCATACAATTATTTGTAGTATCATGTACAGGTTCTGTTTTTTTTTTTTTACCTAGTTGTAGCCATAGGAAAAAAAAGTTTGCTCATGAGTCAGTTAAAATGTTCCCTTCTATTTGCTAGACCTCATTTTATAACATTCATTAAAATAATGTTTACTTTGGTATTTTACAATTATAGTCTACTCCTCTCCATCAGCAGTATAATTAATGCTGGTAGTTATTTATGTTTGTCAGAGTGAATGTATGTTTAGGTTCAGTTTAGTGAACAGAGCAGTTTTCACCTGGGATTTAGCCTTGCAGTGTTGTACTGTACACATGGGCTGTATAGCCTACAGGGTAGATACATAGCCACCTACCTAGAGCTAGAAATGGAACAGTAAGGTGGATAGAAGGTAAATTATGTAATATATTTACCTGTCACCTATCGTAAAGTGGTGAACAAAAGATTATTATGCATAGGGGTTACTATTCGTTTTTGCCACCGGAATAGGAAAAGATTTTGGAGCTCACAATACGTTTTTATGCCAATGGTAAGCTTACTACACCTCACAGTTAGTTATAGTAGTAGTCATAGATACTAACTGTCAATCCCATTATTCAGTTTGCCAGCCTAAGTCCCTTATAAGTTGAGGGAATTGATTCATCATTGTCTGTTCAAATGTAAGACCTGTGGCAATTAACATGTCATCGAAAGTTAGACCAGGGACACCAAAATCCAATTTGTAACAGACCTCTCAGGATTATTTTGTCAGATAAGGAATTCCAGCAGTCAGGGTGTATGGTCCTGATTTCATAATGATTGCATTGCTATACACAGCTTTACATATATCTAACCCATTTTTGCATTATACTACAGTAGTTGAGCAGTACCTTGTAATATTTACATGAAAGGGTCCGTGTACCCAAACGTAATATAGTTGTAGGTAGAGGTTGGCATGATAAAATGACTCAGAGGGTGATTCAACACATGTTCACCCGCAACTGTAATATATGTTTTGGCTGGGTAGGCTACTTAAAGTGACACTAAATTCAGGAGTTAAACCAAAAATACATTCAAGTTCCCTAACTATTAACATAAATGCAGCTTATTTGTGCATCACTCTGCTGTAGACTTCAAATAGTCTGAATTGGTGCCTACACTGTTCTTCCTTCTGGAGGGGGGCTACTTTTGTTCCCCATGGCCCCTGTGTGTGTTGTAAAGTAGCCACCGCTCCAAAATCACTGCTGTGATAGACAACAATCCCATGTTTAGTTTACTAGTCTGCATTGAGATTGTTGTCTATCACAGGAGTGAGCTTGGAGTGGTGGCTACCTCACAACACACACAGGGACCATGGGGAACAAAAGTAGTTGCCCTACAGAAGGAAGGACAGTGTCAGCACCAATTTAGAGCTGGTTTGAGGATCTACAGCCAGGGGATACACGAATAAGCTACATTTTTGTTAATAGTTAAGGTACTTGAAAGCATTTTTAAGATTTAACTCCTGAGTTTAGCTTCACTTTAATATAATATACTAAGCACCCTTTTGTATTGCTCAGTAAAATAAATCCTTTCATATTGTCAAAAGTAGGGAAAAGTAGTATAAAAAGCAGAAATTATTTGTGGCTGCATCAGGCGACCATGGTGTTATGAAAGACAACTGAAAAATATGTGATTTATATTGGGAGTTTTACTTTTAAGATAAAGATTAAATCCACAAATATGAATTATTGAATTGTAACAAGAAAAGGTGACATAATAAGCTGTAACCGTTATGTACATGCTCACTCTTGGCACACTGTTTTTCCCTGTGCATTGCCCATTAAGGACTAAAATTAAGAGATAGGACATACATGTTCTGTTGTCATGTGACCGTTAGTGCCACAGTGACCACATGGTGAACTGCACCCAATTAATTTTTGTGGTGACAACATTTATCACTGTCAATGATTGCTAAAACACTGAGCACAAATTGCATTTTGTACAGTTCTCTTTGTACTGAAACATGCAGCCCCTTTTAGATGAATTGACCACTGTTCATTTTGTGGTTATTGTGGGCAAACACAGCCTAGTAAGTCCATGTAGACCCTAAATAATCTAATCTAATTATTTGCTTCAGATTCTACAATACATTTGTATATATGATTACAGGTGACATTATGTGACGTTATCAGTGTCAAAGTAATCTGGAATTATTTTTAATGACCTTACTAATTTGTCTATCTGCACATTCTCCCAGAACTGCCTTATTGATTGTCTTCATGGGGCATTATGAAGTTATTGAAAAAGAGAAGGGAAACCACCAGAGTGAAGTTTAGACTTTTAAACAATGACCAATTATGGCCACGGTGTCACCATTGGCCAGTCATGTTTTACTTTTGTGATTTTGTGGCCACACATGATGCGGTAAAGCAACAATTATGCAGGTACAAACAACAACTGTGCTATTCTGTCCCATTAAACTGCTCAGTCTGCATGCACACTGTACATGTACTTTAATAATGACTTTGTCTGTGGGCAATATTTTAGATGCATTGCCCTGAGCTGTCACGACTTGTCTTGCAGAGTTGTAAAGTCTTGGTTTTACAGAGCCATATAATTTCCTGGTATAAATTATAATGGACAAGTTGTAGAAATTTGTAGCCACACAGATGGGTGAAGTATCGACGTCTGTGATACGGGAGAAATATTGCTTTTTCTAATGTCCAGATTACACTGTTTAAACAGTTTTGACATCTGTCTTTAAATTTTTTTGGAAGGGAAGACTTTGCAAAGAACCATTTTGCAAAGTGTTCTCCATTTCAGCCTTCCTTTTACCTGTATTATGAAAGCAGATGGTCTGCCTGTCTCTTGAATATTTATAACGATCGAAAACAATCTCTTGCTATTCACCCTTAGGCTTATGAGATGTCAGGACTGTTCTGGTTGGGAAAAAAAAAAATCATCTTGGGTGTTTACAGAGAGAGGATTACATTAAGCTGAAAGGACTATACATTTTCGAGTTTAATATTTGTCCATCAGCTGTTTAATCGTATTTAGATAATTGTGTAAATAAGTTGTTTCACTCGTTGCCCTCTCTACTTTATAGAGCTTGAAATCTTTAAACACTAGTAAACCAGATTTGTAAATATGTTTTTTTTCCCCGCAGTGTTTATTTTGCTTCCAAAGCGCTATGAAAAAAAAAACTGTTTTCCTTGTTTGGGTAAATCAGATGGAAATTTTTTTTTCTGCACCTCCCACGCTAGTTTTGGATAACTACAAATGATTTAATTCCATCTCTGTTTCAGTCATTTGTTAATGGCATTGTACTTCTTCCCATGGAAGAAGTAACTTTGTTGATTACTGTGGCATATTGTTTGGTCTTGTAAAACCTATGGAAATCAATGTTTAACGTAAATTAAAAAAACAAAATGTAAACCGTAACAATTAACATATATTATTTGCTCACCTGGTAAAAAAATACCATTGGAAGCATTTCCGTTACCTAAAAAAAAAAAGAGAAAAAAATGCCCGTTGATCCTGCCAAAAATCTAGTAAGCTGATATCTACCTGTACTGTCTGTCTGTGCGACACTCTTATCAGCTAGCATTGTTCACAGCTGTCTCTGGGGACTGCAAAATACCTCCTCTGTATTCTGTAGTCTTGTCCTTGGGCGACAATGTTGCTCTTCTGTAGATAATGTACAGTGAGTGAGTGTTATAACCTTAGGACAGAAAGTGTGATACTGGCAGAATCATCAGGTGAAACTAAAAATAGAAAAAAGCTTTTAAAAAGAGAAACAATGCAGCCACCACAGGACTCGTAAACTGCCAGATATGCATGGGGGGGGGGGGGGGGGGTTGGGGGGGGG
>NW_017306272.1:496009-554858 GCF_000935625.1 Nanorana parkeri
GGGGGGGGGTGGGGGTGTTAGATGAACTTTAAAGAAGAACTCTGGGTAAAAATTTTATTAGCCCTTGAGTTAAGGGTTAAGTTCTTATTTTTAAGTTAAGTGCTCATTTTTTCTAGGGAGAAAAATAGCAAATAAAACAAAACTATGCTCACCCAATCCTCCGAGCCAGCCAGCTGTGACAGTGCTCCCTCCTGCATTTCTGCTCCTCTACTGTAGCGATGGAATGTCCCTCGGCGTCCTCACGTCCTATACACAGTATTGGACGTGATGCTTTCCAGGACCTTAAACCACTGCAGCGGAGGGGGAGAGAGACTCCAGGAACCGGTCTAAGAGCCAGCATGACCTGAGCATCAGGTGAGTATAACTTTATTTTCCTCCCTAGACAAAAACAAGCAGTTAACCCTTGCAGTGCGGGCATAGCCTCACTGTAAGGGTTAATACAAAATGTACCCAGAGTTCTGCTTCCTTTTTCTTCCTGGTTAATATTTACATGGTGTTAGCGCTTGGGTCAGGAGCTTTAGGCTTTTACAAGGCAGTCAAGAAACAGTTTCCAGTAAAAAGTCATGCAAATATGAAAATAAGAATTTTTGGGGGCTGTGTTTATACTTGGTTCCGAATATAGAATGACATTTCAGAAATTTTTCTTCAGACGATCTTTCACCCTAAATTCACACATTCTGCCCTGCAGTCAGTAAATCGTTGTTCTTTAATATGAGCATGTAGGTTTTTAAAAACTCAAGAGGAAACTGTGCCTGCTTTACCCATAGCAATCAATTCAATTCATCCTGTCATTTCTGCAGCTGGAACTAGGAGAATAACCACTGACTGCTGTGTAAACCTTGACAATGGTTCTTTTCAGTTTTTGTGAACCATGCTGTAGAAAGTCACAGTAGGCTTGGGAAACTGGTGGAACCTGTCACACAAAGGTGCGGATAGGGTCTGCAAGGTCCAGCGATGTAGTCAGCAGGAAGGCTTTGAGTCATAAGATAACCAAGCCTAATCGGCTGCCTTTATCTTGTTGAACCTTAAAGTTTGGAGTGTAAGGGACTCCCTTCTTAAGCCAATTTAGCTTTTCAAAGACTTAAGCTTTTAAAACATGTTGAGTTTCTTTATCAGGCACTATACGATATTGGCTTTAAAAGACACATATTTATACCCAGGGCAGCAGTGAAAATACAATAATGATCAGAGCTAATGAGTGTTATTAAGAAACTGAGATAACTAGTCCTTGCACACATAACACCCCAATGTGAGCTGGTGAGAGTGAAGGTCTTTTTGGAATGTCTATATGCCTTTGATCAGTGGCCTATAGGAAAACAGCCTTGCTTGGCAGAGGTAATGTGCTTTAACTCAGCCATAAGTTTTATGCAAAAGACAACTTCTGAATTTATGCTTCTGGCAAACTTTTTTTCCCAGTACATGATATAGTAAAGTGAATTTAGTTTATTGTTGTATGTTAACATAGTACATATTACAGTTGTGCATATGTCTCCCATAAGCTATTCACTCCTGAGGACAAATTTAACTCTGCTTAGATCTGCCAATAGAATCAACATAGAATTTATGCTGAGTTTAAATCCTGTATATTGCCTTTCTCTAGTAATATTCGACAGTATGGCCCAAACGTACTGACTGTCAGTTGTGTTGTAATCTTTTTTTCCAATTTATTTTTATATTTGTAAAAAATACATTTGCTTGTCGGGTTTGTAAATTCAGTCATATTGCCATTTGTTTTTTTCTTGCGATACTTCTTGCGCTTTTATTCAGTTGGTTTTCCTTTTCTTTTGTGTGCAGAGTATGATTTCTTCCATTGTGAACAGCACTTACTATGCAAATGTCTCTGCAGCAAAATGTCAAGAATTTGGAAGGTGGTATAAACATTTCAAGAAGACAAGAGATATGATGGGTAAGTACAAAAACAATTGTATAAAGGGATTGTTTTCAGTGACATTGGTTAAAGTCATAATTAGAATCCTTCAGTTTCACAATTGGGAGCCAATATAAATTTTGTGAATTGTAGTCAAGGAAGAGGATAAGTGTGATGTGTTCAGTCTTTTTGTTGTAGTGACTCTAATCTAGATCCTTCAGGCTGTTAGTTATACCAGAAATGGGTAAATTAATGTATTTAATTGACTGTTTATTTGATTCTACTCTTGTTTGCTTTGCTGCGCTAATTGTGCAGCAGCAGAACGGATAACCACCGCCATGTCAGCATCACACAAGCCATAGCTTATTAAAAAAACATTCGTGTTTGTGAATGGTTTGACTTAAACATTAGTTAGCAATAGTACAGGTGGTTTGTGCCCCAATAAAACCTCACTTGAAGCAAGTCTATCAAAGGCCTAATGTGACCTTTGTGAGTACAGAGTTATTGGAGTATTTAGAATGACACAACTGATGTCCTGTTTCCTCTTTGCTTATTTTAAAAATCAAAGCTGTCATTGAGCTTAATAGATATTGCCTCAAAGCTGTCTGACTTTCAAGCTACATTCCAGTTCCAGGGCAGTCAACTCACTTATACTGGTGCTGTGCAGGTTCCTTACCGTCATCAGAGCAGTGTGTAGCTTGTGAGTTTGACAGAGGATGCTTTCTTTAGAAGGGTATTTTGCTTGACAACAGAGTACCTTTAAGCATATTTTACAATATAAAGAAAGTCCACTAATAATTGTTTATGTCTAGTAAAAATCCAAATCATTAGTGAAAAGGCAATTTTGTCATTTTTGTGCTAATTCAAAGTTTGAAGCGATTAAGCTACAGTGATGTTTTGCTATCTCTATAAGGACAGTGATAATTCTTACACAAACCACTCAAAGTCAGACAACAAATTTGCACCATTCCTTTGTACGCTATGCGTTAAGCTGTGTGGCAACTATGGGCTGTGATTGACTGTGTATTATTTCACAATTCCTTGATCAAAGTATATTTTTGGTGGTATTTGTGGAAACCGCTTATTTAGCTTGGTCCTAAGAGGTCAGCTTCATTCACCTGAAGAGTAGTATTACTAGGGTTGTTCCTTGGTTCTTCAGTAAGGGGACAATTACACGTGTTTGTGCATTAAGGCATGTTGCATTCAGGCACTCCACTTATTTTAAATGGGCTTCCTCAACTCACAAACAAAAATGGCATTGGTAGGTCTGCAATCACCTTCTCACCATCATGCCTGAAGCCATCCCACCAAAGAGCCTTCATGCCTGCGCTCCCACCACAGCAGCTGACCCCCATCTTACTCCCTCTCTAACCATTGCGCCATACCCCCATCCTTTCCCCCGCTCTCACTACCTCTGGCACATGTCCCCATTTCACTCGCCACTGCACCACCACCATGCCTCAGCCTCACAGCCACTGTACCAATTGGCACTTCTGTGCTCTTTACCACTGGAAGTGACACACCCTTCCATATTCAGCCCATTCATTGTACCGCCACAATTTTTCTAGCCTGTTCACATAAGCCTGTTCACACAGTGTGACACTAAACGAAGCCAGGTTAAGGCCAGTAAAACAAGTAATGTTCTGTATAGAAGAGCTGTTCCTAGCAGACAGGTGTTTCTTTGGGCACCATAGGTTGTGTGCCTGCAGGTTCCAAATGCGCATTGTGTACAGATGTGTATTTCTTTATAATGCTTATTAAAAGTTTTGTTTCCCCTCTCTAAGATTAAGTTGTTCATACGTGTGTACACAAAACCATTTTCTTCATTATGCAGAAAAGTATCCAGTTTAAATGACATGTATAAAGTCCCATTACTTTTTATTTTTTAGGGAATGCTTTAAAAGCGGTAGATATGTAGTTTGTAAATACATTTGTCAGCTACTCCTTTTTTAATGGTTTATACATACACTTAATAGATGTCTCTTGCTGTGGCATGTAAATTATAGTGTGCTTTGTTTAAGCATCCCTTTTTTTTTTTTTCATTGCCTTCCCAATTATTTTGGCACAGCGAAAGTGCTGAGATTTTAGCTGCTTCAAGCACTAGAGCAAAGAGAGTATGCATATAGACAAATTACCTTTTTAATTAAAACAATGCATTGTTTTCTGTTGCATTGTTTTGAGCTGTCAACTTGGCCTGATCTGTGCTTTGCTGCAGAATATTGTCCCTAATCTAGTCTGTTTCTGCTCTTACTGCCCATTGCAGAAACAAGACATTATTGAGCCCATTTAAGTTTAGTCCGAACTCCAGGCAAACCGCTAAATACACAGATGATTGGGAGCTATTTTATCTTCCAAAGGATTTGTACTTTTGTCAGTCCAGTCCTGAGACTTACACAGCTCTGTCACACAACAAAGGACTGCCTGTAAGACCTGATTTTGTGCTGCTGCCTTTACGTAATGCTTGAAGGTCTTGTCCCTTTCCCAGCTTGTGACTGGATAGTGAAAGGAGATGCAGCAGGTCAATTTGCTCATCTCTTTGTCACTCTGCTCTCTTCTCTGTCACTCTGCTCTTATTAGCATGTTCCTTGTTAGCACATGAGCATTGCAGCACAACTGATCTGGTCCTTGTGCTGCCCTTTCTTCTTGCAGTCGGTCAGAGTGTTGCTGTACAGAAACTGTAAGAGGCTAGTACTAGATTAAATTCAGCTACTTACACTGTTTGCATTATTAAAAAAATGCATAAAATGATGTAATAAATACAGAGCTGCATTGATTTGTGTATTTTTATATATGCATGGAGCTGAGCTTTAAAGGAGAACTATGAGGTGAGTGATTTCCACTCATCCTCATAGTTAGAGCCGAATTGTGACATTGAAACTGTCACGCCGGCTCTATTGATCGGGAAGTGAGCGAACACATACCGTCGCTCGCTCACTTCCCGATTATCTCCCTGCAGAGAGCAGTGACTGTCAGTCACCGCTCCCCGCAGGGATTCCTCCCCTCCCCTCTCCGATCCTCCAGCGCGGACTGGAGGAATGGACGGGGAGAGGACGGGCACAGCTGGCTCTGTCTCTAGATAGGCAGAGCCTGCTGTCAATCAACCAGGTGGCTGGATCTCGACAGTATTTTGGAATCCGTCTCGACTGCAGTGCTCTCAGTATTTAGCTGGCAATAGCCCACTATATACTGAGCTTTGGGTCACGGGAGGAGGTTACTATTTGTCCTCCTGTGACCATAAAGACAACTATGCAACTATGGGATAAAAGGTTACCCCATAGTTCTCTTTTAAGCCCATTTTTTCCTTTTAGTTGTTAATTACATATATGTGCAAATTATGTAAAGCAGCCCATTCACTTGGAATAGGTTCCTAAGGAGCCTCAATGCATGATGAAACATAGATGCATTGCTTTTTATTGTATATGTGTCTTGGGATGTTATTCAGAATAAATGGCAACATACATTTAGGCCCCATCCAGACCTGAGAATGAGGCCAACCGTATAAGTCTCCTGAATTCCTTTGCGAGATTCATGTGATCTGCTAGAGACAGGAGGATCTGTAAAATACATTGTAGCTGTTCACACAGTCTGCAATTACCTGTGGATTATCACACCTGGATGCAAACAGTCTGCGTCCAGGTGCAGTCATCTGTAGTTAATCGCAGACTGTGTCATTACTTGCAAAAGGCCTGCAAACAGATGCAAGCAGTGGCAGATAATGACATCTGCCACTGCTCGCATCTGTTTGCAGGCATTTTGCAAGTAATCACACAGTCTGTGATAAACTGCAGATAACTTGTATAATACAATGACGTATTATACAGTGCCTCATAACCACAGCAGATCACAATTCTCATCGAGGCATTCATGAGACTCTTGGAGTTGTCACCATTCACAGGTGCGAATGGGGCCACACCCCAGATAGCAAGAAATTGTGCTGCAAGTTTGAAAATGACTTGCTAAACTCTTGCAGACTTGCCAAGCTTCACCATTTTGTTGCACAATTACATCAAGTCTGCATTGCAAGTCTCCAGACCAGCGAGCTTGCAGAGCTCTTGCTAAGACCTGCAGGACTCTTGCTGTAGACTTGCCAAGCAAATTTGCTACAAATTCAAAAAGTGTCAACTAGAACTTGTGCTGCGAGTGTTCTGCAAGTCTAGAACTTGCCAGGAATGTGTGCAGCAAGTTAACAAAATTACAATTTCACCCCACCACAAGTTGGTAGCAAGTTATCCTTGCTAACTGGGACAGTGCATGGAAGTACAAAGGAGGTCAGAGAGCAATTATTAGATATGTATTTAAAGGAGAACTATGGGGTTAAGGCTTTTCCCCATAGTTCTCCTTAGGGTAACGGGAGGACACAAACTAGCATCCTCCCATCACCCTAGGCTCAGTATACCGCGAGCTGTAGCTCGCGGTATACTGAGACGCCGCAGTATACCGCGAGCTGCTGCTCGTGGTATACTGAGAAGCCGCAGCTGAAGCGGATCCCGACAATTATGTCCGGATCCACCGAGCTGCGTGACTGACAGCTGGCTCTGCCTGTCTAGAGGCAGAGCCAGCTGTACCCCCTCCCCCATCCGTTCCGCCGGTCTGCCCTCCCCTGTCATGACAGAGAGCCGTGACAGGATCGAGAGGTGAGCGAACGCAGGTATGTGTTCGCTCACCTCCCGATCTACTGAGCCGACCTGTGACAGTCTCATTGTCACAGGTCGGCTAGAACAATGAGGTGAGTGAAAAGCACTCACCTCATAGTTCTCCTTTAAGATTAAAGGCACATATCCATCAAGTACACAGCTAATGCTTTGACACATTTCACACCAGCAGTCCTGAGGCCAGTATGAAACACGTCAACAATTTATGCTTTCGATGCTAGATAAATCTCTGATTATTGCATCGCTACTTCTCAGACCTGGTTTCTTACTTGAATGTGCTTGCAGCCTGGTCAGACGCTTTAGATGTGCAGCTGCCCACAGATGGAGCCTAAGTCCATGACGGCAGCAATGTCATTTTGTTTATACATACAGTGCTTTGTGGTGCACATGCATCATAAAGCACACCCAGGTATGAAGCTGCCCTTAGTTTAGGATTGCATTAGGTTGGTTTAGCACCTTTGTAGGCCTCTGTTGGGAGATTGGGACTTAACTTATGTCCCTGTAGCAACACACTGTGTGGGGGTCTCTCCAAATTGGAATAAAGCAATTACACCTGATAGGTGTTTTAAATCTTTTCTCTCCATTTAATGCTAAAAGAGTATTGCCTTGGGTTCCACTTGAAATAAATATATTGGGGTTGATTTCACTAAGGGAATCCAGACTGTTCACTTTGCAAAGCGAATGTTCATTGAAATTAGTGAATAGGGTGAAGCTGCATTTACTGCAATCAACCAATCACATGTTAGCCAAAGTCCTGTTATTATAATTTCCCTCACACATTATTGGGTATTCTAACTGAAGCCAGGTTCATCTTATTTACTGTAAATTGCTTTTTAAAGTGTACATTCATTTTAAAGAGCCTCTTCTCTAAATAAACCCCACGGTTTGGTTTTCGGGACTGCTGTTGCCATGAGTATGTATGGATAAAACATAAGTATTTGACTGCAAAACACCAAAATTGCTGCAGAGGAAATGACAATTTTAATTATACGTGTATTTCTATGACAAAGTTAACGATGAACTGGATTGAGCACTGCCTGGCGGATTTTGTGAGAACTGGAGCTAAAGAATCATGAGCGCTCTTGCCTGTAACAGCCCGTAATTGGTGTTCATCTCCAGGGAAAATCACACATGGTTGCTACATGAAGCACTTTTTTCCCTTTCTTTTTTTGATCTGCCTTTGAATAACTTTACCTTACTTTCATGCAGTATAGATTAATACGCAAGCCTAGCTGCAGAATGTAGACAATTCATATTATAGCACAAAATGTTCACATACAGATTATTGTACTTGTTAAATTAATTGTCCATTACTTAATTAACACCGGGCAAGACCAAGCAGTCACGTCGCCAATGTGCCTTAAAAATGCACCTGACGCCTAATTTTATTATTAGTACTCTTGCTAATGGACTCACATATTTTGGCTGTTCGAAAGTCATGGGGCTGATTTATGCAACTGAAGATGAAGTGGGTTGCAGTGGGCGAAAGATCAAGCCATGGCGTAGTATTCTTTGATCTGTTTTTAATAAATCGGCTAGCTATGGTATTTTTACATTTATATCTGTAACAGTGACCTTATATGTGGGATTACGAGTGGCTTTAGCTTTTCACCAGGCCCTTTTAGGCAAAATTTGCTGCTATGTATTTGGGTATGTTTTTGTATTGCTGACAACGCATCCAAATGGTTGGATTTTTTTAGGTTTGGTCATTTGTATGTATAGTAGATACATGAGATACATCCAATTGGCCTGATTACCGACTACCACACAGGGACCCATGTCAAATCTGCTGTTGTATGGCATGCTTACCTGCATTAGTAAAATAAAACTTCTCCAGGATTTGTGCTCGTGTATTTTGTGTGTGTGACACCAATACAAACCAAGTACATAAGTCTGATGTAACCTGAATTAGAGGGTTCTGCGCATTAACCCGGGCATAAAACTGTGTTTTTCTGTGTCTGTATATAGGGAATATTTTTTATTTAATTAATACGAGTGAACTTTGACTTCTTAACTATCTGCTAGCAGAATTAATCAGATATCCTGCCCAATGCCAAAATCTATTTTGAAATGGGCTCATCACTTATCTGAACTTTTCAAATACAAGGTCAGCACTGTATTAATTCAATGACCCACAGGCCATTTAAAAAATAATAATCCCAATGTGCCAGATGCCAGTATGAATTCATACTTTGACCAATATAATAATGCAGCTGAATTTGTTGATGATGTCCGATATCATATGTCACTAGCTTGGCTAGGGTATTATTTGTTCTATTATTATACGGTAGCTTTTTTTCAGATTGCTGCATCTGTATTCGTTCTCGTGGCAGGCCACATTTCACAGGCGATAAGCCATTCCCTATTGCAGACTGTGTACATTACAAGACATTAAAAAGACAAGACATTACAAAGCATTGCAGATGCTTGTATTCATTGGTCAGATTTTAGAAAAAAATATATATCTTGTCCTTGACAGGGATATAAAAATCAGGTGTATAGTGTGAAACGTTTTATGTAAAATGCTCTTTCATTGCATCATATTATATTATCATCTGATCATTTCCATCCCCGACCTTTTCCTGTGAAAGAGCCCCAGGTAATCTTCTGCATGCAAACATTTATGACAGATAAGAGTTCAATAAACTGGGTAGCTGTGCATGGCACTGTCATTCCTGTGCTTTGGTAAAGTACATGAGAAGAAAACCTAGGATGCTGTTGCTGAACTCTACTTCTAAAGTTGTCACGCTCATCTTCAGGCTTTAGTACTTTCTGAGTCACTGTCCAATGTCACTGTCCAATTTGCTAGCTTCTTTTTCTGCATACTTGTTTCAGGCAAGTGACACCTAAGGGTCTATTCATACAAGTTTTAACACTGATAAGGCTCTCTAATTTTGCCATGTGACTGTAATTTTCAAATCTCATTGGTCTCCGCTGAAAATAAATGTCACTTTTATGAATAGAAGTATTGTAATCTTGGTGTATTATCTATGTCAATTGAGCCTAGCGTATTGAAGTTAGATACAGTCAGGCAACAAGCATTTTCAGAAAGCGTTGACACCTTCATCTTTCTCTTACAAAAGGTGTTCTTTTCTTTTAATGTTGCCTTTACTTCATGCCTATAGTACCTTCAGCAAACTCAGCACTTCTCCACTTCTCTACAAAGGTATAAAATAGGAGTCTCCTTCGACTTGACCTTTTGTCATCAACATCATACTGAAGAAGTGAGCAGTGCACTTCTTCAGTATGAAAAGATGGTAAAGTAAACCAAGAAAAGTGTTAAAAATTTTGCAATAGACAACCAGCCTTTCATCAAAGACCTTAGAGGTACATTTGAAGCATAGCTGAATATTAAACCTGGAGATGCATGCAGGAAGAAAATACTTACATGGTAGGTACTTCAGTTCTTAATCCAGGCATTGCTGTAGTACAATCTACTCCAATACCTTTTGTTAGTAAACAGATGATCGGAGAACACCATTTTATGAAGCAGAAGAAGAATTTCCAAACATTCCCACTGCAGGCTCCTGGCTGTTTATTTCAAACACAGAGCCTGAATTAAAAAATAGCAGTATTTAATGCATCACAGCCACCAGACATATTTAAACCTGCCTGGTCAAGTTACAATGTGAGTAGTGATCCAGGAAGTAAAGAGAGGAAGCACATGCTTTAGAAAGTGCTCATCCAGTAGTCTTGTCAGGTTTGCTCTGGATTCTGGCCACAGCAGAGGACAGAGAACTCCAAATAAAGTTAACTTGAGTAAATGAGGGAAGGACACCTCAGCAATACTACATGCACATGCAAGAAACAGGGTGCAAGTAAATATTTAGCATTGAAAGCCATTTTACACTGCAAACCTAAATCTCAAGTACAATACATACTTCTGTACATTATTATGGTACTCAGATTTATAGGTACTAATATTTTTATTCTGTCCTTTTGTAGTTGACATGGAAGATACAAATTATGAACAAAATACAAATCACGTGAACTTTGGTCAGCAACCCGTTCCTGGTAATACCCCTGAAAAGCCTTCATCCCCTGTACAGCTCTCTCTGAGCAGTCAGCCACCTGTCCGGACACCGCTTCCTAATTTGCATCCAGGACTTGTATCTGCTCCTATCAGCCCTCAGTTAGTTAATCAGCAGCTGGTGATGGCTCAGTTACTGAACCAGCAATACGCAGTGAACAGACTTTTAGCCCAGCAGTCCTTAAACCAACAGTACTTGAACCATCCTCCTCCAGTCAGTCGATCAATAAACAAGCCTTTGGAGCAACAAGTCTCGCCCAACACAGAGGTGTCTTCAGATATCTACCAGTGGGTACGTGACGAACTGAAACGGGCAGGAATCTCGCAGGCAGTATTTGCACGTGTGGCTTTCAACCGAACTCAGGTAAATTAAGTTCTATTTTGTCTTGTGCAGTATTTAATTTATTGTGCTGTGTTTTTTTTTATGGAAATGTATGGCGATGTTCATGTTAAAGTGGACCTTTACCCCCTTTTACTAAAAATCAGATCCGCATGCAGCTCTGCATGCTGATTTAAAATCATATTACATTAATTAGTTAAACTTGTTTTCATTTACTTACAAATAGAGTTCATCTACTTCCTGGTCCAGTTCTGGCACAAATGATGTATGCGCCAAAGCGTTGCATCCTGGGAAGGTTACATCAGCAGAGCATTGCTGGGAAATCTCATCTGTAATCTCATGAGATCTCAAGGAAAGGCATTTTCCTCTTTTGAGATGATGTGCATGGTCACATGTTCTAGCCACATGTGTCAGAGTTCCAGGAAGTAAAGGGAGATCTAGTATCCTGCCCTTAGTTAACATGGCCACTTTTAGAAGAATGGGGAAGAAATGAGAAATAAGGTATGCAAAAAATACAAAGCCTGAAATTATCTAGAAGTATCTGTTGTAGATTGTCATCAAAACATTTGTAAAGGTATGTTTGTTGTTATTTTAAAGATATGGGTAAAGTTCCACTTTAAAATCAATACTGAAGTCGAGGAGACCTAATTCTTCCACGCACCTGTTTGACAATAAACTTTAAGTGGTATAAATGGATGCATTTTGGTGGTTGTATGATTGGATAATCCTGTTGGGGATTTTTTAGCAGCATTTTTAAAGGTTGTAGGTCGTAAAAGCAGCTGTGACACAGAAAACTTACAGCAAGTTTTTTGTTTTCATAACCTGGTATAAAAATAGCTTGACAAGTTCCCATTCACAAAAATTTCTTCATACTGGTTGATGTGAACAAAGCTTGTCTGTAATTATTTACTGTGTTATAAAGTGAATATTTTACTTATTTTTCATGTCCTATTCCACCGCAGTATTAGGCTTGAGTGGGCTGCCTCAGTTCTCTTTGGATCATTGCAACATACTTTGGTCTAAACATTGCATGGAGTTTTTGATGTATGTTTGGTGAGTGGTGTTGAATGTATTGCTTGTTTTGTGCATTAGTTGGATTTCATGTAGTTGAGTATTATGCCTTGCACAGTTTGCAAACGTTAGTTTTGTACATTTGAATAGATTGGGACAGAAAGGTGAGGACCTCAACATTCTAGTGCACATTCCATACAAGATATATAGAGTGACTGATTTGTAACTGGAGCAAAGATAGGTTTACAGCAAACATCCAGAATTTGTTTTGCCCCATTGCATATTGGAAACTGAAAGTGAAAATTGATGTTTCATAAGTCATATTCCAGTGAGTGTTTTGTATCACTGTTTTTTTTATAAGGCTTTATACAATCAGTATGAGGGGATATGTCATACCATGTATCAACACAGTGCGCCTGAAGTAACCAAATAATTGTGGGGCCAATATTTAAAAAATATAATCAAAAAAACACTCTCTCCGTATCACCTAGTTTTATTGGTAAATCTCACTTAGCTTTAATGCAGTTTATAGAAGTTTTATATGGGAAGTTGCAATACTAAAGTGACCTGCATTAAGATAAAAAGAAAAACATGAAAAATAGTGATGGTCCAGCAAAAATGGACTGAAAGTGTGATGGACTGTATGATCAGCGAGAAAGGAGTGCTGTACGCACATTGCTTCCTGTGGGAGATGTCACATGCCGGGCTGCACAGGAGATCGAGCACACTGCTGTGCTCGATCTACAGTTTCGGAGGGCAGGCTCCATAGAGAGAGCCTGTCACCTCAAAATGCTATTACATAGGAGCTTGTTAGGCCCTGTGTATTAGCAATAAAGTTAAGTGAAAAAGAAAGTGATAAAAAAGTATAAAAAAATAAAAACCAACCCTGCCACCCCCACCATCTGTATGCCAATAATTGCACGCGTAGGGTACTGAGTGTGTGTGCGCTTCCCAGTGAGTGCTGCCCCCATTCCGCTGTGTGCCATATTGTGGTAGCCGGGGTAAGTTCACTTTCCCAAGTAATTTGGGAAAATGGAATTACCTGCTCAAATCTGTCCCCCTCTCCCCACCCCTCTATACTTGCCTTTTGGTGAATGGTCCTTTCCCTCCGCCGGTATCATACCCCGTACTGCCATCCAGTGCAGCCCTGTGCTATGGATTTCGCTCACAAATATGCGACCACTCATTCGTCAGCGCTGACACCTGACCACGCTGACCAATGAGAAGTGCTTCTTGGCACACTTAAATACGGTTTTGGTTAAAATAATTTTTTGTATTAGAAGTAGATTGCCATGAGGGACAAGTAGATTGGGCCCCCGCTTTAGACCTTGGACAAGTAGTTTTAAAAAAAAATGTCCACACCCCTGGTGATCTATTGATATATATTTGATTGGATAGTGGCATTATTTAAAGCATCTTTATTAAAGTTTATGTAAATCCTAAGAAAGAACGTATTTGCTCTCTTTTGGTCTGTTAAATATATCAACAAAATTGTTTTGTTATATCGGTTTGGTGAGTCAGGGCTGGACAAATTCCTGGAGCCAGGTAGTCAATGCTTCTTAAACATTACAGCTGGCAACTAACGTTTAAGGTTTTTAGTTGTTGTCAATGGAGCTGGTTCCTTAAAAAAAAAATTTTGCTGGGTCCTGAAGTGGACAGAGTGGCTCCTGAATTCCACATGAATTGTCCACCCCTGCTGTAAGTGCAACAAATACCAGTTAGTCCTGCTAGAAATCCTATAAGCGTCTAACTCCTTGTACACTCTGCCTGTGCTACACTGAAACCTCAAGCAGTGTTGTTGGCTACTATTACTGCCCATGCTCTCTTCTGTAAATTACAGAATACTCTTTCCTCCGAGGTATGAAAATGAGGAATGGTTCTGGGGGGGTCAAAGTCAACCTGTACCCCTGCTACCATACTCGCCTAGGTGAGAATGCAATTTCAGTCCCTTGAGGATACTGACGACTCATATCCCTGTAGACATTACTTTCCACCATTCATAGAACAACATTGAAAAACAGAAGTGGCATCAGATCTGGCACATGCGCAGACAGAGATCTGGTGCCTTGTCTGTTTACATGTTCTATGAATGGTGGAAAGTGATGCCTCCCGGGATATGTGACATCAGTATTTTAGGAGACATTACTTTCCACCATTCTTAGAACAACATGTGAACAAACATGGAGCCAGATCACTACCTGCACATGTACAAGATCTGGCACCATGTTATTGGACAAGAACCAAGAAGAGATAGCCAGCTCTCCATGACGTAAAGAGGAGTATGGCAGTGCAGGGTGGGACCTGTAGGAGGAAAAGACTGTGAGAGGAGAGGGCAATGCTATATCTGCTGGGCTTGCAGGTATATTAATATAGCATAAAGAGAGCACGAAAAGTAAAGGGGAAAAAAGACTGACATCACTACAGGTTTACTTTAAATTGGAGCATTATTTTTAATGTGGATATCAGAAATGACATTAAAAATAAGTTCTACAATCTCAAAATGAGCACCTCTTTGCAACCATGGTTTCAGGGGTTACGTTTTTACTTTCTGCAACCTAAACATGTTCTCAGTTTATTCATTGATTTAAATTGTAGCTCTCTTCTTTTTTTTTTTCACATGGAAAAATATGCATTCTCTAAGAGGAATAGTTTTACCTTTAGGGTGAATTTCTGTTAAAGTGCTAAACCACTTATGGGAAATATTTAGCATCCCCATAGATGAATTCAGATGGCTCATGCACCAATGTATGCGGTCTGAACAATTTGATGCAACAAACTACTTAAATTCCAAAACATATGGGACACCTGGATCAGGCACTACCTGCTTGCAAGCTTTGACTGCTCCTGCTATGTTTGAACCCCCTCTTTTTTTTTCTCTCCACTTCTTTCATCCCTTCACTCTTTTTCTTTTTCTCTCCTTTTTTCTTTTAACCTCACCCTCTCCCCACCTTTTCTGACCATGTTCACACAAGCCCCTAATAACCAACCTTTATTCAGTCCAACCAAGTCACTGTTCTGTGTTTTACATTACCTTCCCCCGGTGAGCTTTCTACCCTTATAGCAGTGGAAACCCCACCTGAGCCTTGAACCCCTAACCTATAGAACCTCTAACCATAGAATATCTAAAAGAAGATCTGGTAAAAGCAGCCAATCTGCTTCTTTCTTGGCTTTTGCAGCACTAAGAAATAGTTCCATGTACAAACAAAGTAAGGTATTCAGTAGAAACATTAGCTGGCTAAATATAGTATGTAATGTATGTAATAGAGTATGCAGCAGTCTGAAAGACCATATATGATGCAGAGGTGACAGTAGAAGGGTTTTGCAATGGCCCTCTATAAGGTCAGAAGAGGTCATAACTGTTTTGGCATTTAGTAGACAATCACAGCAGATGATTACAAATGGATGGTTGGCATTAGGAAAAGTCTTTTTTCTATGCTTGTGTCAATTTTCATCCTTGAGTCCTCTGACTACTAATCAATGGCTATCATTACCCAGAGTTTGGAAACTTTTATTATTTTTAATGCACTCTCATGAAGGTCAGTAGCCTAAAAATAATATATAATGTACGGTTTGTTTCCTGTGTAGAATGTGTTTATGTGACCTCTCATTTAGTGTACTCCTTAATACTGTACTTCTGCTAATAACTGTCTAAGAAAACTTTGCAATTGTTTTCAGTGCTTACAGCTGGTATAATGATGGCATGTGTAACAAGCATCAAAGCAATGGAGAGGTAGTGGAATACAAGAAAGGTTACCACTGGTTCGCTGGTTTGAATAGTTGCATTAAAAGTTAGCTGCTGAACTCACAGGAAAATGTCACTGTCTAGCACTTTGAGTGCGAGTAAACCTGGTCATGATTTGCTAAGTGCTGTAACCGACCCATCTAATTCAGCTTTAAAGCTATATCCTGAACTCTCTAAGTACCTCGGAGGTCAGTAATCTGGGTTTCATTTGGAAGTCGGATAGTGGGTGGTAGGAAATAATTCCACATTCATAGAAATCGTGGTCTGTTTGTTAGTACATAGGAGGTTTTCTGGCCATGAACAAGATGATTTTGGGGTAAAAAGTCTTTCAGGCAGTGTTGTTAGTGTAAAGATTTTGGCTGGAGTAGGATAATTGCCTTGGCTATTTTCAGATGACTAAACTTTTCTTTTTAGCTTTGTTTCTTGATATGAGCAATGGGTCAGGTACAATAGGTATACACATTTCCAATATCTGGAAACATAATTTTTATGCTCTATGGCGCTGTTGCATGTGTATAGAACATTTTATATTTTGAATAGAGATTGTCATTTCTGTGTATGAAGTGATAGTTGAAATTATTTTTCTTTAAAGCTGACCAAAAGTCTGGCAAGCACTATTTTATCATCATCTTGTGTATGTGCATAGCCTTAGGTTGGATGCACACTATATAGTATTTTGCAAGTATCGTTTACCATAGTTAACTACATTTTGTTGCATCTTTAGCATATAAAAATCTGTTTATAATGCTGTAATCAGAGTGGGGCAACCAGCTTTACGAGATGTGCAACATGGTGGAAAGTAAAGAAACTCATTAGCTATTCTGTGCCCCTAAGTGCATAAGAGCTATTTTTTTGTTGGCTATAGTGTAGCTTTAATAAGACAACTCAGGTATTACTAGAGATTTGCAGATGGATAACTAACCAATGACCACGCAGGAAGCAAGAAGAATACTGCACATGCACCACTCATACAACACATGCGGCTTTTTGTTTCGTCAAACACATGCCGCTCCTCGACATTAAAATGTCAACTCCTGAAGTATACTGGCTTCAGTTTTGCTGTTTACATTATGATTTTCTTTTTCCTTTTGCCATTTTTATGTTTTATTTTTCTCTAAAATTTAAATTTTGGCTTTGAGACGGGTCTGTGACTGGCTCTTTTTGTTTGAGATCATTGTGGCGGTTAACGCGGCCTAGTAAACATTTCAGAAACTTTCCAAAGTGTTTTCTCTTTGTGCAATAATTGACCACATTAATCAGTAATACGCTTGTAAATAACATGCAGTGGAATTATCTTGCTTTTTACACAGTTACTTTAATCATTAACGCTGCTAATACACGTTAAATACCACTAATAGTTCAAATGTGGCTTCTAATTAGTGCATCACAGTCTTCTAGCAATCATTTAGTTAAATGAAGCAGCCCCACAATCAATGCGGTGAAACTCTGCTGCCCTGAAAAGTATTTTATTTAGGGATTGTTTTCTTCTAGCACAAAGTATGAATTCATTCTAGATTTGGAAAGAACAAAAATAGAATTTTTTTTTGGAATTGTGCAGAAACCAAAAGTCACTGAAATAGCTATGAAAGAAGACTTTATTAAAACATACACTGCTGTTGAATGGTTTCATTAATGTTTTTTAAAACCGCTCTGCCCTTATATATATATATACATATATACATATACACACACACATACACATTCACTTACCTTAACCCTGATACTCTCCTTATAGGATGCTTATGACTGTACTCTGAGATAACCACACCCAAAATGGTATATGATAGAATTTGGGGGAGCAAACTGTGCTATTGTCTATGATAGTGAAGTAACCTCACTCAACAATGCTGTAACCATATTGTAGTACTGTAGAATGAATTAGCCCTTAGAGCAGCAGTTCTCAACCTGTGGGTTGCGACCCCGTTGGGGGTCGAATGACGATTTGTCAGGGGTCGCCCGTGAGTCTCCCGCTAGTAGATAGCGGCTCCCGGCCTCCCGGGAGAGAAACACTTTCTCCTGGAAAGGTTTACTATGCTCGATCAAGCAGAGTAAACCTTTCCCTGCGATCGTCTTTTTTTTTTTTCTGACATCGAGGGCTGCCGGCCGCCGTAAGTCAGTAAAAAAAAAAACCAAACAATCAGCAGAGGGGGGGCCTGTGCTTCTTTATCAGGTCCTCTTCTAGTGACAGAGGGAGGGTGCAATAGCTAGTTTGCTATTGGCTATTGCAAAGTTTAAATTGCCAATAGGAATCTAGCTATGCATTCCTATGGTGTTTTTTGTTTTTTTAATTTTTAAAAACTTTTTATGCTGACGGCGTACGTGGCTACGGAAAGAAGATTCAAATTTGTAATGGAACAAGGGATGCCAGGTATCGCCAATCTAGCTGTGCATTTAGTAAGCATAAGATCTGCAGCACTAATAGGACAAAAACATCCTTGGTATGCTGGAATTCATATAAATTCCTTACTACATCTTCCCAGAAAGAGTAGATTGACGCATATGGCAACAACGAATTATGCTGGTTTGCTGGGGAATATCACTGAATAATAAGGCTAATCTCAACAAATAGAAAAACATGTTCTACTGCAGTGGTTCTCAACTTGTGGGTCACTGTGTGATTTCTGCTGTGCTAGGTGAGAGTCCTCCTCAGCCCTCTCCTAGCGCAGCAGTGTCAGTTCTCCCACCACGCCACCAGATGTCGCTGCAGCAGCCACGTTATCCCTAAATTTTACCGTTAGGGGTCACCACAATTTGGCAAATGTTACCAAGGGGTCCCGGCCCAAGAGAGGTTGAGAACCGCTGCCTTAGATATTAAGTTTGAAATGTTATGGAGATGGCACTAAGGACACATTTGTGATAGTTAGAAGAATGTGTTTAGATGATAACTGAGTAATCTGTAAGGTTTGGTGGAGTTTAAATGAATTGTAAGGATGCCAGATGAGTGACTGTGATTCAAAGGAAGAAAGAATAGAGATTTGAAGAAGTGAGGAGGTCTATTGACAACTGAAAGAGGCTTGGAAAAGACTGGAGAAACAAAAAGATAACAATGCTGAAGGGCATGAGTGAAATACACCCAAAGAAGGACAACATAGGATAGAAGTTTAATTACCAGAAACATATCATACAGAAGTCCTTAAACACAAGAATTGAAAACATTAAGCAAACATGTAAAGCAATTTCATGCTTCGTCCATGTGGGTAGCACTATAAAACAATGTACATACTGAACTTGAATATAAAACAGAAAAAAAGCTTATTTGAAAAATGCTTAGTCTTAATAAAATTAGATAATAGATCCAATTCAGTTTTATGTGCTACAATTATTTATGTCTTTTGAATTACAGTACAGTTCCATGCAAGCGAAAAAAATGGTGACTGCTCTTTAGAGTAGTGTGGCATGCACAAGATTTACTGTAAGCAGGCAATGGTGAAACATATCTAATTGTGAAATATGAGGTCTTAATTTTAAATAAATAATATGTAGAAAGAGAAAGAGATTGCAGAATGAAAAATATCTTTAACATTTCTCTGCATTTCTGGTACGCTTTGCTATATGTCATTGTAAAATGTCAACATGTTTAAGTGAATTTTGCCTACAAGCTGGGTTTAGTACATTAGAGATTTTGACAAATTTATAACAATGCTTCTGAAATTAGAACTGCATCAGACTCCGATTTTTCTTTTAGAATTTAATGGAATTGTAGTGCGCAATGATATCTTTTAATATTAAAGGTGGAGATTAACAATTGTAGTTTTGTCTAACTTTTAAAAATGGGTAG
This sequence comes from Nanorana parkeri, assembly GCF_000935625.1. Lineage (NCBI taxonomy): Eukaryota > Metazoa > Chordata > Amphibia > Anura > Dicroglossidae > Nanorana > Nanorana parkeri. Next base: position 515,430 of record NW_017306272.1, read on the forward strand.
GATACGTGTAGGGCTGCAACAACTAATCGACATAATCGATTATAATCGATTATTGAAAAAGTTGTCAACTTTTTCAATAATCGATTAATCGGCTTCCGATCAGTTGGCCCTGTTCACGGCTCCACACGCGCTGCGCGCCGCACCTCCTCCCCACCTCATGCTCGCCGCTGCCAGACCCGCCCGCCCGCATCCACGATCTTCACGCCGCACCTCCTTTGCGCCTCATTCTCACCGCCCGCCCACATCCACGATCGGCACAGGGACGCGGGGAGATGTAGTAAGGAGGAAAAAAAATATTATATAATATATATGACATTTATGGCTTTGCTCCTGACCCACTGACCTACCTGCAGTCTTCTACCGGTCCCTGTAACTGTTCACTATATGTCAGGAGGATTTTAAATATGAGCAAAATAAAGCAAACCTTTGCATCTGCTCTGCACATATTCACTCATCACTAATCCTGACAATAAACAAGCAAGTTTATGCTCTGAGCAAATACTCTTGTTGCTGGTCAGGGAGGAGGAGGCTGTACGAGGGATTGGCTGGTAAAATCCATTCTGGATGATCACTTCTTAAGGTGTAATTGGAAGTGGTAGGGTGCCTATAGATATATTATAATTTTCTTTTTCATTTGTGATTACCTAGATCAGATGCCTGCCATCTTATGCTTAAATGCATCTTTAGTATGTATCTTTGTATTGTTAAAGGCATTGAACTGTAAACACCTTCAGGTACATTGGCCAATGTAAATTGTACAGAATTGTTTCATTATGGTTAGTGTTATTGTATTTTCTATATGAATGCATTTCATGTAGATGTTCTTTGTTTCATTAAGCTTGACTTGTTATTGGTTATTTGTTTTAAATGGTTTCAATATTGCTTCTCATTGGAACCCACAAGGCACTGTTACTTTAAAGTTTATGATGATCAGTGATTTTGGATATATACCAGTCAGCTGCATTTGCTGCTGTGGAGGCATGTGAAGACACTAAAGCAGTACAGCTAGGGCAAGGGTTAGGTTGGGTAAAAACTAGGTGTAGGGCTAGTTTTACTTAGTGTGGGGAAATTGGTATGGGACAGATTTAAAATAAATTGTTAGATCTTTCCTTTGTTAATGTATAGTATCATAGAGCTATATTCAGATATAATTCCAGAAAAAAAGCCCCTATCTAGGCTGTAAAAGTTTAACAAAGGTATGAAAAATTAAAATGTAACGATTGTTGCATAAAGTACACAAAAACTGAAATCACTCAAGGTGTACATGGTTCTGTTGCTTAAGGTGTTAATATTTTATAGAAATGTTTCAAAAAGATATTCTATTGCTCAATAAAATGGCCCCCAGTGTAATATTAAAAACACTTAGCTGCTTGTCCAGTTCTTGCAGTTTCTGCAAGTTGGGCAGTAATTAGGTTGTCTGTGGGGCTGGGATGACTGGAAATAGATATAATCTGGGAAACTCTGTCAGATAAAAGTTTGATTAGCTTGATTGGGGGGTTTTGGACTACACTGCAGTACCATTCAGATCTTGTCCCCAAAGTAGGAAAACAATATGACCGATTTGAGCATTGTCTATGGCATCTAGTTTTTGTAGATTTAAGGCAGGAGTAATGTCAAGTACACCAAAAGACACATGCAGAAATTTTCAATTGTAAACTCCGAGTGCTGATTTTATTTTCCATAGACTTTCCTGTGCCTACCTTTCTGTACTATTGACTAAGTCTATGAGAAGATTTTAGCAGGTCCAGGCAGCATATAATTACAGTGGGCATGGGTACTTCTCATGCCACCCATTGTTCTTAGAAAGAGATCATCTTTAGATACATGTTTGGGTTCTGCTCTTCTATAATTTTTTTTTATTCTATATTTGTTGTTTGAGCATATGCATGTGTCCTGAAGCTAATGTACAATACGTTGTGGAAAAGTCAGTCTGGGTTTGTGGCTATAAAGTATAGTGAGAGATTGTATAATGTATGTAAAATTATAGACCACTGTGCTGTTTAGGCCAGAGGTGGCGGCTGTGTGCTGCTTTTCCTATGTATAGATAATGTTTTTCATATCGATCACAGCCTTTTCCTCCTCCTGTTCAATGGGGGTCTCTGATCTCCTCTAAGTTTCATGCCAGCCCTTTTTTTTAGCCTACGATAAGTGTCCTATTCATGTGAAAATTAAGTGTATATATCGAGTGCACTGTTTATTCCTAGAGCCTTGTGTAGATGACGATCCCCAAAGAGAGCTTTGAGAACCATTATGTTACATTATGCATGAAAAGCAAAGTGTTCTTATTGGATATTTTAGTTTTTATTGAAATGACAGCACACACAAAATAAAATGCTGCAGCTGGCTCTAGGTTTTACCTCCTTTCTCTTTTAACCATACGTTTCTTGATGTTTAGGCAAGAAAGTTGTCAAAGGATGCCGGAAAGTGGCCACATAGGTGTCTTCATAATACAGTGCACTAGTTAAATTAGATAATCTTTGTAGACCTCCTACACAGGCCTATGTAATGGCAGTATTACCTTAAATGGTGTACTATATACTTTAAAGTGTATCTATACTCCATTTTATTTTGGAATTGTGAAAGATTATAAATCCTGTCAGGTTTTACTGCCATTGGAGGCTCCATTAGAGAGATTCCTTCAATTTCTGTCTGGTAAAAAAGTTGTCCCTAGCAGAAGAAGTGAGGGGAAATCTCTCTAATGCCCCATGCACACTACGTTGATAAAACATTCAGGTTCAGGTGGGTTTGAGCTAATTTCTACAGGCACCTGGACTCGTAATGCTTTTCTATGACTGAACGCACACCTAGACGTGTATGCAGCGTCTAGGGTTATTCAGTCTAGAAGTGTTTAATCAAACAACGATTTTCTGCTTTTCAGGTATGTTTAGTCCAGTTTTACGCAGCTAAATGTGGCTAACCATGCCTAAGCCCAGCAACAACTAAACACAGAAAAAGTGATCTGGGAAACATAAAGTTGTTTACCGTATATTTAACAGATAACATCCTTGTGCTTAAATGCAGTGGCCAGTGTGCATGAGGCCTTACAGAAGCCTGGATAGCAGTAAAACCTGATAGGGGTTCTAACTGTTCCCTATTCAAAACTATGTCATTGCTTATGAGGGTAAATTAATACATTTTATATATGTATTTTGTTTTTCTTTTAGGGGTATATAATGTTTTTGGCAGTATTGTCTTCCAAAAACTATTTTATTTTCTATGTATCGTAGTTGCGGTGTGGTCACATTGACTACATTGCACTGCATTGCATTGCACGTTTAGCAAGCGGCGCCACCTGCCAGATTTGACATGATGTATATAATTAAAAAAAAACTTGTGTTTTAGTCATCTAAGAATGGTTAAAGGTACATGCTATAAAAGGAATGGGGGGCTTTGTTGCACTTGCGATAAACAGTCCCAACACAAGCAGGGGAGACCGTAATGGTTGAATAAGGTTTTCTATATGACAAACCTATGTGCAGCTGCAATGACAGTGGAAGAGTTAACCACCCTTTAGGGAAAGTTTTAGCCTTGCCCTTTGGCTCTTTAGGGGCCTCCGGCTAGTAAGAAATTAATCTGTGCCTACTAGCAAGTATGGGTGGTACTCTTTTCACAGGTCAGTGCTTATTGTCAGTACACAACAAACAGGTCAATTCAGACAAGAATCTGCATTCCAAACATATTCATCCAATTCATAAGTAGGACCGAAGCCTTTTTTAAGTTTTGGATAGGGTAAGGGAAGGTTATAGCCCCTGTCAGTTTTTGCCATTTCTATCCTATTGAGGAGATTTCCCTTCACTTCCTGTCCAATAGCCACAAGAATTGAGGGAAATCCCTGGTTGTCAGCAGGGTCACCAGAACTGGAGGATTTCCCATCTATTTCTGTTCTTGCGGTAACCCAATATGGGGAACTGTCTTCCACTTTCCTTCTTAGGTTTGTATTTCTGTCTATGTCCCTGTTAGTGACATTCACCCTAACAGGGGTTCTTAACCCGTCACCACTCTATCCAAATTTAAAAAAAAGTTTGGGTTTCAGTTGCACTTTAAAGAGCAATTTCAGGCAACAAGTAAAAGCTTTGAATGAGCTGCTAACCATGTTTAGCAAATACTGTATCTGTTCTAAACTGTAAACTTGCACACAGTTTACTTGAATCTTCGTTCTCTGTAATTTTACTGCATTTATCGCACACACAGATCATCTCACAGGTTAAATAGGAGTTATGTAGGAGGTGGTAGCAGTGTACTTTGCAAAGTCTGTGCTGTGTCATTGTTTTGCTTCCTGCATTACCTATCACAAATCTCCAAGGCAGGATTGAATCTTTTTGGTGGCGGTCAGAAACCTTTTACTACTGACTTTTTTTTTTTTTTTTTTACATGATGGTTTTTGTGTGTGAGAGTCAGCAAGGATGGTGTTCCAGCATCACCAGCTAGTGTTTTCCAGGATTACCAGATTACACACAAAAGGTGGGCTGAATCGATGCATTGTAGCAATGCCTCTGTGAAAACTGAAGTGCTAAGTAGGTAGCTTGCATTGTCTGTATGCATCTCATGGATTCATTTTCCAATTATGTTTTGAGTATACCTTTAGGCCTTGTTCACACCAAGTACGTTCCAGGAGCAGAGTAGAGCAGTTACAGACCGGAGCAAAACTGCGTGCAATGTATTCCAATGGTATTTTAAGCTCCAGTTCACATCACAGCGTTCCGTTCCAGAGCAGGTCCAGAGCAGGTAAAAAAACTGCAGCAGGCCCTATTTTACCTGCTCTGGACCTGCTCCGGAACGCATGCAAACGCATCAAAAACGCATGCAAACGCCCTGGAACGCTACTGAAAGCCCATTTTAAACTAAACAATTTTTTTTTTTACCAACAACGTCCCGGAACGCATCAAAAACGCGGCACAACCCACTGCACTGCGTGTACAGAAACTCATGCAGATCTGCTCTGCATTTGGTGTGAACAAGGCCTAAATCGTTAGGTACTAGATCTCATACCACATATATAGTTAACAAACTTCAAAAGCTGGTTATTATGAATCACGTGTTATAGATAATAAACTGTATTTTCTATTTTAAACAGTAAGCTATATTTAGATGCACGTATGACAGTTCTGCTGTAGGTAGGACATGCACAGTTGATCTAAACCTGTTATGTTACAGTGTTAAGCCCGCAATCTGTTTTTTGATAGATCAGCCTCTTTTAAATGTGTGCAGCTTTGAGGAATAAGAATTATCTAGGGAATGTCCCCTGTGAATCACAGAAACAAAGATACCTGACAAAATGACTTCTAATGATGCATGAATAAACTTGTTAGAGGTTGGCTGTCAACGGTTTGTCTTTACTTGAGGTATTTCTAGTAAAGAATTCCTAGAGAATGCGCTGAGCTGTTTAGTGGAAAAACAAAGGTTGAAGAGTTGTTGATTGAGAATCTACTCAGAGAGCAATCAAGGCATCAGGCTCAACTCCGGGATACTACAAAAAACGCGCTCAATAAGCGCCATCAGTTATGTATATCAAAACTCTTTTAATCTATTTACAAAAAAAGCCCCATTTAGTAGAACTTTACCTCAGACCCTCTCTGATGTCATCGCTCCCATTGATAAAAAAGCAGCTCTGGGCAGGCACTCATAGAAGGTGTCATGTAGGCGGATACATCACATCCGCTCCTTGCATTGTTCAATATAAGAAACTAAATTCCTATCATGCAATTGGAAGCCTAGTTTTGACTGGGCAGTGCAAGATTAGGGGAGGCAGGTTTTTTCCGATGTCTCTGAATCATGGTGGTCAGGACAGACCAGGAGTCTCCTGGCCTATCACTGAAACCATGCAATATGATTAGGGAGGTTACACAGGAATTCTGAAATGCCCAGCTCCACCTACTACAGTGAGCAGCAACGTAATTACTCCACCGATTACTAAATATTAAACTACAGAGGGGAAGTCACAAGACCTTCACTTCCTGTCCTGGAGATACAACAGAAAGTGAGAGAAAATTTCCCCAAAGTCTGGTAAATTCCATTATATATATATATACACATCTGTTAGCCATTTGAAAACTGTCTTTTGCCTCTTGCTCTCATGACAACTCTAAAATTTAACATTTTCCCTTACTCTATGTCCCGTGACAATGGTCAATTGGGACAAATAGAAAGGTAAACTCCCCCCTCCTCCCCTGAGGAGACACAGACCGCAATAAAAAGTTAACAGAGGGTCATACACTTTCAAGAAATCTGTATTGAGAGAAAATGTAGACTGCCATGGCTGACGTCCACCTGAAAATTCTAGTTTCTTCACTCTCATGGTTTACAGATGGCTTTAAAGCAGAGTCACTACGCTAGAACAATTCTACAAATCGAAAGTTCTGACTAAATTCGCTGCATGCAGGTTTCAAAGCCCTTGATAGCCAGGCAGGTAGCATTGGCGAAAGGTCATCAGTGGCAGCATACATATTCTGTTTAGTACATATTTATCTTAACACATAGTGCAGGCCACCATGGAAAAAAGAAAGTATTTGCAACATGGGAGGCTTTGTGTATATGGCATGGAGTATTCGTTATCACCCCAAGCTTTTTATTTTAACATACTGTTATAGTTGTGGGAAAAAAGAGATTGCAAACTCTTGGAAATTATCTGGATTTTTCATGAAATGGCTCCTAAAATTAACATTTTCATAATTTTACATTTCCTTGTCTTTATTCAACTAATGAGTTTTAACACTGATGGAAGAAGTATTTGAATTGTTATACTTTTTAATTATTGTAACCTCTTATCTTGGTAATTAGTAGAACCAAACATTTTCGTTAGCTATCATTGCAGAAATTAGATGAGGATTTTGTTGTCAATTGTATTTGTGTGTTTGGATCAAAGACAGAAGTCGTGAGATTGTGCTGTAGATTTTTTTCATATCATTTGGAGGTCTATTCACTAAAGGGTGAAGAGTTTGGAGAAGTCAGGAGAAGTGAGCAATATAGGCCAATATAGCTGATTTGGAAAAAATCTCCAAGTCAGCTCACTTTCCAGTTCAGCTATGTTGTCCTAGATTGTTCACTTCTGCCTTCTCCAAACTCTTCACCCTTTTGTAAATAGACCTGTTAGAAAGAATGATTCCTTAAAGAATGCAAGTTATCCAGGCAGCAAATCAGTTCAACACTGTTGCACTTCCTCTACCATGCTTCACAGTTGTTATGAGGTTTCAGTGATGTTATGCAGTTTTTCATGCATAACTATATACACAACATATACATTTGCCAATTAGCTCAGCTTTTCTCTTATCCACCTAGAGAACTTTGTTGTGGAACATTCTAGTAGCCTTTAAACCATTAAAACATCCCTGCTGATCCTTATCTGACACCATAGGGTTATTTTTAACTTATCACTTGTTTGACGATTGTATGATATGCCTGTAAACTGAGCTTTGAAGGATGTCCACACCTAGGGAGAATAGCTGAATTTCTTGCGTTTGCAGTTGTGTAATGTTTGTGCACATTAAATTTGATGATTAATTAACCACATGTAATATTCCTTTTTTTTATGCTCTTGTTACTTTTCAGCAACTGTGCTTAGTCATCTCTGGCCCATGTAAGTACCAGCTTTGGGCACTTTCAATGGAACCTGCCAGGTTACAAATACAAGATCTACCATTGTTGGCTTCTCTACTTAGTGCTTTGCTGATACAGAACAAGTACACAGGTCAGAAGTGATGATTTCACTAACTATTGAAATTCTTGCCTGGGTCAGTGATTTACTAAGCAGTATAGAAGGGCAAGTATTATTGGCCGGAAATGTTTTCCTTTACAATTTCAAAGGTAGCTCAAATATTTGAAAGCTTTGGTATAGCCAAGGGCTTTGCTACGTAGGTGATTCTCTGTTTGTCCGACCACATGCCAAATAACTTAATTAACTGTGTTTCTCCTCAACTCAGTATTGGCATTGTAACAATGTTACTCTCCCTTGCTACACAGGTAATAGTGGCTTGTTATGGCTGCAGGCATTGGTGAGATTGTGCAGTTGGTATACATTTTTACTATGTGGCTATGACCAGCCATGAAAGCATAGAGGTGTTTCTCAATAATGCACTAGCATGACTAGAGCATCTCCCTTGTAGTAAAGCCCTAAAGCATGCTTTTCCAACTTGGATTTAATGGAACTCTTAGGTTCCTTCAGAGGTTGCTATGGGTTCCTTGAGCAATTGTTGATTGATCTTTTTCCTACACTGGCCACCCTCATTAGGGGTGATTTTTCCACTGACCACCAATGTAAAGAGTCACTTCTACACTAAACAAAAACGTAAGGGGGTATTTCTCCACTGACCACTAGTGTAAGAGGATACTACACTATCCACTTCTGGTATCAAATACACTAGGTAAACCATATTCCTTATTCTTTTATTTAAAGGTGAACTATGGGGTTAAGGCTTTTCCCCATAGTTCTCCTTACTGTAACGGGAGGACACAAACTAGCGTCCTCCGTCACCCTATGCTAAGTATATATATACTGAGACGCCGCAGTATACCGCAATCTGCTGCTCGAGGTATACTGAGACGCCGCAGCTGAAGCGGATCCCGACAATTATGCCGGGATCCACCCAGCTGCGTTGCTGACAGCTGGCTCTGCCTATCTAGAGGCAGAGCCAGCTGTACCCGCCCCCTCCCCCGTCCGTTCCACCAGTCAGCGCTGGCGGATCGGGAAGGGGGGAATCCAGCCCCTCCCCTGTCACGGCAGAGAGCCGTGACTGGATCGAGAGGTGAGCGAACGTCGGTATGTGTTCGCTCACCTCTCGATCTACTGAGCCGACCTGTGACAGTCTCATTGTCACAGGTCGGCTAGAACTATGAGGTGAGTGAAAAGCACTCACCTCATAGTTCTCCTTTAATACTTTCTACAACTTACTGATCATCATAAGTATGAGAATTGGATATAGTAATATTTAGCAAGGGTAACCTAAAACCTAAATATTATTTTAAAGGTTCCTGCAAGGTAAAAAGGTTCAGAAAGGCTGACCTAAAGATTTGTTGCTCTTCTGGGTTGGGCAGTCCTAGGAAAAGCTACACCAAAAATGTAGCAAGAACTACCATGGTAACTCAAGCTGATATTGCAGGCCAAGTTCATTTTTAGCACAAAGGAATGGACAAAGTGCATTTTTTTCTGCCGTTAATGCTGATGATTGCTCTAAGGGAGGGCTTCAGGAATTTATACTGCATGGCAGAGCTTGGTGCCCATGTTACAAACGCCTTTAAATTTTAATTTTACATAGAAACCAACTTAATTTTTACACTTGCAGCAGTGACATTGCTTACAATCCTTTTGAGGTCGATAAATATATGTATGTTTGTGTTCTACCATGCTGTTTCTTTAGATGAGAAGTTGTAATAAAGAGACTACTGCATTGTCAAGTTTCTTAAGTGTAATGCAGGAAAGAAACCATTTCATTATTATTTTCCTGCACCCTCAAGAATTCCACTTGCTGGATTCATTGCTACTATACAGATGGGAATGAACAAGAGGGACAATTAAAGTAGATTATAAGTAAAAAAAAGTATATACTCTTTTCTTCTTTCTTATGAAAATGAGCATATAACTCTCTAAAACATATTCTTTCTAAAAACGATAGAAAGGAAAGTATGGTATTATTTGTGTTAACTACTTTATCAAGGTAGCAGCTTTAGATGAGCCTATAATGTAGATATCTACAATTAACACTGAAAATGTGTTTGTATTAAGAATATCTGGTTTTTATTAGTATAGATGGAAGTGTAAGGTTTATTTGAATAGTTTAAGGTGTTTATGTACAAAATGAAACCTCATTTGGTAATGGACAAGCTTGAAGTCTTACGTGGAGTTTAAGATTGTGTAAATTATGTGGTGAAATGAAATCTACTACTTAAGTGTAACTGCTTAATTGCTACTCTGTTCCATGTAATTCTTTGTAGTATAATTTAGGAATAAACCAACCATCTATATCATTATTGAATAAAAGGTAAAATGAAGGTACTATTACACTATCATTACTGTTTCTTTTGTGTTTTTTTTTTTAATTTTCAAGAGAAATAAATATAAACGTTTCATACTTGGCTATGTGCCAAATGGTTGGGAGGAGTTTTCTTCCACTTGGACCATGAACTTATTTTATTGGTCTCTATAAAGGTGTTCATTTCGCCTTTCTTGGAAGAAACTTAATGTGTTTTTTGCAAGGTTGATTGACGTTCTATTTCAGTTGCTGATTGTTTGTTAAGACTATGTAAAAGCCAAAGTTACTGATCAGCTCACCTGGTTCGGGAAACAACTCCTGGCTTTCACTGGACAGTACACGGCAGCAATCCCTTCAAGTATAAATGTAAAACACCAGTACTCCTTTAAATCCAACTGAACTTTTTTATTATTAGTCATAATCTATTAGGTTTTTTTTAACAGAATGGCTATGTCCAAGGCCAGGATTTGCCAACACACGTTATTGTTGATGCTTGTTATATCCTGATGTTAAATAAAGTGCTCCTGGATTAAGGGGGAGTGCATGTGTTTTTCATTTATATAAAAGCCAGGCAGGTTATTTCTTCATGCCAGTTCCAAAGCAGTCTCCTATTAATTTGGTGTGGGAAATTTAGTGGACTGATTTGTAGTGAATACCTCATTGAACCTTAGTCTGCTGAAGCAAGTGGGACTTCCTCCTTCATGTAATATTGGGCGTTATACAAATGAAAGTAGTTATTTTTAGAGGTTTAGAATTGCAAATTTAGAACAACTAAAATCTGAAAATTGTTATGGTTACAGTAAAGGCTCTTACATACATAGTGCTGTACTGAAGTGAACCCCAAACAAATCTTGATTTCTGGCATTGTATCTTTAGTATGCTATATAGTCATATTCCACATAGAAGTCATTGAAAGGAGTCTTATACAGTTACCATTTATTGTGCCATAAGGCACGGCTTGACATATCCCAGGAGCCTTAAAATTACAACTGGGAACTAACTTTTCAGTTTTTCTCTAGTTGTTGTCAGTGAAGCTGGCTCCTAAAAAAAATCTTGCTGACTCCTAGATTGAACAGACTGGCTCCTGAATTCCATAATGATTTGTCCACTCCTGCAATAAGGGATTCGGAAAAGCCATGGACCGGGTTTGCTTCAGATAGTGTGAATCAATCCTTGATCTAGTTTATAGTTGGAATTGCTGTCTGGTAATAGGTTGTCCTCAAAACAGGAAGTAATTGGAAATCTCTCTAATGGATCACTGGATAGCAGTAAAAGCTGGCAGGTTTTCTAACCTTTCTACATTCTATCCCAAAAAAACGTTTAGGGTACAGATAGACTTTAATGATTTCAGTGTTTTTTGCAGGGACTTTTATTTAATGCACTGATGTTCATATAAGTCTATGGGTCAAGTCTGTTTGTTTGTAAACATCCCTACATTGTTTAAACCAAACTCCAGGAAGGTAGACAAAACCCAATAACATTATGTATTCAATAAAAAGAGAAAAGTCAGTTTGAATACAACTAATATAAGTACCTGAAATCTCTAGATACCAGACCCAAGCATTCAACTTGGGAGAGGAGGGCAGCACTATAAGCCAGTTAGGTTCTCATTCTCAAGCTAGGACAGAGAAAAGTAAGCGAGAAGACAACCACATCAATTAACAGTGTATACTTCATTGTGCAATCAGAAAACTAAGGGTCCTGGTGTTGATGTAGTGTTGTAGCTGCAGTGGTGGTCCCACACCTGACTTTGGTATAGGAGCCTTTGTCAAAAGCCTGGATGCTGAAATGTAAAAATCATTTGGAAAATAGGAACATCCAAACATGTATTTCCACTGTATATTCAGTGGCTTTGCCTGGAGTTCTACTTTAAGCCAGGTTAGTAATTATAAATCCTGATATACAGATGGCCACTAGAGAGAGCATTTACAAACCAGCACTGGAAAAAATATACCAAGAGGGTATGGCGAGGTGGGCCAAAAGGAAGCAAAAACCCATACAATGAACCAATATTAATTGTATGTATGCGCGGATAATCATTTGTTTTGCAATGAACCAATACTCTTAAAACAGAAGGTATCTACATGTCTTTATTTCTCATTTTAGGATAGTGGGCAGAGCCATGAAAAGCATTCCTTTATGGCCTTGGGCCAAATATTCAACCAGAACTGTTGGTTTATAGTGCAGCTACTCAATATTAAAGAGTTAGTTATTCCACATTGTATACAACTGTTCATCAGTGCAGTGTATCAAAACATTGGCTTTTATGGAGTTTTGCTGCGGTAGCAATGAGAAACTACAATGACACAGGTATGTTGATGTAGACTTGAAGGAACCAAAAAGCCATCCACAGACCCAGAACAGAGCACAGTAGAGCCTTTTTAAAATTGAAGGTTTTACATATGAAATATAATTATCTAAAAGAGAACAATGAGCCTAAAAACCGTGAAAATTAAAAAAAATAAGTTTCTCTAGGGTAAATGTTACAATACTTTTGAATGATGGAGGTGCTTCTTACAACAACGGATAGGTTCCTGCATGCTGACCACTGCAATTCCTCTAACACAAGGTACTTGTCTACTACTATACTTGTAAATTATAATACCTTAAGTTGCCCCTCTTGATGTCAGAACACTGTTTCATCCAATCATGTTGCTCACAAGGAGGATCCAAACCTGATTTAAAGTATAAGAATAGACGTGCCACTGTACTGCTCAGTATACAAAAGCAGATTTTACTTTCTGATGAAAGAGCCAATATGTGGCCACCTTTTAAAGTCGTAGAGATATCCATAGAGACTCAGTGACCTGTTACAGGTGTCCCATTTTATACAGACAAACATATTTCCGATCTCTGCTATAGCTTTATTGACAGTGACATATCACTTGAAAGAACTAACCAGAGATTTGACATATTGCCACGTACGAGCTATATTTTGGGGATGTTGGGATTCACTCTCTGTTCCTTTTCCCTTCTCTTTAATTGGTAATCTTTTACCACAACTGTTGTAATATTTATAATATTTGGTTCATCACTGTCTGTTGTTACAAACTTTACAACCTCTGCAAATTAATTCTGCAACTATAATATTAAATGAATGACCTTTATCGTTCGTTTATATAAACGATTCCAACTCGATCACACCTTATCTATTCTATGGATTTTTAGGCCACTTAAGTTATAGCATAGGGAAAGTTGTTATTGTATCTGCTTGTCTTGGTCTTAAAGTGACATTAAACCCTCAGATTTTTTAACATAAACCAATACTGTAATGTGTGCCTTACTGTAATCCATGGTTGTTTCCCTTCTCTTTGCTGCTCTTCCTTTTAAATCTGTATCTCTTCTCATGCTGGGCAGAACGTCTGTTTTGCAGCAGACTGCCTTGTCTCTGAAATGGATACATGGTGTCTGTGTGTAGGTTCATAACCTGAGCCAGCACTACAGGAAGAGGCACTCAGCTGCAAAGGGAAGTTATCCCCCAGCATGAGAAGATATGAGGATTTAAAAGGAAGAGCAGCAAAGAGAAGGGAAACTACAATGGATTACAGTAAGGCACACATTACAGTACTGGTGTATGTTAAAAAATCTGAGGGTTTAATGTCACTTTAAGCCATGCGAGTTTCGGACTCTTTTTAGCTTTTTTACTGTAGGAATCTTTGCGTCATGTCCATTGTTTAGTAAGTAATTTAGTTGTAAAATGAAAAATGGGTAAAACGCATTAAAGTATTTGAGGCAATGGAAGTGCGTATGCGTATTCATGATAGTGCTTTTTAAAGTGCCAGTAAACTCAAAAGTGGTATTTTAACCCTTGGCTTCCTACTGTATATGTCTTGAATACTTCAACAGCAAGATTTCCCTGCCATAGTTTCACATTATGTTCTGGATCCCCTGGCAGTTTTGGAGGATCCTGTACATCTATGTATTTTCTAGCTCTTCCTCTTGCATTCTCCATTGTGAAAATGAAAAAAAAAACAGGGGAAGTGAGCATCCTACATAATGACCCAGGAACTCAATCACTCACCAGTAGGATCTTTAAGAAAATAGGAAACAGGTATTTCTTGAAAACCAAAATGATTTGGTTGCAAAAGTTTTAATTGCATGTTGAACAGTGGGCACGGGGGACAAGATAAAAGATATTATATGCGTACACTACAGCTTTAAATTTCTAACATCTAAAAAGAATCTGAAACACCAATTTTGGATGGACTGACCCTTTAACAACTCAATAAAGAGTAGCAAAGTTATTTGAGATTTATGGAAACCAATCAAAACTCTTATTGCTTGCATCTTTTATGGTGCAGATACCATTCATTAATACGTTTTCATTCATTGCTATTGCTGTGTTGTTTAGCATATTCTTGTTCTTTGTTCTGTTTATGGATAAGCTTGTGTTGGTGTAGATGTGTTCTTTATTATGCAGTGTATGTATACTCACATTACGCGCACACATTTTTGTGTCACATGTGTGCGTACGTTGATATTATTTGTGAGATTTTATTTATATGTAGCTGTTCTTAATCAGAAAGTTAATTTAAACAGGATGTTTACAGCAGGATATACACATCCAAGAGGCTTTTGTATTGTAATGTGTGGGATTAAATTAGGGATGCATAGTTTTGGCTTCTTTAGTAGTGATAGCAATGTGTTGTTATTAGATGAGAGATAAGTAAGAGATTGTTAAAGAAAGTCTCTGAATCACAATTGACTGCTTTCAGAGATCATAAATGAGATGCACAGTTCAGCTGCCTTCTGTTTTCACACTGTGCAATAAATTACACGCCCAATTAATTGTCATGACCCCATCAATAATTGTTGGGAGGTTATCTGTGCAGTGATGATAAAAAAGTAGGCTATGAGTTGCCCGAGCGGGTTTTCTTTTTATCTTAAAGAGATAGTGAGACGAAAATAGAACACTTTTATTGGGGAAGCGTTCATATACCTAGAGATAATATATACAAGGTTTAGTGCTATATTTTTGAGAACGCACCATGTCTGAGAAGTAAATTATTTTATTACAAAGCTGATTTCCTTTCTGCAGTTTAAAACATACTAAATTTAAGGCCTTTTAATCTAGAACTGTTACCACCATATACAGCTGACATCCAAATAAAGATAAATATCTCACATTCTGAAAATGAAGGCTTTTGTATATATTTATTTTGTAATGTTCTTAAAGAGTCATCCTACACAAAACTTGGACTTCCATTTTTGGTACATGCTGGAGAGTTAAGCTGCCTGAATGTTTTATATATGTTTACGGGACTCCAGTGACAAGATCTACACACCTACATTTAACATTATGAAGAGATTACAATTTCCTTGTTGACTTTTTTTTTTAAAGTAAACCTTTCTTAAGACAAATATGGGACTTTTTATCGATGAGCTACGTCTACTGAAAACAGATTTATACTGTTACGCTTTCTGAGTCACTGACCTGGAGTAAGTGTGCAGATCATGAAAGCCAGAATCAAGTCACGAGTCTATTTGTTCATACTTGTTCTAGGTTAGTCACTTAAAGTATTGAAGTAACAGGGTCAGCATAACATCCAGGCAACTAGCACTGGCAAAATGAGAAGTCAACAATGGCAGCCTCCATGGTTCATGCAGAAATGCTTTCCTTTAATTTGTTTTGCATTTTGGAGAATTCAGAAGGAGGTTTGGGAACTCCCAAAGGTGGTTGCAAATAGCCAGCACCATAAAGCTGAACAAGAACAGAGACAGCGGTAGGATGAATTCCCCACCTTAAAAGATATAGGAAGCCAGAAAGGTATCACTTTTTAGATAGATCTATCCCCTTGAAATGGTTTAGGTTATTTTTTTTCTCTGGCTTCTATTGTTTTCCTTATTTTTTTTTTAATCATAGATATATTTAAAGTCTATCTATGGGCACATTTTTCCCCTTACTGCCTTCATCTGTCCTCATCTATATTCAAGCAAAGTTGTTGTTTTTTTAACCACCTTTTCATCTGAAGCTCTCATATCCTCTTCTTAGATGGCATTACAGGGGCTGAAAGCCATCTCACAGCGATTGAACTAGGAGGAAGAGTCTAGACATCACTTTTTTCAGACGCAGTGCAGGCACTCTCATCCTTTTCTCCAAGTTGATGTTCTTTCAATCACATGGGAATAGAGCTGGGTGTGTCCTTCCTTTACAGAATGTCATTGAGGAGGAGGGTTATCAGCTGTGAAAAGTCTAATCACTTCAACCTGTAGCTACAGCGTGGCTTGACAATGCTGTTGTGAATTCACTGCAAGCCATTTAGCATTTTCACCCAGTCAGAAGAAGTCACAATCTCTGGCAGGATCACAAGGTTTAGGTATATTGCAAAAAGAGGAGGCGCTAGATTAAATAAAGTATACAGTTTTATTGAGTTGACATACATCTTTGATTTGTTTCAGATTTTGTCTATAGTTCTAATTTCATATTGTATGTCTTTATTTTGCTGTCTTTACACGTAATAAAATGGCATTCATTTTTTTTTTTCAATTTCTTGTTCAACAATGGCCTGATGGTAATCTGGGCAGTAAAGAAAAGTGCAGGATGTCATAGAAGGAGCAAGTGTTAGGTACAACAGCATTGACTACTTGCACATGGCCAGTTTGACCAACATGGGCAAGGAAGAAGAAAAGAAAACCTTATACCCCTTCTACATTTTAAAGAAAAAATCCAGGTATTAGAAAAAATAACCCTTACAGTGAGACAACCCCCACACTGGAAGGGTTAACTGTATCAGCTAATAAGTTATTTTTACTGTTTAACCCTGACTGTACAGGGACATAATAGAAGTTATCATTCACATGATGGCCATAGAGATAATAACTTTGACTTATGTTTGATAGTGTATGTACAGTTGGGCAAAAACTTATTTAGTCAGCCACCAATGTGCAAGTTCTCCCACCTGATGAGTGTCTTTTATACTGATAACAAGTTCAAACAGGTGCCATTGATACAGGTAATGAGTGCAGGACAGAGGAGCCTCTTAAAGAAGAAGGTACAAGTCTGTGAGAGCCAGAACTCTTGCTTGTTTGTAGGCGACCAAATACTTATTTTCCACCATAATTTGCAAATAAATTCGTTCCAAATCAGTCAATGTGATTTGTCTGGATTTGTTTTCTCATTTTGTCTCTCATAGTTGAGGTCTACCTATGATGCCAATTACAAGCCTCTCTCATCTTTTTAAGTGGGAGAACTTGCACAATTGGTGGCTGACTAAATACTTTTTTGCCCAACTGTATAGGGACCTGGCTCTGGTGCTCCACCACAGTCCTGAAATCATTAGTCGATATTGTTTTAGAAAAACTGTCACATGACAATAAACAAAAATGTATCAGTACTCGTACTTGTAAGTACTTGGGCAAGTACCAGTACTTGTACTCGCAAACCTGGTATCGGTTTTTACTAGCTGAAGCTCCCAGACCCAAATGGCATTCGGGAGCTCCCGAATGCAATGCGGAAATTCGGATCCCGAATACCATTCGGGTCTTGTCTTTAGTATTATATGTATATCCTGTATATGGCTCCCATGTTGCCGTAACGAAAATTCGTGTTCAGACCCATTCGGATGCATTAAACCGAAAAACTCATCTGATTGGCCAGAAAAGTCACATGTCCGATTCAGTTTGAGTTGGCCCACCCTTTGCAGCTATAACACCTTCATCTCAAAGGTTTTCTATCGGGTTGAGGTCAGGACTCTGTGCAGGCCAGTCAAGTTCCTCCACCCCAAACTCGCTCATCCATGTCTTTATGGACCTTGCTTTGTCCACTGGTGAGCAGTCATGTTGGAACAGGAAGTGGCAATCCCCAAACTGTTCCCACAAAGATGGGAGCATGTAATTGTCTAAAATGTTTTGGTATGCTGATGCCATAAGAGTTCCCTTCACTGGAACTTAGAGGCCAAGCCCAACCCCTGAAAAACAACCCCGCACCATAATCCCCCCTCCACCAAACTTTACACTTGGCACAATGCAGTCAGGCAAGTACCGTTCTCCTAGAACACGTGTCCACTTCTCTAGAGTCTAGTGCCGGTGTGCTTTAAACCACTGCATCCGACGCTTTGCATTGCACTTGGTGATGTAAGGCTTGAATGCAGCTGCTCGGCCATGGAACCCCATTCCATGAAGCTCTCTACACACTGTTGTTGTGCCAATCTGAAGGTCACACGAAGTTTGGAGGTCTGTAGCTATTGACTCTGCAGTAAGATGGTGACTTCTGCGCACTGTACGCTTCAGCATACGCTGACCCCGCTCTGTCATTTTACGTGGCCTACCACTTTGTAGCTGAGTTGCTGTTGTTCCCAGTTGCTTCCACTTTGTTATAACACTACTACTAACAGTTGGCCGTGGAATATTTAGTAGCAATGAAATTTAACGGAACACCTGAATCCAATGATTTGGAGGGGTGTCCCAATACTTTTGGCAATATAGTGTATATAATGTCATAGTTGTTCATTTCCTACAGAAAACTAAACACACAAGAGTTTCTATGGTGTGTTTTTATTCTCAGAAATAAGAAATCGGTCCAGATGAGTAATATTACAGGAGTGGGCATCCACTGCTAGAGTGAAGGTACTAAGCGCAGTGCTATTTTCTTTTTTCCTATAGTGAAGGTACGCCTGAGCTCCTTATATATTGGCACCACTGCAAGTTTCCTACCTCTGCCCAGAGCAGAAAGTTTGAGAACTGAGCAGCTTGTTGCCGTTTTATTTAATCAGCTCTCTTTTTGTCCTGACTACTGCTGCAGATGGTTGAGTAACAGCCCAGTCTTCATTTGGTTGTTTTATTGAGGCAGTTTTGTGTGTTCTTGAAGCATGAACTCTACTGACATTTGTAGATGTATTTACTTTAGCCTGGATAGTTGGGGTATATATCAGAATTGACTTGACTGTAAGGACATTATTTATGGACGTTTGACATGTCTAATGACATCAATCTTATAAATAATAGACTTTCAAGGTGAATGATCATTTAAATGTTTTACATGATCTTTTACTTTAAAATTATCAGTGAATTCAACATATCTGATTCACACCTAATGTCTGCAGGTTGGTTAAAATTCCTGGTCTGAAAACAAATTATTGTGGTTGCTGGGTTTACCAAGGGGATCATTTGCATATCCAATTCTTGGACAGATCATAAAATGTACATTCATTTTTTACACAATATGTTCACACATATTTACAGCATGGTCATGCAGATGTATATTAAATTTTTTCGTCTGACTCTGGAGCTCATCCTTTCATTTGGTTCGTTATCACAGAGAATGGTTATTCACTTTCACACCCAAGGCTCCAATCTAGTGCTAGATTCAGCTGACTCCATACATTTTGGCTACACATTTAGTTGTATCATTAGTCATACCATGTTAAATTGAACACTGCCATTTCATTAGTTTATTTATATACTATAGTATGTGTGACAATTTGTGTGCTAGTCTTAAAACTTGCCTTATTCTTTATTTTGTCTTGTTAAAGAAGGTTGAGATTGTAGGACCCAGTGGTTTATTCAAGTAAGGTAATGATAATGTACAGAGTGCAGTACCCATAGCAACCAATTCATTTTTATTTTACTGTAGACATAATTATTTGCAGTGGGAAGCTGCACTTTGTACAATAATCTTTGTCTGGCTGTTGAAGCACTCATGGATAACATTAGCAGGCATTTCCTTGTTGTGTATATAGAGGGTGCAAATACTGTTGTAAATGGTGACGACAACGAGCTTAGGTCATAATCATCTAAATAAGCTCTCTACAACCTATGACTTTTCAGCAATTGCATATTCCAAGTTCCAGCATGCCCTTCTGGAATGAGGTCAGAAGCTTAAGAGCCACTAGTTCCCTAAGTCTTGACTAAGTGGACTATATTTAGAAAGCTCCAGTGGTTGTTCATCTTGGCTTGGAAATATACTGTGCATGCTTAGAAAGTGTGCTACATGCTTGTGGTTTAAAGTTATGACTTTGTTGCCATATTGTAATCTATTTGTGTGCATAAACCTATTGATCGTTTGATTCTTCTAACGTGTGACTTAAAAGATAAGGAGATAATGGAAAATACTAGATATGACATTAAAGTTAAGAGTGCTTTGTTGTTGAATGCCTTCCATTACAAGCCTTCCTAAGTAACACATTTCGCTTACAAAATAAGGTATGTATTCATGTGTCCAAAGAAACCCTCACAGATTTCTACTATTCTTTTTTGAAATTTGTACCCATAATAATTTTTGTTTTCTCTGGTATTCGATAAAATGATCAGTATCATGCCAGCTACAGTACATATATATAGTCTTTATTTCACATTGGAATAAATACCAAGTGATGTAGTTTCTGTACTGAGCTAAATCTGACATTTTTATTATCCCCTTCATGTAGGGCTTGCTCTCCGAAATATTAAGAAAGGAAGAAGATCCTAAAACGGCTTCGCAGTCCCTACTGGTAAATCTTCGAGCGATGCAGAATTTCTTGCAGTTGCCAGAGGCTGAGAGAGACAGAATTTACCAGGATGAAAGAGAAAGAAGCCTCAATGCTGCATCCACCATGGGCCCAGCTCCTCTAATCAGCACACCCCCAGCCCGTCCTCCACAGGTATTAGAAAACTTAAATTTTAGTCTTTGGTTGGATCCTTGTGTGTGACAGATAGTGCAGTTTAAAGTCAATTTGTGGGCAGGGTATAAATATAATTTTTTTAAATATATCCTTAATAAGCAGTAAATGAGTTCCAGAGCAAGCCCTTACTAACCTCTGTAGCTGCAGGCACTGTGGTGCAATTCATCCTCAATATTCACAGCAAAAGCACTGATGTCATTTTTCACTACAGCTCATCTCTCACTGCTTCTCCGTTGCGGCCATGACTTGGTAGCCCTACAGCCTTCAAATCTCTAATGTAAAAGAGCAACTTGAAAGACTTGAAAGAAACAAAGGAATTTGGGTCTTAGTATGTACTACGTAAAATAAAATATATATTTTTACCAGTTCAATATCATGCAGGTGTGTGTGTGTATGATATGTATTATATATTTATATAGATATAAATATATAATTTGCGCGTGTGTGTATGTGTATGTATAATGTGTGTATGTGTATGTATAATGTGTACGTATATATAATGTGTCTGTGTAGATGCTTTGTTATCTTTATTTGGTTATATCTAAAATACAAAATTTTAGACAGGGACAATATATCTTTGTTTCGTGCTATCCCTGTGACATTAGTTTAGCAAATAGAAGTCACCTTTTATTAGCTGGACATGTAAAGGCTATGGTCCTTTTGTCTGCACATGTCTGATGACTTTCACCCCATCCGACAGTAACAGCAGTGTTGGATGGAGGAACAGTACTATGTCTCTGATTTACCCCCAGCCTGTAGAGACAACCGAGGACTGACTGTTCTGTGAGGAAGAGTCAATTGGCTGGAATCGCATTCTCCAGACTGACTTACTAATACTATAACTATTGTTTCCACAAAGTTAATGCTATCGGCAGTATTGTCTCCACAAGGCATAATCATGCACACTTGGCTATATACAAATCTATAGAATGATCACTGTATAAAGAGATCCTGTATATGTTGGTTCATTTTGCTTTCTAGTGGATGTATAAGTGGAAACATTATTTTCACTGCTCTGTAGGGAGATCATATAGTGCAAACTCCTATTATTTGGACAAGCTATGCCTTCTACTATTTGCTTCTGTTATTCCCAGCAGTCACAAGACATCCCTGTTTTTGTTTTATTTAAACTATAACAGTGTGGTAATTCTTATTTGGCTTAATCATTTGATGTATCTGGAAAAGATTGTTGTTGGGTATCTGTTACTGTGAAGATAACAGATTTCTCCACATTGAATCCCCCTTTATTGTTTGAACAACATGAAGGGTGCATGCATGTAGAAAGGATCATTGGCTCCTGCATCGCAGTTGTACTTATGTGCTTTAAATCAGACCGTTCCTGGAAAATATTGCTTAGACTCCTATCCAAAAGCCCAATTCAATGTACACAATAAAACCGATGAGTTCATCAGAGACAAAAGCTTCTTTTCTTGACATGCAGCACAGTTTACAGCTAATGATTACCAAATGTCTTCCAGGAGTAATAAATAACGCAGGTTGGGATGGTGGATAGGAGGAAGCTGCTACGTTTATGCACTAATGTATTGCAAGAAAGAGAGCAAATTTCCTTATTGAAAGGGAACATAGTGTGCTAATGTCTTAGTCTACTATTAATGGAGTTTAGCCTGAAGTCCAGTGAAGGATCTTTTTAGAGATAAGGGGATAAAATGGACTCCGAACCATAAAAAGTGATCTCCCTCTAGAACTGCAGTGATTTAATAATTAGTGTTGCCTTAGGCTTCACTGAATCATAGCATTGTGTTTCTGTGTGTCTCAGTAACTAAGAAGATTACTAATATAATTTAAAATATATAATAGTATTACCGGTGCCTTGTGCTGTATTACTCTTTGCTATAACAATGATTGAAAATTGGGAGGTTTGTTTAGTTTAGCCATTTGTTGCTTTTGCAAGCTATAACAGAGCACACATGCCATCGATGATTGGAAGCTGAGCTAATGATTCATTTTAATAAGCAATTATACTGCCTTAGTTTGTTTTTTGTCAGCGTAGTAAGACCTGCTAAAATTTTACTTGAAAGTTAAAAAATGTAATTTGATGTACAAGTGACAACAAAAAAAGTTTTTCTAGCTGTAATGGCAAATCGGATGGTTTTCATTTCATAAACCATAGAAGAAAAGTTAATCTGATTGGCCACCGTATTTGTTTTGTAGTTAACCTTTGCCGAAAAGACCAATCATAAATCTAAAGAAAATGATTAGTTCTGCGTGTCTGTTGCTTTGTAACAAGCATTTTGTACCAGGCTACAAATGGTGTTTTACCAAGACTATAAATATTAAAATATACAGTAGATGGTGTGTGTGTTTTATATGTGTGTATGTAGATTATATATATATACGGTGTATATATATTTATATATATATAAGCTCACCTGGATATTCCAAAGGCTTAGGGTTAGGGTCTGGGAATAGGCACGCTCATAACTGTGCAGATGTTGTGGTGCTGACTTGGGTTGTGTAAGAGAGCTGGTACACCATCACTAGCTCTGCTAAATAAAGCAGCCAAAGACGTACAGAACATTGAGATGGAAGGCATGTGAATGGGGGGACAAGAGTTACTGCAACATGCTGATGCCTTAAGGTCCCCACACACCTTACGATAATCGTACGATAATCGCGGGAAATCCCGCAATTGTACGATTATCGTAAGGTGTGTGGAAGCCGTGCGACCTCTACTACTGTAAGGTCGCACGACTTTAAACTTACGGACATGTTCGAAAACCCACCGAGCATCGTACGATGTTCGGCGGGTTTGTGGCATGTCTGTACGATAACAGCAGTACGGGCCGGTGTGCGCAAGCGCACACTGCCCGTTCGGCATTGCGGTCATCGGAAGCCTGCCCCTCAGGGGGCGTGGCTTGCGATCATCGCAAGTACGATCTGCCTATGCAACATAGGCAGATCGTACGTTTTTTTAAGTACCTTACAACCATCGCAAGACAAAAGTCTTACGATGGTTGTAAGGTGTGTAACCAGCCTTACAGATTAATAATAAGGAATAGAATTTAAAGTATATTTGGGAATTTGAATATAAAGTATAACAGTTGCATCTAGGGAACAGTTAAGTTTTAACATCACGGGTTGGTACAATGTACATATAAAATTGTCACTGTTGGTGGTATGTGATTGGCTATGTACAGCAGCTAGGTGAATATAACTACTGCATTTACCATGGAAAACCAATATTGATTTTGAACAAAGCTTTTCCATGTTCTTAGGCTAATTTTGCTGACACCAGACATAGGTTATATCATTTAAGGGACACAGGGACAAGTACAAGCCAGTCACAGGAAGTAACCTCCAACAATATTCACAGCCATATATGTAAAAGTTTGTATGCCTTGTTTTATAGCCACATGAGGCTACTTTGGCTTGGTAGTTTCCACTAGTGTCCCAACCTGGGTTCAGCTCCTAGTAAACAAAATGTTTGTATGAGTTTTCTCTGGAAGGACTTAGTTTCTCACCCCAGTCCCCAATTTTCACCATATTTCAGTTAAAACAGACCCATGGTCTTACTTTAACTGATAAAGTAGCCACAGGTCCTTGGAACAGGTATCCGCTGATTAATTTCTCAGCACCTGTGATCCCCAAAACCTGGATGCTCTAATATGAAAACAGCAACCACAGCTTACATGGCCGTGCTTTGAACCTTACTGCTTACATCCTCCATTGTCAACCTTTTGACTATTGAGGTGCTTTGAGCTTGAAGAGACAGGCCAGAGTGTGACCATGTTGGCCTTATATTAGAGTGCTTTAGAGACGAAATCTACTGTAATGTCCTCGTCCACTTTTTCAGGAGCCAATCAGGTTTGCTTTAAGGTGGAAAAGACGCAGTGAAATCTATTTTGTGACTAACTTTGGTAATTTGTACAGCCATTCCTGCTTTTATGTCAAACATGTCAATGATGAATCACATCACCCTACACATTGCATAATCTGTTTTACTGCCGTTTGTATTTTGCATTAGAGAGAAGCAGGGGAAGGAAACTTTTTTCAAGCTGACAGTTTGCTTTTTTTTAAGTTTGTCCTTTTTTTTTTCTTCTTCATTTAGCTCTTTTAAGAGCTTTATGTCCTTTTGCTTCAACATCATAACTCTCAGTTTTATCCATCTGTGAACCAGAGAGACAAAATAAAACAAAGTGCGGCAAAACAAAAAGCATGTATTTAACCGATAGTTGTAAATTGGTCCCATAGTTCTAGAGGAATTGGCTTCTGACCAAACTGGCCCTTGAATGTGCTTGGCTGGGACCTTAGAATTTCAGTTCCTCCAGGGAAAAGCACTGATATAAATGGTTCAGGTGTTCTCTGTAAAGTGAGCAGAATATTTCAGCACTATAAACAAATGGAGAAATATTGTATTGTCAACTGCTTTGTAAATGAGTGCAGTTTTTAATATTATCTGAAATCTGAAGCTGGGGAGAGGCTAAAAGAAGACTGCCTGCAGGAAGTCAGATAACTTCCCTTCAACAATCACCATTTTATATTAAATATCTTTCATTTGGATTCAATTGTATCTCCAGTTTACCAAGGTATGTACTGTATGCAGTAACCAGACTTTCTCTGAGAAGGTTTTCATGAACCAGCAAAAACCTTTTACCAATAAGGCAGTGCACAGAGCCTTTCCATTCTGAGAAATACAATAATACGTAACAAGCGGTCAGTTTAAAAAAGTCAGAGCTATGCAAGATGTTAGCTGATTGGCTGGTGATTGTCACATCGCTCTTGTGTTTTACTCTTTGTCCTATTGAATAAACCCAACAGAATAGAATATTTCATAAAATATATGCAGCGCATTGATATTGGAAACTATTGAAAAAATGCATGTGACTGTTAATCCTTGCATAACATTATTTTTCCTGCCAATTGTCTCAAAACAAGTACAAAAGATTTATAAATTGCTTTAACGATTTTTCATTCTTTTCATGTCGATCCAAAAAACAGGTATCACAGTCTGTTTCCAGCCTGATAATTTTTTTAAAAAAGTGACAACAATTATTATTGCACACCGAAACAAATTCCTGAGACATGAAAGTAAAAGGGGGTTAAAAAAATATTTTAGGCAAATCCCTTTGAACCTTAGAGGTTGTCATCATAATACTAAAAGGCTGAACTTTTATTTCAAGCACAGTTACCTGAGCTTATTTAAAAGGCATCTAGGCACAGGCAAACCTAAGCTGCCCATATACTAAACAAATTTGGCTCAGTGGATAGCACTGTCAGCAGCCTTACACCCAACATCCTTCAATTAGAAAATGGAGGAGCTGGGTAGAGAATTCTAGGCCAAACAGTATGAGCAGCCTATCAGCTATTGTCACTGTTCGGGTATTCTGACAGCGGCACCCCTGCCACTGTCAGAATATAGTAGCCCAGCGGGAGATTCATCCATCTATGCTGTTTCTTAATGGCATATGGCCAGCTTTATTCTTCAGATTATAAAAAGTCAGTTGTGAATGATATATCACTTAAAGTAAGCATTCTGCAGCTGCCCTCTGCCTAGACCCATATTGATCCACTCTGTAGCAAGGAGGCCACCATACTATTAGAGGTGCAAGCCCACATTGGGCAAACCTTCCTGTTCTTAGAACAGGCCCCCTGATGACACTATCCATGTAATGCAATGATCAGTGCATTAGGTTTATTTGGCCACAATTCCAGAATAATTTAGCCTATAAGACAGAAGCATTCAGAGTTTCAAACACGGACAATTCTGGTTAGAGAGCTAACTAAGTATGTGTGAATTAACAGAGCTTAAGTCTCTAGGCAACATAATCTAATTCATCCCTTGTTGTAAGTCTTGGCTCAGTGTACTACAAAGAAAGTTGGCCAGAAAGAATGCACAGTTAGTGCTTTTGAGGAAACACTATATCAGATACCTGCTCTGCTTTGTACTGGAAAACGGTAATGCTGGAGGTTAGAGAATTTGGATTTGATACATTATGTTTGTGAATGCTGTTAATGCCCCCTTCTTATCTTCTAATGAGAAATGATTGGGAAAATATTTTTTATCCTTTTGACTAACAGTTTAACACACATGGTCTGCTCTTCATTTAAAACGACATGATCTATAAATCCCACCAAAAATACCAACAAACAACTCTTCTTTGATTTATATGTTTTATTTAATAAAGGGTTTATTGCTTTTGGTGACTGAAGCTAATTATGGTAAACACTGAATCGATCATCAACAGATACACTACATAGCCCAAAGTTAGTCGATGCCTGGCCATCACATTCACCTATATGGCCTAAATTATGTCTCTAGAGCTCAACATTAAGTTTAGATGTTTCCAGTGAACGGTAGTTTTAATGCTACAGCAAACAAAGATATTTTAGACAACTGTGTGCTTTTAGCCTTGTGGGTAACACTTTGGGGAAGGTCTTTTTTTGTTCAGAACAGTTTTTCCACACTGCACACAGCTATTTCAGGCTAGTTTGCCATCATCATTATAGCGTATGCAACCATGATTACTATTGAATATGGCTGAAGGACCGACCAAAAAGGACAACCAGACACATTATGGTGAAGTTAAATGGAAACAAAAAGCCCCCAACCTAAGTCGTAAGAAACACAACAGAGCCTTCTTAAAACAGAAGGTATTTGCAGGTCCCATTTCTATCACCATAGAAAAGAAAGGGGGGAGGGGTTATTCCTAATTTAAGGATAGCTAGCGGAGCCCTGCAAATTCTGGATGTGTGGTTAGCCACCAGGGCAGGAAAGAATGATGCCCATGGCTCCGCCCACTATTCTAAAATGAGGGAGACACCCCATATTTTTTAGATTGTATGATAGAAGTAGGACCTGTACATATCTTCTGTTTCAAGAAATGCTCTACTGTGTTTCATAAACACTGTCCGAATTCTTGTGAAAATCCTTCCACCAGAATATGACATAGCTGCAAAAGGGGGGCCATCTCTTTATAACAGTCATAGTTTTGAAATAGGATGTCAAACAAGCTTATTTAGGTGTAATGTGTGATCTGTACCAAACCATTGGCCATATAATGCATTTCTCCTGCTTTTGTCAGACTCCGTAAATTCCCCTTTCACACAGGCTGCACGGATCCTCTCCTGATCAGAGCGGTATGGATCGGATGTCGCCGTTGTGACATCTGTGTCAATCCAGATTTTTCCTCCATCTTGCAAAAGGAGGAAAAAACTGAAGTGACTGGACCACACGTCAGTCTTTGGGGAATTGGATGTAAATGGACATGTGTCCGTATACATTAGATTACCCCTGATCTGGCACGATGAGGTGCGTAAAAACGGAACCCTGTTCCGTTTGGTTCTCCAGACCTGGCTGGAGTTGGGTGTAAACGGCTGCCCATCTGTATACACACAGCTGCCCATAACATTGGACATCCTGCAAAACCGACCCGATTGGACCACCCATGTGAAAGGGGCCTAACAATTCTATGTTTAACTGTAGCACAACCTACATGTTACTGCTGGTATTTCAGTCTGTTCCTTAGGTACATTGGCTCTCTTGGTGCTTTTTTTTCTTTCAAATGGTGAGTTTATTTTACCAAAGAGGTTAACCAGTGGGATGAGGGTGTTACTTTTGCTTATTAGGGGGCTTCAGGAGTGAGGGATCCCTGCAATGTGGGCTCAGAAGTAGTTGTTTTATGAAAATGACAGCTGAAATCTAGTTGCCATGGGCTGTATTTTCCTCTGCATATTTTCTATCCTCCTAAAAAAAGCCTGTGTAACTGTAAGATAAATATTTACATTATATACATTGAGAGTGCTCATAAAGGTAAAGATTACACATGTCATTCTAGGGACAAAGTATGCAGTCTATTAACAAGTGTGACGTTATAATATCTACAGATAATGCACGATGCAAAAACTGAAAGGGCAAGGTTAAACTATCAAAAGAGGAAATCTAATAAAAATAAAGAAAAAGGAAAAACAAGATACCATCACACTGTTATCACAGACATAAATCATGACAGTTACAATGCATGCTATTCAAGATAAGCCGTATTTGCAAAGACGGATGGTTAAATTCTTTCCCATTAATTGCAAAAGCTTTCAGTTGTACATTTGCACGGCTCTGTGAAAATATCTGGCTTGTTGCCACAAAACTTGCTTTATGACTTAGTAATTCCTTGTTGTCACTTGACAATAGAGATGGTGTTATATTAACCTTCTACCAAAATGTGAAATATTTGTTAAACTGCAGATGTGATTTGAACCGTGGATAATGTATAATGGTATATCATTCATATTTGCAGTTGCAGCAAAAGTCAATAATGTAAGAAAGTGCCGTATATAAAACATTTATTATGTGTGCTTGTAAATTCTGAACTATCTATCTATCTATCTATCTATCTATCTATCTATCTATCTATCTATCTATCTATCTATCTATCTATCTATCCTGCATTGTGTTTAATGTAGGTAACATATTGTGCATATTGTTGACAATATTAAATGTGTAATAAGAAGGGAGTAAAGTTCCTTCCTTTAAGGGCTTGTTCACACCAAATGCAGACCAGATCTGCATGAGTTTCTGCACATGCAGTGCAGTGTGTTATACTGCGTTTTTTGCCACGTTTTTGATGCGTTCCGGACCATTTTTGGTTTTAAAAAAACAAAACTTTTTAGTTTAAAATGAGCTCTCAGTGCATTCCAGGGCGTTTGAATGCGTTCCAGAGCAGGTAAAATAGGGCTTGCTGCAGTTTTTTTTACATGCTCTGGAACTGAACGCTGTGGTGTGAACTAGAGATCAAATACCAGTGGAACACATTGGACGCAGTTTTGATCCGGTCTGTAACTGCTCTGCTCTGCTCCTGGAACACGCTTGGTGTGAACAAGCCCTAAACGGTGAATGCATATTCACAAATATGTTCAAGTTATCCAACCATACTGTACATGTACATGGATATAAAGCTGAGAAGAGAGGGTGCTGCCATACACATTTGAGGCTAGTTTATATAAGACGGGACAGTAGGAATTGGACAAGGTTTTTTTTGCAAATTAGTAAGCTATGCGTACGATTGTAGTCCTTCACAGGAGCAAGCTTAGAGTGGTGGCTACTTTACAAAACACAGGGACCATGGGGAACAGAAGTAGCCACCCTCCATAAGGAAGAACAGTGTCCGCACTAATTCAGAGATGATTTGAGGATCTACAGCTACACAACTAAGATACAATTTTGTTAATATTTAAGGTACTTGAATGTATTTTTAATATTTAACTCCTCTTTAGTGTCACTTTAAATCTAAGTGCATGTTGTGCTTCACCTCAAACGTCCTACATGAAAGACTCTCCACTTCACGTGGAATTTAAGATTACAAAAGTTTACCCTGTCAATTATTCTTAGCAGCAGCAGTTACTTCTGCTTTAAAGGAAGCTGTACTTTGAGGCTCAGGGACTTCTGCTTTTCATTCCTTTAACTCCACTAGCTCTTCCTTTTCCACTATATAGACCCATTTTTTCATTCGGAGTCCTGTAATATTGTTAGAAATGCCAACTAGAGGTTTGGTAGTGACAAGCAACAGTCCCAGAGTTTTGTAGTAAAATTACTTAAGTACTTAAGTGTTGCTAAGGGCCTGTTCACATGAGTTTCAGGTCCTGATCAGGTCCGGATCAGGTGCGGATCTGCAGACGTGGTGCTATGTGTTTTGCCGCGTTTTTGATGCGTGGGTGTGGGGCTGTCAGTGTGTTAGCTGCAGTGCAGTGCGTTTTTGCCGCGTTTTGCGTTTCCTGACCGTACAAAATGTGACATGCAGTATTTTTCTGTCGTAACCTGAACGGACTGCGCACGTGAGAACTGTAGCCCATAAAACACATAGGGATACATTGGGATGCATTTTTAGTGTAGGAGCATACGGATCAGGTCAGCACAGAACAGTGCTGTGTGTGAACAGGCCCTGAGGGTGACTAAGCGCTGTTTTAGATCTTAAATGTATGCGAAGGCAAAGCTCAGTAGTGTTTTTTTGTTTTGTTTTGGATAGAGTGGTGCGAGGATAGACCCTCTGCCAAGTTTTTATTGCTGTATGTGTTCTCCCTTGGGAGATTCACCCCCCTATTTGTCTGATGACCATTGTCAAAGAGACAGAAAGTCAATTTTAGGCTTGTCAGAGCTAGACACACACAGTTGTTCCTCCCACCAGCTCTTACATTCTGTAGTTATGTATAAATTACCGGCAGAAACCAACGCATGCAGAGGGTGAATAAATATTACACACACAGTGAAGCTGAGAGGTGGTATACCAACCATTGGGCCAATGGGAAGGTAAGTATAATGTGACCCTGTGCTGACAGGTCTGTTGTAATCAGTTTTCTACATGGAGGTGAATGTGGAGTGCAAGATTGTATGCAGACAACAGTGAACATTGTACTGTAGAGGCTCAGATGATAATGGACTTTAACTTGATTAAACTGTGAAAAAAATGGTTGTCCTTACCCTTCTAAAATTGGTCATCTCTTGTCTATAGCAAGCTAAAACTTGCATTGTGTTGTTTTTATTGAACAGAAAAGAAAAGTCACATTACTGTAAGGGCTAGTGTAGAAAGGCATTTGAGATGCTTTTACTATACATTTGCCATGCCTCCACTGTGCCTTACATGAGGAATAAAGGCAAAGCACACCTATCTCTAAATGGCCTTAACTGATCTCGAAAGCCCGTGTACACTAGACCTTGGAGATCAGAAATCTGTGGACTCTGTAAAGCTTCACAAGAGATGTTGGTGCTATATGAATCAATAACAATTATCACATGAATGATTATGTACAAATGTATGTTTCAGGTCAAGGCAGCGACCATTGCAACAGAAAGAAACGGAAGCCTGGAAAACTGCAGCATGAATATTAATGCTTCCATTTATGATGAGATCCAGCAGGAAATGAAAAGAGCTAAAGTATCCCAAGCTCTATTTGCAAAGGTTGCAGCTTCCAAAAGCCAGGTACATAATATTCATTTAAAGAAAAATATTATTCTGCCTTCTGTACAGTTTTAGAGCATTTCAATATTGAATGAATTTAGTGCAATGTATACATGGCGGTTTCTAGGTTTTATAGTAGTAAAGTATGAATATTGACTATTCTTGCCGTTAAAATAACAATAAGCATTAGACAAGTCAGTAAAAATATGTAACATTTCTAATGGATAAGTGATGGAAATAACATGATACAGCTTGTAAACCAAAAAACATTTTCTACAGTATGTCATGTAAAATAAAAAATGTTTGCAGATTTCCTTAAAGGCCTCATTCACATGAGAAAAGGCTGGCACGTACATCTCCATGCTGCGTGCACGGCTGTATCGGGCAGCTCCTGGGAAGGACAGGTGCTGCGTGTGATTAGTACGCAGTCCCTGTCCTTCTCTATGGGAGTACGCGGCCATACACCGCCCTATGCTCACCCACCCTGCACGTCCGTGCAGGTGTCCATACTTGTACGCAGACAGGATGGATCCTGTCTGCGTCCAAGCCGGGACAATCGCAGTCGTACGGATCTGCACTTGAGGTGAGCGTAGGGCGGCGTATGGCCGCGTACTCCCATAGAGAAGGACAGGGGCTGCGTACTAATCACACGCAGCATGAGAAAGTTTGTGGGGGACAAAGTCAAAGGATACAGTGCTCGCCAAGGGGGGTGGGGGCGGTTTTGGGCAGGGTGCCCTGGAAATAATGTTGGATACGTTGGCTAGGTGAGCAGCTTCAGAGGCAAAAACAGTATTTGTGCTTACACTTGATTGGTTGAAGTTAGCAGAACTTCACCTCATTAACTAAGCTAAGGGAAAATTGATTTGCAAAGTGAACAGCCTATTTGCCTTTAGTAAATCACGCCCCATATTTCTCTTTGGGCAGGCTTGCCATTATGTAGACCTAAGCCCAGTGTCTTTGCTTGCTGTTGTCTTGCAGCCCTCTTTGGCACTGGCTCAGTGATGGCTATTTTGGCCATACACTTGGAAATTCTTCTAACAATTTTATTGTTTTCCTATTAGCTTTCAGCCATGACAATCATGGTTTCACTTGCTTTCCAGATTCAAGTGACCAAAAATTGAAACTGGCATGGAAATCTATCAACAATGGCCCTTGACTGGCACTGCAATTGTGTTTGTTTGATTCCAGCACAATGTGGATTGTTTAGTTGCTCCAAACTGTGAAACAAATGCAATAGCGAGAGTCCTGTGGCTGACTGCTGATTGGAATGTTCCAAAATTACAAATACATGACCAGAGTTAAAGACAGCGGGGGGCAATAGAAAACATAATCTCATGTTGGTAAAGTGTATGCTGCACAAGAAAATACATCTTCCATGTAGCTTACACTGGAAGCTGGGAAAAGAAAATAACCCAGTAGATCAATTTTAACCTCTACAAAAAACCCAATCATTCTTGTTTGTAGGTTTATATATTTAAGCTGAGAATACACTCGTACCTTCATTTTTAGTGTATTATTGTGCTGTGTTTGAGCTATTTATACGCTGTAGATGTCTGTGAATACTTTACTGTATGTTAAAATCCTTATATGCCATTGTTTGATTCCTATGAACTAAAATAATGTAATTTGGAGTGACTTAGAGTTTTATATACAATAAATTGTTAACATTGTTAATGTTTATCCTTTACTTATTGCAGAGTGCTGTAATTAGTTTCAGTTTGGACTTTTTGTGATGACCTGTTCGAATAAAGATTTCAGTCTTTTGAAAATTGATATTCTCTATTTCAAGTACAATTGGCAAATAGCTATTATTCTTGGTATACACAGTATAAGCTGCTAAAGTTGTGTGCAGTTCAAACGTTTTCTAAGAAATATAGCAGATTAGCAAAGTCAACATGTATGGGTAAAGTAGGCTCTGTTTATTTAAATATTTAGTTATTACATGATCTCCACACAACACTTTCTGTGAAATCAATGCCCCGGGTATGTTGTTCTATTGGCATATCACACAACCATGAGTGAGTAGCTTTTCACATTGAACAGAGTGCTGCTATTATTCAGTGGACCCAGTGAGTGAGGTTGTTTACATATACACTGCCTGGTCCAAAAAAAAGTCAATACCTGGATTTAGCTAAGCAAATAGGTAATGGCCAGTTATCTAAACAAATGAATCCGCAAGTCAGCTTAAAGAATGGTAAAGGGTTTCTTAGATTTTCATCTAAAATGTGTAAAACCCAACAGTAGGTGGACAGGGGATTGGGTCCATTTAACTGTTTTAACCTAACTCTGGGTCTCTAGAGCATTCACAGCCACTTGGCTTTCCACAACTCCAAAGGATACAACAGACCTTTTGTAAGGTCAGTCAATTATTTTCAAAAGCAAGAACATGTCATTCTTCAGAATGAAAGCTAAGCCAGCTGTGATACAGTAGCTCTGAATCTGGTTGAGAACAGCTGATCACTTTGATTTAAGATATTTCCCTGGTTATTCTTAAAGTAAGATATGCCTTAAAAGTGGATGCAAAGCCACTCTACGTCATTCATAAAATAGCCCACGTACTGCTAGACTAATGACCCATACTATAAACAGAGCAGACCAATATGGGTTTGATCCCTTTATCAAGCATGCACATATGCAACACAGTCCAGCTCCGGAAGGGTGGGATCATTAATCATAAAAAGCACAGCATGCCAGAAAAAGATGTGCTAAGCAGCACATGATGTTATTGGACTAATGACGCCTCTAAATAACAAAAGACAGGGTTCTCCTGTGTCTCAGTGTTTGGCACCTTTTTGAACATTTAGGGGTGTCATTAGTCCAGTAGTAATGTTTCCTGCAATTATTATAATGAATGATTTTACCCTTTCAATGCTGGACTGTTCAGTATATGTAAATGTTTGATAGAGGCTCCTAATTTGAAATTGACTGTTTCATTGTTTTGCATTATAGGGTGGATCATTACTGTGCACTAACAACATTGGAATTAAGTCTCTCGTGAAGCACAGATCATTCTTGGATGTTATTGTTTGTGTTTAATAAACGAGCTGGACAATTAAATAAGTGCAAAGTTGTAACTTCTTTCCCTTGGTGACAGAGATTCTCCAGGTATTAAAAGTAAATCAGTCAAGTTTAAACTGAGCCTGTGATGAAAAAATCAATACGAAGAGAAACCACAGTGGAAACCACATGTTAATTTGATGATATATGCAAATCTCAAATTTAATGTGATGGTCAGCCTCACTGACAAATAGGGAAGATCATAAGGCTGCATTTGCACCATGGCGTGAGCCTCCACAGTTGATTGTGTAGCATTTTTTGTACGTTTTGTGCATTTTAAGGTGTTTTCGGCCTGAGCATTTTTGTTTTAGCCAAAGAAAAGCCAGGTATTAGAGCACAGAGATTGTCATTTCAGCTCATTTTCAGGCATTTCCATTAAGTCTGTAGGGCTATAGGGCCAAAATTCCCCATTCTGCTTCAGAAGTAGCTCCTGTACTGTTTTGAGCTTCAGACGCCAAGTTACAGGCTCATGTGAACAGCCACAATTTAAAAGTGTTTGATTTTTGTTGTTCAGCATATTGGAGCTTTAGGCTACAAAACTGTCAGGTGTGAATCATGGTAAAGGGTGTAGGGCCAAGCTAATTTTTTTACTGGAATAGCCAAGATTAGCATAGATTTTCAGATGCTGTATCTCTAGATGTACTGTTTGTTTTGTTATGTGGTTTCCATTGGAAGAAATCTCTGCATATAAATTTTTTCACCACATGCCAAGCTTCAATTTGAGAATGATTTACTTTAAATACCTAGAGGGTTATTCACAAAGCTAGCCAAGGGATCAGCCGTAGCTCCGGCTGATCCTTCGGCTAGCTTCGGCCACCTGAGCCGTTCGGTTCAGTAGAGCCAAAGGGCTGCTTTAAGGGCTATTCACTATAGGCCGTACAGCTCCCGAAGCTGGCCGAACGGCTCATTTGAGCCGAAGGCATATGCGTCGGCTTGACTGAGCCGAATTGAAACCCGAAGCGGGCCGGCCGAAAGCCTTGCAACTGACAGCCGGGCAGAGCCAGCCGTGATCTCACGGCTGGCTCCTAGTCTAAGTATTTCCAAAGCTTATTAATTTGAATTGCTCAGGTTTGTGATAGGTTTACTGCAGGGGTGGACAAAGTATTATGGAATTCAGGAGCCAGTCTGTCCAATTTAGGAGCCAGCAGGATTTTTTTTTTAGGAGCCAGCTTCATTGACAACAACCATAGAAAACATCAAAAGTTAGGCGCCAGCTGGAATTTTTAGGAAGCATTGGCTACCTGGCTACTGGGATTTCTCCAGCCCTAGTTTACTGGTAAACAAATACAGAAAAGAGTACACAGAAGTGAGTGTTGCTTAGGACCTGTGTCAACAAGCTTTTGTTCTCTTCAGGCTGGTTTTACAATCCCATACAAGTTTATGGGAATGCAAAACCTGCTTGAAGCTGCTCAAATGCAGGCCAGAATAAATTCAGCTGCAGGTCAAATGCACCTTAACCCCTTCATGACTGAGGCCTTTTTTTCATTTTTTGTACCCATGTTATATTCCACATTTTAGGCCTGAAAATTACTTAAAACCCCCCAATATTATATATTTTCTGAATGCCAAGACCCTATAGAATAAAATGGTGGTA
Source organism: Nanorana parkeri (assembly GCF_000935625.1). NCBI lineage: Eukaryota > Metazoa > Chordata > Amphibia > Anura > Dicroglossidae > Nanorana > Nanorana parkeri. The sequence continues at coordinate 551,548 of NW_017306272.1, forward strand.
GTTGCAAATTTTTATGTTGCGCAATATTAGCGCAACTCCTTATTAAACCCCAATATTTAGTGAAAAATTTAATTAAATGCCCCAAAATACAACAAAATACCCATTTTTTAAATGAAATATAAAAGATGAGGTTACAACGAGTAAAACGATACCCAACATGCCCAGGTTACAAATTGCGTGCATCCGTAAAAAGGGGTTAATGAATTCAAAATTATCTCAGATGTCCTCAATACAAGCCCAAAGCCCATCCATATAAGCCCTTACTCTGCATTCTCCTTTACACCAAATCTGGGGCTGTCCTTAACTTTAATCATTTAGAAAAAAAACAAATTCTAATGGATGCGTTCAGTGTACATTGAATACACTAACATACGCAAGCATTTCCCCTTCCCTGAAAATATTAAATACATGCTGAAATGTCTTCTTTACATCGTCTTAATTGTTCCTTATATCAAAACATGAGTAATAATATAGTCTTTGGAGCGCATACACTGTAGTATATATCTGTGTGTGTATAACACATACTTTGCATTGTAGTAAATATATATATGTGTGTATATCACCGTACACACAAATAAATGGACACGTAAACAGTCAAATTTCAAATGCATCTCAACCCATTAATCAGTGCAAAAGTGGTAATTTCTGCAACGTGTTCCTTTTATTGTTGGGTTCTAAACATTAAGTGCCTTTTAAACATTAAACAGAGTTGTTTATATTGGTTCACTGCTCAGCATGTTATACATCAGGCCACAGCAATCTCTTATGAAGTGTAAAATGCTGTCATGAATCATGGCTTGTATATCAGAAATTACTGTAATTTTGATTGAAAATTATAGGCCTTTTGAAATGTTTCTAATTGTGATAGAATGTTTTGTTTATCCAGAAACCTGAATTCTCTTTTTAGATGTCTTTATTCACGTGTGACAAATACATATTAGCTGGGTATTGGTTTTGAAGCTTTTTTTAAAATGTGTGTGCGTGTTTTAAGCTCTGTTTTAAACTGCCACAAATTTATTAATGATTCCATTTTGTTTGGTAACAAACACAGATACAAGGGCAGGTGCTTATTTTACCTAAAGTGTATGGAACTCAAACGCTGCAATTAAAAGTAAAGTGTGTGGATGTATGTGATTGCGTGCTTGTATTGGGCCATTTGGCTCAATATAGACTCTTGCCTGCACAAAGGTTTGGGGTGTGCTCCTGGTAAAGTATGAAAGCACGCCAAAGTGGTATATTTATAAAACGGTTAATCTGATATTTGCCAGGCATTCATTGCAGGTGAATCTTTCTGGTGCATGGTGTAAATCGCAGTGAGTAATTCACCACATATGAATGGTGAAAGTCACATTCACTGCTTTATAAATATGCCCCTTAATGTTCCACTTTAAGCCCTTTTCTATGAGAGTATTGAATAGTATAATCTATCTAGGGCCAAACCTTGTATTTTTATTTTGAATGGTGTGGGAGAATTAGACTATTTGTATAGTGCCGACAATTTACGCAGTGCTTTACATAGTTACACATTCACATCAGTCCCTGCCCTCAAGGATCTTACAATCTAAGGTCTCTATTTCACATCTCACAAGGCCAATTTAGACAGGGGCTAATTAACCATCCAGCATGTCTTTGCAGTATGGGAGGAAACCGTAGCACCCAGGGGAAACCGCAAGCCTATGGAGAACATGGAGAACATGCAAACTCCTTGCAGTGTCCATATATTTTCTTTCAGAGGACCACACAGATCAGATGTCACCGCTGTGACATCCGTGTCCATCCAGTTTTTTTTTCGATCTTGTGTTGGGTGGAAGAACGAAAACTGCCGGACCCTGTGTTGGTCTATGGGAAGTCGGATGTAAATGGATACGTGTGCATTTACATCAGATTACCCCTGGTCCAGCATGATCAGTTCAGGTGAAACAGAACTCTGTTCCATTTGCTTTTCTGGACCTGGCCGGAGAGGGGGGGGTGGGGTTAATGGTGTGTAAATGGATGCTGGTCTGTTTACACCTGGCTGCCCATAGACTAACATCCGATGTTAGTCTATGGGCTCTATTTGAAAAACTGACAGGCGGACCCAATTGCACCCCCCATGTGAAAGGGGCCTTATTCCAGTAGTTGCTGTTATGTCCAATACATTTTACTTTGTATGGCACAAACTGACTGACATGCTGCCCACAAAACAGAGATGATTTTTATTCTCTGTTGGCTAACTTTGAGATTACACAGGACAGGCATTTTTGTATATTCACAAGGTATTTTGTGTTGTTCTGAAGCAGCTACAAAGGATATACTCTAGATATTTACAAATGACATTCTGGAATTTAAATGAGTACATTCTCAGAGTTAAAAACAGAATGTGGTTGATATGTCTATAAAGTAAACACAAAATTTAGTTTAGGAGGCACTCTGTTGGCAAGTGTAAAAATGCACATTCATCGATAACTGTAGGGATGAATATGCTAGTGTAGTTTTTGTACACAGTTTTTTCTAACAATCAAGTATAAGTATTGACTTGGTTTTAACTCAGCAAATCAGATCATAGGCAGCATGCTGTCATATAATAAGGTGTCTGATCCTTATTACCAGTTTGTTGATGCACAGACTCCTTCAAATTGACCATTGCAACACATGGTTTCCCCCTGAAACTAGCTGTGATAATTAGCGTGGCTCTAATGAGACAGAATGTCACTGATCTTGTGCTGAACTGTCGAGTATCTGTGCTATGGATGGGAGCTGTCAAAGCCTGCCATCTGTGACTGAGCTCGGCATATCCCTGTTACACACCAGACATGGCGCATGCGCTCTTCATTTGTGTATATTTTCAGAGAGATTATAGAGTGATTGTCCTTATTACAATGCTGAATGTTTCATGATGTAATAATCTGTACAGTACAAATATAACATTTATTTATCCTCTTTTTACATTTGCTTAACCACAGTCGTGCCTGAAAATAGAGTATTTTATTATCCATACAAAATTTCGGAATACTCTGGATATGTAATTACTTATTCTGCATTCATAATTTAAAATGGCTCCTTATTTACTCTAATTCTTATCCTTTGTAAAGTGCTGGCATAATGAGCGGTTCTGTGAAGTGAAACAATAAAGGGGTACAAGTGACATTTTTTTAGACAAGAAAAATAGAAATAGAGAACATAGGGGGAATAGTGAACATTGTAACCTTGTAAACATTGTAAACATCTTAAAATCTAAGAGGTGGGGAACACTAGATATAAAAAGCAAGGGTCATGGCATTGGCTGGAGAGGGAAGGAGTTGGTTTCTCTAGAATAAATGATTAGGGTGGAG